>NC_090662.1:90416570-90730290 GCF_013368605.1 Nyctibius grandis
TGACACCCTGCTGCGGTTCATCACCAACCCTTTTGCAGGACAGCAGGGGCAGCGGACTCAACTCACGCTTGGATGGCCTCCGTGACGGAACCAATCTGGTTGACTTTGAGCAGGAGGCAGTTGCAGGCCTTCTCTTCAACAGCTCGCTCAATGCGCTTGGGGTTTGTCACTGTCAGGTCATCTCCCACTATCTGTATCCCCACATTGGCCGTGAACTTGGACCAGGCCTCCCAGTCATCTTGGTCAAAGGGATCCTCGATGGAGACCACTGAAGGGACAACAGAAGAGACATGAGTCAAAGCTGCCCCCCTTCCCACCCCAAAACTACAGAGGGGCTGCACCTGTTAAGTATGCAACACCAGTGCTGATTCCCTACTGCCAAGCACAGCAGCTCACCTGGATAATCACGTACAAAGCTTTGGTAGAGGTCACCCAGCTCATCTGCAGAAATGTAGCGGCTTGGGTCATCTGGGGACTTGAAGTCCAGGTCATATTTGCCATCACGGTAGAACTCGGAGGCTGCCACGTCCATACCAATGACAATCTTGTCCGTGTAGCCCGCTTTGTCAATAGCTTCCTTGAGGAGCTCCAGAGCTGGGAGGAGGACAGTTGCAGTCAGGAGAGTCAGCCCATGCAGAGAGCTCTGCCTTTCAGAGGGATCTGAACCTGGGAGGGTTCTGAGAGCCACTGAGGGTCTGACAGTGTGATGGGAGAGGTAGAAGGGAGCCCAGAGCGTAACAGAAACATGCCAAGAGCTGTGGAGGCCATGTCTGAAGGGATGAGGAGGAATTAAAATACAATCCCACAGCACAGAGACAAGTTGGAGGAAGGCCTTGGAAAAGTGTGCACATGCATGGAGGCTGTGACAGATCAAAGCCACCCCAAGAAGAAGGAGTTTAGAAACCATTCCCTAACAGAGGAGGTCAATGACACTGAGGCATCATGTTTTGAATCAATCTTTGGGGAATGCTGTGAGCTGGGTATAGGAAGATACGGCACTGCAGGCAGGGGTACCCCATCTCTGCAGGACTCTCACCTTCACTATTTTCCAGGATGTTGGGGGCAAAGCCTCCCTCATCACCCACATTGGTAGCATCTTTGCCATACTTCTCCTTGATGACACTCTTGAGGTTGTGATAGACTTCAGCCCCAATGCGCATGGCATCGCGGAAACTTTCAGCTCCCACGGGCAGGATCATGAACTCCTGCATGGCCAGTTTGTTGCCTGCGTGGGAACCTCCATTGATCACGTTGAAAGCCTGGAAGAGACCATGAGAGAATCAGAGCTGAAGGAACCGGTCTTGGCACCACCTAGAGGAGGCTCGCAGATGAGTCACCATGCCCATTCACGCCACATCCCACAGGATAACGTAACACATCAGCTACAACGCATCAGACCAAAGGCACACAAGCCTGGGGTCTTTGTTCCAATAGTGGCTCAAAGCAAATGGTTGAAGAGGACTTTCCCACCCATTTCTCCCCCTCAGAGATCTCCCAAGCTATATGTGTTTATCTGTGCTGTGTTTATCCGTATGTGTTTATCAGCAATGCTACATTAATCTCTCTTCCAGGACTTTTCTCCTTGACTTTGAGAAAGTTTTAGCATCCACAACACCCTTTGTGATGGAGTTTCACAGGGCAGCTACCCCTAGTGTGACGATCCATATGCCCTTGTTTTGAACTGCGCCCCAGAGGGTTCACATGACGCCCTCTGATTCTTGTGCTAAGAGTGAGATCCTCAGTCAACCCCCACCACGACCTCTGCCATATCCTCCTCAGGCCCCTCTTTTCTGTATTGAAACCTGACAAATCTAAGGCTTCAGTTTGCTTCCTTGACCAGTGCAGTGCACTCAGATGATGTTCCAGTCCTACGTCCTTTCCTTCTCTACCTCCCAACACACCCTTTGAAGTTTCTTTTGGAGTTTCTGAAGGTGGATGTCAAGGATGGAGGAGTCTTACTGGCACAGGAAGGATGAGATCGGAGTTGCCAGCTAGGTCAGCGATGTGCCGGTACAGGGGGACATCCTTCTCTGCAGCTCCTGCCTTGCACACGGCCAGCGAAACTCCCAGGATAGCATTGGCGCCAAACTTGGCTGTGGGCGAAACCAAGGAGGAGTTAGGCTTCGCAGGCAGCGACCTCCTGCCCAGCGGGTGCCCTTGCCAGCCCAGCCTTGGGCTCACCACAGCTCTGACAGTGCCCCCTGCTCCAGCCCTGCAGCCTCCCATGCTCTTTACTTCCCAGACCAAAAAAGAGGAATGAATTACATTTGTTCTCTGTGCCATCCATCTCAAGCATCAGATTGTCTATCTTCTCTTGATCCACAACAGAGAGGTCCTGCAAGAAAGAAACAGCTCCTGAGAAGGGGAGGCTGAGAAGGGCTGTTGGCTCTGGTGTGCAAGAAAGGAGGCATTGATGGAGAAGCTGGGGGTACAAGGACCTTTTCAGCTTGTGAGGGAACATATACACACAAAGCTCTGGGAATTAGTGCCTTGGTATGTAGTCAAGTTAGGTAACCACAATGATGTTGCTGCAGTGCAGTGTAGATGTACCCACGCTGGAGAGGGGATCAGCAGCAGCCTGGGCAAGGCCACACGTTGCTGGAGACACAGGACTCCCCTGGGGATTTACCAGCCTTCTGGCAGCTTCCAGGGAGATTTGTGGTGCTGTGGCCACACAGAAGCAAGGCAGAACAACAGTACGTGCTCAACCCCAAGCAAGCAAATGTAGACTGGATGGAGCCATCCCTGGGAGCGAGGTGGAGAGCAGGAGGTGGGAGGCTGCCCAAAACAGGCAGCCCTCCACCAGGCCGGGTATTTTTCAGGGGTGGAGAGAAGTAGGCTCTCAGCCAGACCCGCCCGCCATGGGCTGCACGGGGTGCAACATGTGGCTTCAGCTCAGCTCTCCTCAGAGCAGGCTCCAGGTCTTTGGCTGTACAGAGGCTGCAGATGCGACACCACCGCTCCGCAAGGTTGTGCTGGGGGGGCTGCCAGACCTGGCATGGGTACAGTCATTGCTCATCACACCATGAGTGCTGGGTGGGATGAACGGGTGTGAGGCCACAGACGTGTGGGTGAGGTTCAGAGCCTGAGGAGGAGCACATCTGAAAGAGGGAGAGAGCTCTACAGGGAGCATCGAGGGGACTACTTAGGTGGTACAGATGCTGCGGTGGACCAGGTAGCGTTACATCCTTTCCGCCCAGAGAAAAGATTGCTGTGGACACATACAGGCATGAAGGGCAGCAGGGGTGTGCCCAGGTTCACAGAGAGCATCACTATGTCTGTTAACCCAATGAGATGAGGAGAGGCAGAAACAGAGATCAGGAGACAGAGACGGACCAGAGTAAGCGTTGGACAAGGGAGAACAAAGAGAAATCCTTACAGAGCCCACGAGAGCTGGGGCGACAGTGCTGTTGATATGATCCACGGCCTGCAGGACCCCTAAAGAAGGGAAGAGAGAGAGAAAGAGAGAGAGAGAGAGAGGGTGAGCCAAAGAGCAGAGTGGAAAGAGGGAGGGAGAGGACTGATAGAGAGACTGAGAGAAGGAGACAGCAAGGGAAGATCGAGGCCTGATCTTTCACTTTATGCTACATCTGTGCCTCTGTGGTCTCCCTGAGGGCAGCGGGACACATCCATGTCACGCCAGTGGATGAATGGTACCCTCCAGCGGAGCCCCACACACAGGCAGCCCCAGGGACGGGGTGCAGAGCAGGCATCTCCCCACCTTTTCCAAGGAAACGCGACTTGTCGTTGTCTCGCAGCTCCAGCGCTTCGTAGATACCAGTGGACGCGCCGCTGGGGACCGCTGCTCGAAACATGCCTGGGAAACAGCACAACACGGGTGTGAGACAAGCAGAGGGTGAAAAGGAAAACCCTTGTGCACCTGCTTCTGTCCCACTTTTGAGGGAAAGGATACGGCAACCGCTTGTGCAAACGGATGGCCCCGCTGGCTGGCTGTTCGTGGCTGGTCTTCTCAGAGGTTGAGCACCTCTCGGAGGTGGAGCACCAGGGTGGCAGAAATAAATGCACCCTGGGCTTCCAGACTGGGAAACCTGGATCTCAGCCACCCAGAGGTCCACACCATTCCCAGAACCATAAATGATGGGTGGAAGTCTGGCTCCTCAGCCCTCCTCCTGGTTCCAGAGGCAGCCTGACATAAAGCCACCAGTGGCTTCCTCCCCCTCAGACCTGGGCTGGGTTTCTGCCTCCGTGAAGAAGGAAGGACTGGTCAGATGACTTCTCTGGCCCCTCACTGCTCCTCACCCCACCTAGCTTCGAGCCCTGTGCAAATGCAGCTCTTCCAGTTGAGTGTACATGCCTGCACAGAGATTTTGGGGACAAACCTTCCCTCAGCTTCATGAGCATGGCCATGGATGTGCTTCCAAGCTTGTACCGTGTCCCAGGACTAAAAGCACAGCTGCAGCAGGGCATTGTGGGGATACAACAAGAAGGTAAATACATTTATGTTAACTAAATTTTCTGTCCTTGCTACTAGCGGGCACATGGCTCAAGTCACACACACAGCAGCCAGCTGTCTCATCATGATTGGCCCGGCACATGTGTAGAGCTGCTGAGCACACGCACAAGCAGAGCCACAAGCAGAGTTTTGGTCTCTGCCTCTTCCCCTGGCTTGCTGTCTGCTGGGGGTTCACTGGAGAAGACCCCCCACGCTCTCGTCAGAGTGTGCCAGGCTGCCATGCGGTGCCAGCTCCACCAGGGTGGGCAGGACTTCCCCTCCATCTCTCGTCCTCACCCACATACCTTTGTGTGTGTACAGATCCACCTCAACGGTGGGGTTCCCACGGGAGTCCAGGATCTCGCGGGCGTGGATCCTCTCGACTGCCATGGTGAGTCTGTGGAGAAGAGAGGACCAGGATATGTTCAGCTCTGAGAGGGCCCAGATGTGGTGCTTACCCTTCTAATGTATAGACAAGACACTGATGGAGAGAAGGGAGCTCAAGGAAGAGCTGGAGCTAAAACTATTGGCTCATGGAAATTTAGAAATTGCTATTAAAACCCAGTTGTGGGAATCTACCCACATTTTGTCCAGGAACTGGTTATCTATTTGAATTTATCCCGTCCCTTTGCTGCAGATAACAAACTGGGATCTCGCTCTCCCTCTCTCCCCACACCACAGCTGATCACTGCCCCTTCTCAGGGCTCCTGATACGAGCCCAGGCGGTGGCGATGGGGAGGGTGCCACAGCATCCACGGGCAGCGGAGTGGAAGGGATCAGCTGGCGCAGCCAGGAGGTGCCCCGGCCCCGGCGTCAAGGGCAGGGCACCAGCTCCCAGCGTCTCCCTTCCCCTTGCCGGGGGAGAGGACAGTCCGTGCCAGGGCCAGGCAGCGAGCGGCCGCTGTGTCTGTGCGGCGGGCAGGGAGCCAGCCGAGCACGGCGGCTGCCTGGGGCAGGGCCGGGCAGGGCAGGGGGGCAGCCGGCCCGCGGGGACCCTCTCCAGCCTGTGGGAGCCGCCCCAACCCGGCTCCTGCAGACCCCCAGCTGCATCCCCCCGGCTGAGCACCCAGCTCAGCCTTCCCGTCTCAGGCTGTGCGGAAGCAATGGGAGCGCGGAGGAGGCCAGCAGCCCCAGGAGCCATCTTGCTGCAGGCCGCGGTGCCTCTGACGTGGGAGAGAGGGGGAGAGAGGGCTCCGAAGGGAGGGAGGGGGGACCTGGCCCTGCCTGAGCACGGGGGCTGGGCCCCGCTCCCGACCCTTTACTCTGCTCCTCACATGGGGAAGCAGATGAGACCAGGAGGCGTCTCTGTCGGATGAGAAGGGTGAGGAAACCTGGCGTTTTGGATGCGCTTAGTTAAACCTGAGGTGGAAAACAGGCTCGTGGGTGAGGACGGCCATTTGAAAGAGCTTCTCTTGCTGAAGTTTGCTCCCTAGGGGGTCCAAAATAACTCACTCCCCCCACCCCATCCCACCTTCTTATTCCCCTGGCCGTGGGGCCATGTGATGCCGGGGAGCCGCACCCCCCCCAGAGAGAGAGCAGCAGCAGCAGCGAGATGCGTGTCACCCCGCGCCCCCACCCCTGCCAGGTTTGCCTCCCCCGGCTCCCACAGATGATTCACTCAACCCTGAGCAGAGCCGGACCCACGCACAGCTCAGGGCAGAGCCAGGCTGGGGTGAGCAGGGGGGAGCAGGGGTTCTGTCCCAGCCAGAATGATGCCGTGTGAGCATCTAGGAGGGGTACGGCCAGCACAGGGGCTCAGCACGGGGTGGGGGGGGCGTGCGATGGGGGGGTGCTGCAAATAGCACATCACAGCACTGAGGGGAGCTAAGAAGCATGCTGGGGGAAGCTGGAGTCGGCTCTCGACCCCCTTGCCTGGGGAGGGTGGAAATCACACGGGCGTGAGGAAATCACGCTGCTTTGAAGTTTCGGCAAGAGCTTCTCATACTGGGGAGTTTCAGTCAGCGACACCAGGGCTCTCTGGAGCCTGCACAGGGCCCTCCACCATGTCCATCTGGGCTGGGATCCCCCATCAGCCGCTTTGGCAGAGCTCCTCACGCCACCTGGCACACGCTGCAGGAGCTTCCTCCAGAGCTGTGCCCGTGCAGCTGCGAGCTTCCTTTGCAGCAGTGCCCTGGCCATGTCCCAACAGCCTCCACAGGGGACAGAGGAACAGCACCCCATCAAAGTGATCTTTGATAGCAAGACCCATGCCAGAGGCAGTGCCTCTCTGCTTATGTGTCATGTTGCCCATGGTCACATCCCTCTGCCCACATCCACCTGCCCCTTTTGGGGCCAGGAAGCCAAATGACAAGCCCAAATCCAGCCTTGCCTGCCCCACTCCATCACTCACTTGCTCTCTTCTCCGCTCTAGTCCTTTACACCCCTTTCTCCACTTGTGTTGCTTCCCGTGTCCTCCTGCGTTTGCCCTCCTTTGAACAGCGCAAAGAACCACCGTGAAATCCCTGGCATCAGCTGCACTGTCCTGAAAGGAGGTCAGAGGCGGATAAGCCGGGATAAGAGATTGGGACAGAGCCATAACTGGGAGCCCGTAGACCACACTGAGGAGGAGAGAGGAGCCAGGCTGGAGGCTGAGCAGCCTCCCTTGAACAGGGGCTGGGCAGGGCACCCCAGGAGAGTGGCACTGCTGCAGTGCCTTCCTGTGGGCACTGCTTCGTGGCACTGCGTGTCGCCAGGGCATCGTCTCACTGGAGTTCATGCTGCAGCAATTCCCCCCTCCCCACCAGGCAGGCCAGCATTACCAAGACCTTTCCCCCAAGCCACCACCACCAGTCCCGTGTGCTGCTGCGATTCCCCCAGGCTGGGCACTGCTCCCAGGAAGCCCGCACTGCTGCAGTGTCGTGGCTGGTGCAGCTATTGCTTGCTTGACTGTCACCTCCTCTCCCTGCTGCTGCCCCCCCCTTCCCCCTGCGTGGTGTGGGGCTGTGCAGATAAGAAAACATCCCCTCTCCTCCCTCCCTCTCCCTGGAACCCGGCTGAGCACCTGTGTTTATGTCAACACCTCGGGAAACTGGTCTGCTGTGAGGCTGGGTCCTGTCCCCAGCAGTGCCCAAACTGAGCTTTGCCTCCTCCCCACTACCACCCCCCTCCCCCAGGTAAAGCTCCATCCCTCAGCACCTCCCGGCAGTGCCCCTGGGAGCACCACCTATCCTTGCTGGTTGCCCCCCCTCCTGCAATACCCCAGGTTCACATCTGAAATGATGCTTGCCGGGGGTAGGGAAGCAGGGAGTACCTGAAATTAACATATGAAAGAAAAGTGAGAAGGGTGGGGGTGAGGAGAAAGAGGGTGGGAGGAGCAGGGGAGTTTAGTTGTTAATGCCGCTCACCGTGGTCCTTCTCCGCAGGGACGTCAAAGTGCGTGTGGGGTTTGGAGGGCACAGGGTGGGGGGCAGAAACATGCATGCGGTGAGGGGGGTGCTGGCCGTGGGGAGACACTTACCTTCCTAGGGCAGGGGTGAGCGAGAGATTGAGAAAGTGCTGGTAGAAAGGAGAGAGGACGAAGCTGAGGAGGGACGCAGGACCTCAAGGGGAGATGATGTGTCCTCTAAGCCAACGGCGGCGGCGGCAGCAGGATGGAGACGCCCCTGATAGGGCCGGGACAGCAGCATGTGACCCAGAGCTGCGATGAGTCAGGATTTAGCAAAGCTGTGCAAACAGCACGTAGAGGATGGAGAGAGAGAGGGGGAGAGAGAGGGGATAGACATAGACAGACGAGGGTGAGAGAGCCAGGGAATAGCAGTGGGTGTGCAGGATAAACAATTTCTGTCACTCCAGGCTCATTAATTATTTTTATTCAAATCAGAAAATCTTGTAGGATTTTTGGGAGCCATAAATTGAATCACAGTACCTGTAACTCTCCCCTTTCCCCTATTCCCTCTCGGGCCTACTGAGAATAGAGCACATGAGTGCAGTGACTGCAAAAACACTGCAGTACCTCAGGGCAGCTTCCAGGAGCAGGGCGGGGAGCCCTCCTCTTCTCCAGGGGCAATATGAGGTGACGGTAACTCTGCTACCTGCAGCGCTCGCTTTCCCAGCTGCACATGTAGGGGAATGCATCTCCAAACCTTGACTGGCTCTGGGAACAGGTGTTAAAACCAGGGGTTACTCAGTCACATCACCCTGGAGAAGTTCTTCCATTTCCTGAAGAAGGAAAGAGGGAGAAGTTAAGTGACTTCAGGAATGGTCAGGAATGGCAATCAGGTTGCGATGCTGGCCATCACAATCACAATGTGAAGCCCAGTCTCTATTTCAGGCTCCTCTGCCCTTGGGACTGACCTCCCTCAGCCTTCTCCTCGTGTAATCTAGAGGAGGAGAGGCTTGATCAGCATGTTTGATCCTCTCTCTTTCCCTTCACTCCCTTCTCCTCCCCCCACCATGCTGTTCTCACCTTTTCTTCTTGCTGCCTTTTCTGATGGATGTTGTTCGCCTCTTCCCGCTCATCTTGCTCAAATAATTCCTTGTCGAGGCGTTGCAGGTGTGGCAGCAGGACCAGGACCTCCAGCCGGTAATTGGGTTCATCAGAGCATGGATTGTCCAACAGCACCAGTGCCTGCAGCATGGGGAGGACCTGCAGTTTTTCCACCTCCTGAAGGCTACTGATCCCATTATTCCTGAAGAAGAGGAAGCCAGAAAGCAGCAGAAAGAGACACATGCAAGTAGTGAGATCCCTTTGGAACAGTAAGCTGACAAGACAGACAAAGCAAAACTTAGCAGCATGATAGACCATAGACCTTAGACCACACACCTGTGATCTAAGATCTGTCTGCAGCTCCCCAGACTGAGGGACAAAAAGGACATCTCCTCTGGATTTCGCTGTGCTCAAACAGTCCATTGTATTGTGTGATATCGCCATCGCCCTGTAAAGGGCACTTGCAGCCATGTCCAGGACACAGAGAACACACTTAGAGGGATCCAAAGGAGTTATGGCAAGGAATAAAAAGTATGAGGTGGGGTGTGAGAGAATGACTGGAGAGGCACATCTTTTGTGAGAAGCACAGGAAAGGCCCTGGCAGTTACACTCCTGGACAGCTGAGAGCTGAACACCAGTGAAGGACAGTAAAGATCAACGCATCCCCATCAGGTCTTCAACTTCCAAAGAAACCAGAAAATCCTAAAGACCTAAATGGGAGTACAGGCTGATGAAGGGGTCTCTGGTCCCAACACAGAGCAAGGAGGACCCACCGTAGATTGAGGTACTGCAGGCACTTCATGCTACTACAGAATCCATCCAGGGTCTCAAGCTGGTTGTCACGCAGGTGCAGAGTTGTCAGCTGTCCTAGCCCCTCAAGGCCTCCAAGGCTCCGAATGGCATTCTGGGCCTGAGCACCAGGAAGGCAGAAAGAGAGAAGGAAAAAAGGGGACATGCAGGAGAGGGAACAGCAGTTATTTCTGGCCTTCACAGCTCTTTCTACCCCTCAGACTCCTACCACTCATAACACAGCCTTGTCTGAAGCTAGATCAGGTTGCTCAGCATCTTGCCCAAATGAGTTCTAAGTATTCAGATTCAAAGACCAAAAGTTTGCTGAAAAAGTGTTTCGTGTAGCATCACTTGGTGACTGAGACAAAACCACCCCAGATGAATATTCCACTGCCAGCACAGCACCCCCTTCCACAGCAGTGCCAAACCTGAGTCCCTAAGGCCTCAATAGCGTGGAGAGGAAAGCACGGACCCGAGCCTGAAATAAGTGTATTGAAAGGATGAATAACCAGCCCCTCTCAGTCACATAGTCCATGTAGTCCAGGGATCTTCCAGTGTCAGCTGCTTCTCTTGTGGGGGAAATCTACTACCAAGAAGTCTCCTTTTGGAGACTAGGAGCAGAAGCAGGCTGTGTGTTCCTGAGAGAGGTTGCAGGGCAGGTGGGAGTTGTTGGTTGGTTTTGTTTTAAGCTTTTCCAGGTATAATTGTCGTTATCCATCCATAGGTGCACCTTCTTGCAACAAATCTGACAATCGTACAGCAGGAAGTTAAAAATTCCCCACCACTGAATTTCATTCACTTCACTGTGATGTGCGTTATGAGACAGGGAAATACGAAGCTCTGAATTTCAGCAATAGTTTCACAGCAGGATTTCGGCTGGAAAAGACCACTAGAGGCCTCCTGCCCAAGCCCAGGCTCACCGCAGTGCTGGCACCAACACGAGGTCAGGCTGCTCACTGCCTTGTGCAGCCAAGTTTGGAACATCCCTGGTAACTACAACCTCCTCACCACGTTCTCCAGCCTGGAGCTGAGCAGGGCTTCATGTGTTGTTGTGGCTCAGGGCTGCAGTCTCTAAGGACACAAACAGAGAACAGGGGAGAGAGGTGCACGGGAAAGGGGGACCGAGGTGCTGTTGTGCGCTCTGTTCCTTGTTGGTACCCAGGCAGTGATGTGGCCAACAGCTGAGACTAATGAAAGGGGCACAGGCTGAACTGGTGGGATAGGAGAACAGCTTAGGACAGGGTCGCTCAGGAAAAGGACATTTTGTAGAAAAGGAGGACTCTAATGGAAACTGGACAAGGAAAAGCCTGGACCAGCTGGGCCAAGTAAGGAGGGTAACACAAGGAGAAAAAGGCGAAAGTCAGAGATGTAGCGAAGGTCATAGGAACAGATTTAACAGTCAGGAAGGATTAGTACATTGTACCTCAGAGGAAATCAGGAGCTGGTGCGGGAAATAGGGTGGGGAGCTCACAGACCACTGGTCTGTGTAATGAATAGTAACCTCCCATCACTCTCACTTTCTTCACTGCTTCAGTGTGAACAGTTTTAACGGCTCTGGCCCTGCAAGCACTAACAGGACAATGCAGAACGGATTTTTTTTCAGGGTTCATTTTTTTTCCCCCCAAATCAAATAACATTATGGGTGACACCCTTCATTAAATGCTCACATCATCACCTTACCTTAGATACCCGTTCTTCACATGGCAGTGAAGCTACTGTAATACATTGCCCATGATTCCCTCTCCCCTTCCTGCGTACCTGGCCCTGCTCTAGCTAGCCTTTGTCACCACTGCTGCACAATGACCAGGAACCAACACAGCCCTGCTGACAGCAGCGATCCTCAGACCGATACAAATGCCACACGGTATGCAGCCAACTCGTAGTCTTCCTGCTAGTAGGTATAACTTTTTAATGCTAAATTTCACCTGCAACTATGTCATGTATTAACCAAATTCAGGTCCTTTAAATTGAACCCTTTGTCTTGAACCCTTGAGGCATCAGCTTCATCTACCCATGGCTCAAGTAATACCAAAAATCTTTATTCAGAAAGCAAAGCAGTACTGGGAGAGACCTCCCTCCAAAATGATTTAGTGAGCAGGTGGACATGGGAGACAAATCCAAGCCCCAAAGATACCTGAAAAATGAATCAGTTGTTCTAGTTTTAATAACCACGTCTTGCAATTTGCCCGCTTCATATGTCCAGCTCAGAAATTCCTCAGTCATGCACGGAACCTTCTTTAAATATAGGTGCTGTGTTTGCTTCCCTCTAATCATTCACTAAAGTGACTGGTTTTACTTTGAAATTCTGTACTATATCTAGTAACTTACCCACTTCATCCTTTCTTCCAGCACCTCTAGTCCTAAAATCTCAGTTTTCCACCAGAAAATTGCAGGCAATCTCAGCAAGCAATCTCCTTGGTGTTTTCTGCCAGGGAGTCTTGATGAAAATAAACCACGCAGCTTTTCAAAGCCTTTGTAGTCTTTAATTGCTTTTTAAGAGACAATGACTCAGGACACCTATCCAGCCTTTGTAAGCTGTAGCACCCTGTGATGCATGGGACTAAGCCATACATACTTCCTTCACTTGTGTCTCTAGGAGTAAATATTCCCTGAAGCAATTGTTTGTGGTATTAGGAAATTGCTTCTCCTATTTTAGTTTCACAGTGATGTTCGATCTGTTTCTGTTTTTGCAGCTCAAGGTGTGAATCACATAATTGTGCTGTTTTTAAACCATTATTTGATTAGGCCCATCACAGAGGAGAAAGAGGCATCGCCTCCCCCAGTCACCCAGAGCAAACCTGTTGCTTTCCACACCAGCCTCGGGGGCACACATGGAATACAGGCTTGCCTAGCGCTGCCAGAAGACAATACTGCTCTCCCGTAGGAGGCTGAGAGGGAAGAACCTGACACACTGAATGCTGCCAAGTGCCCTGCTCTCTGCAGAGGACTTGCTGGTCAGTGGCTACTGCCTTCACACTATCTGGGCAGACAGCACAGAAGGAGCTATCCCAAAGAAGTGATTTTGTCTTTTTAGCTCTCTGAAATCTGCTCCTCTCTCGGGCTGAGAAGATTGAACTGAATGGGAAGATTGAACTGAATGGGCTAGCATGAAAATTATGCTGCTTTGAAGGAGACAGCATCTCCCTTACACCATTGACTGAAGGTGCCAGGCTCTGCAGCAGCTCTGTCCCACTCCCCAAGCTGGCTGATCCCTTACCAGATAGAGGTTCTTGAGCTTGGGAAGATTGAGCCCTGCTGTGCTCTTTATCTTGTTTCCTCGCAGCTCCAGGATTTGCAGGTTGAACAATTGGCTGTGACTCAGGTCCAGCACTTTCTGGATTTTATTTCCTGAGTGCCAGAAGAGGAAGAAATGACAAGACAGTTAGTCCAACCCAAAGAGAGTGTCCTATGGGCACAAGAATGGACAGAGATTGTATCACCTTTCAGGCTGAGGTTGGCTAAGCGGGGGTGAGTAATGCCCTCCATATCCTTGATGCGGTTGTGAGCAAAGCTGATGATCTGGAGGTAGGGCAGCTCTTGCATGCAGGCACTGGTAAGCAGATTGCCATCCACATTCAGCCAAAGCAGCTGGGTTAGGTTGCTCAGTGGAGACAAATCATGAAGCTTGTTCTCTGACAAATCCACATACCGCAGGTGAATGAAGCACTCAAGGAGGCTGATGTCTGTTAAGTTCCTAGGGGAGGGAGGATGTGAATAAAACATCTCTCATATTTCCCCCTGCTAACAGCTTTCAGTGTGCTCCTCACCACTACTGGAGGGAGGGCATCCTCCTCTCCCACTTCCCTGCTGTCCTAGGAAGCCTTGCTGGAGAGAAGGAGGAAAAAGGCAGGCGATAGGGATAGGCCAAATAGTCTGTGAACAAGGTTGGATGGTAAGACTGGACCTGCTTTCTGGGCACAGGGAGTACTTATTCCCACTGAACTGTATCAGTCAGGAGAGGGCAGATCCAGAGCAGAAGAGTGTAAAACAGTGGTGGTAACACCAAGGACTGTGTGGAAGGACTTTACTAGTGGGAAAAAGCTGGCTGAGATACCTATGAGGCTGCTGAAAGACACAGTCTTACTGAGGCCTGTTAGTTAGGTCTAGGGTTATGTGGGTGTACTGATGGGCATGAGGCTCCAAACTGTCCCCTGGCCATTACGGCACTGTACTCACAAGTGCAGGCCTTAAAGGTTAGCAGTTAACAGGAGAGATGCTTAATGGATATTTCTCAAAGTGACTGTGAGGAGGTCACCTTGTTCAGGTCCCCTTAGGTGACCACAGTCCAGAGGGAGGGACAGGCTCCCCTCAGTCTAGGGGGACACCAATGTTCCCACCAGTGCTTCTGGCTACGGTGGAGGCAGTGCCCAGCTCAGGGCTGAGGATGGACAAGCTATGCTGAGGCACAGACTGGAAGCCAGACAGATGGAGAACACGGCCAGGAAACGCTCCTGCCCCACAAAGGCTGGTCACCAGTGGCCTTATGGTGCAGCTGCTCCGCGGCTACATAGATGCCCGAGGAGGAGGAGGCAGCCTTCTCCTGGGCAGGTGTTGCACACTCACTTGTGTTTGGCTTCAAACTTCACATAGGCGTGGGCCAGGCCATTGCCGGTCTTACAGAGGAGAGAGAGACCCTCCTTCAGGGCCTCCTCCGTCAGGGGACACGGGGACGGTGCCTGGGAGAGAAGGAGAGAGCACAACGCCAGCGCTGGCCTGGCCACAGCCGTTGGGTGCCCGAAGCCCCCGCCCTCACCTGCTGTTCCTCCTCCTGCTCCGACAGCGCCTCCTCCTCCTCCCCCTCCTCCTGCGGGGGTTTCTCCTCCTCCTCCCCCTCCTCCTGCGGGGGGTTCTCCTCCTCCTCCCCCTCCTCCTGAGGGGGGTACTCCTCCTCCTCCTCCTCCTCCTCGTCCTCCTCCTCCAGCTCCTCCAGCTCCTCGCCCTCCATCCTCAGGCCCCGCTTCCCACCGCGCTGCGGCGGCTCCGCCAGGCCCGGCGGCGGCCGCCCCGCGCTGCCATGGAAACCGGGGAGGCGGGGCCCGGCGCCGCTGCCATAGCAACGCCCTGAGCGACAGCGGGGGGCGGGATTGTTGCTTCCCGCACCGGCGCCGAGCGGCGGGGCCAGCGGCGGGGCCGGCGGCGGGGCAGGGCGGTGCGGGCACCCTGGGGCTCTGCCCCGCAGGCCTCGTCCTCCGGGCTTCTCCAGAGACACCCCTTCTCTCGCCAGCATTGTCCTTGTCCCGCGAAATCGCAACTTTCTGCTGCCCCAAACGGGGCAGATGTGAAATTCAAACTCGTCAGCTCTGAATAAACTCCCCAAAAAGTGACCTGGCGTGTTTCATGGGCAGCATTGCGGTTAGAGCACCCTGCAGCTAACGCTCCATCGCCTGCAGCGATGCGGGCGCTGCTCGTTTGCCCTTCACCAGCCACCCAAGCTCCCCGCGGTCTAGGGAAGTGATTGTCCCTCTGTACTTGGCACTGGTCAGGCCACACCTTGAATCCTGTGTCCAGTTCTGGGCCCCGCACTTCAAGAAAGACGTTGAGGTGTTGGAGCGAGTCCAGAGGAGGGCGACCAAGCTGGTGAAGGGTCTGGAGGGTCTGACCAAAACGAGGAACGGCTGAGGGAGCTGGGGTTGTTTAGCCTGGAGAAGAGGAGGCTCAGAGGTGACCTTATTGCAGTCTACAACTACCTGAAGGGAGGTTGTAGTGAAGTGGGGGTCAGTCTCTTCTCCCAGGCAACTAGTGATAGGACAAGAGGACATAGCCTCAGGCTTCGCCAGGGGAGGTTCAGGTTGGACATTAGGAAGCATTTCTTCTCAGAAAGGGTCATTAGCCATTGGAATGGGCTGCCCAGGGAGGTGGTGGAGTCACCATCTCTGGAGGTGTTTAAGAAAAGACTGGACATGGCACTTAGTGCCATGATCTAGTTGACTTGGTGGTGTCAGGGCAATGGTTGGACTCGATGAACCCAGAGGTCTCTTCCAACCTGATTATTCTGTGGTTCTGTGTGATTCTTTTGACTGCTTGTGCTGGTTTTCTGCTCCGCTTGCGATGGCTTGTCATTTTTGGTGTTAAATTCCCCGCGGAAAGCCCAGAGCAAGTCTCATCTTCCTCAGAAGCACCCTGCGATCTTACTGTACCTTCCCAAACACACCCGGCCCTTCCTAGCTGGGTGACAGCCACAATTCTTAGGAGCATGTCCAGAGAACTAGAGGATCATTTCAGTGGGAAGGGACGACTGGAGGTCACATTGTCCACCCCCCATTGTCAAAATGGGCCAGCTGCAAAGTTAGGCCGGGGCTGCACAGGGTGGTGGTCACTCAGGTGGTGAGTATCTCCAAGGAAAGACATTCCCTCTACTAAATGTTTAATTAACATGTTGAGCAGAATTAGGCTCTGTCTCCGTGTGAAATCTCACACAACAAACATGATCACCCGAATGCCAGGAAGTGGCTTTTGAGGTACGGTGTCCCGACACGCACAGGTGACGCTGCTCCAGCTCTCCCCTGCAGGCTGGGGAGCCGAGGAGGGCTGGGGCTGACGGTGCCCAGTGGACACCACCAGCACCTGCCCGGCTTTGGCACCCGTGGGCAGGCAGGCAGCTGCCAAGCAGAGCCGGGTGCTTACTGGCCAGAAGCGCTGCTCAGAGCTGACGGCCATCAGTGCTTTGTGGTTGGTACCAAAGTCCAAGGCCCTGCTCCCTTTCCCTCCAGTGCACTTTGCTCCTTCGCAGCCCCCAGGCAATGTCGGTGTTAGATAAGCTGGTCCGAGCTGAGCTGGACACACAGCCGTCAGACACGAGTCTCACTCTCTCGCAGCACATGTGCCAGCCATCACCCCTCCTGCAAAGCACCCTTCTGTACTCAGGGCCACATGGCAAGCTATCGCCCGAGTTACCTGCCTCATCCTGCTTGACTCCCCAGCGCTGATCTCTTCCCCTCTGCTACACTCGCCCCATCTGAATTCACTCCCTGGTCATTACCCTGCATGTGGTGTGGTTTTCCACAATATCCACTGCAAAAAAAAAAAAAAACCTCCAGACGTAATGCACCCCAGCTCCTCTTGACAAGGCTTTAAAGAGCCCTTCAGCAAGTCCTCAGAATTGGTGCTGGAAGAAAACCGATGACATGCTTTCCTTCCCTTCCCTCATCCCCTTTATGCTGAAGAACAGACTGGTACAAGTCGTGTGCCTCTGTGCACGTTTTATATGGTCTTACAACAGGAACATATGGCTCAATTGCCTTGTTTCTAGATGACCAAAGAACTTACAAGAAACAAGATACATTATGCAAGGAAACCCAAATCTATGAAGGAGAGACTTTTTATTTAAGGTGTGTGTATATATATATATACATTTTTTTTTTTTTTAGGTTATGTATGTGTGTATATATACATATATAAAAATATAAATCCCAACTCTAACTATACTGATCATTAAGAAGGTTATGTGCTAAAAGCTCATCTGCACACCCAAAAAGGAGCACAGAGAGAGTAGCAGGAGGGGGAGCCCAACCAGCACCCTGCTGAGCTGCTCCCAGGCCCATCCCCGGAGCCATCAGCCCACGAAAGGCCCAGAGGACCACAGGGGCACGATGGCAGGTGGGAACACAAATTAAGGACTCACAAGAAGGGACACCCTGTCCGGGCCCCTCCCAGGGCTGTCCCAGGGGGCCTCAGCCCCAGAGCACCCTTAGGGCTGGGGGGGTTGCTGCATACAGGGGTGTGGGACACACAATGGGATGCAGGGGAAGAGTGTTTGGGGATTGCACAGGACTCATTAGGGGATGCTTAGGGGAGGAACCAAAGGCGGGGAAGGGAGGGATCTATGTGATTTGAGGAGGAACAAGTGTGGGAAAACAGGGATATGGGAATAAAAAAGGTCGGTCGCACCTAAATTGTTTGTGACGGTTTGGCCATGCCCCGCACCTGATGAGCGCAGCCTGTCCCATCTTCTCACTGAACTCCTTTCTCACTTTGCCCATGGCGAGGGACTCTCATTGCCACATGCAGGGGTTGAGGCGGGGTCTGGGTGCCAGCGGCTGGGCTGGGACTCGGGGCCCTTGTGCCCGTGGGGCAGCGCCTGGCGTGGGCACGGGCATGCGGGCGAGTGTGTGAGCGGCAGCGAGGGTGCAGCCGGACCAGCCAGCGAGGGGGCCTGGGGGCCGGGAGTGGGCTGCGAGGGAAAAGCCGGCTGCCAGGGGGACCGGGGGAGTCCTGGCAGCTGCTGAAGAGGCTCAGGGGCCTGGGGGTCCCCGGGGGTGAGGCCACCATGGCGGGGGTTGGCTACTGCGGGACCAGAGGGACTGGAGAGACTCTGGGCAGCTACTGGGCAGGCTGGCTGAACCCAGCTGCTGGAGGGAGCCATGCTGTACATATGTGTGTGCATGTATATGTATAAAAATACACATATATAGCTATGCATGCTCCCTAGCCCACCTCCATCCTGCTCAGCCAGAGGAGAGGGTGGGATGAGGCTGCTGGTGCTGTGTTCTGTGAGTGCTCTGTGTGGCTGGACATGTTATCTGTGTGGCTGTCTGTGTATATACGTGGTGTATATGTGTATGTGCCTACTGGGAATACAAGCTCAGGCTGGCTACTGGTTGGGGCTGAAGCCATGGAGCCACAGTACCCTCCCTCGAGCTGTCACACCTGGCACAATGCATTTTTTCCCCAACAGCAACCTGTCTAAGATCTAACCACTACCATTTGCAGTGAGGGTCTGGCAGTATTTCCACTCCACAGAGCTGTGGTCCTGCCAGAAAGCAGACAAAAAGAAGAAAAGCAAGATCTGGCATCCCTGCTGATGCAGAAATTATTTTCCATGAGTTTATTTCTCATGAAATGAATGCTTTCATGCCTCTGTATGCTCCTCAAAGCAGCAAGATCAATGCTCGGCTCCCATCCGTGTTTTTCTATGTAGGTCACTCTCCTGGGCTCCTGCGTAGCTCTGCGGGCAGGGCCGGGCAGCAGCGGGAACCGGCGGCGGAGCTGCCGCCCGTGGCCGATCCCCACGAGCGATCCCTTGGGCACAGCCCGTGTCACCACTGCTCCGGTCCTGCTGACCCCAGGGCCCCGAGGCACCAAACTACGGTCAAGCCCCAGCAGCCTCTCACAAACACTTACTCCGGCTGTAGAAACCACGGCGTTTTTCAGGATTTCCTTTTCTGCCTTTGACGCATCTTCCTCCCCCATCACTCCCCGGCCATCTCACCTCCTTCCCTGGCTGACGGGCTCTCCTCCATCACGGAGGGTTCCCAGCAGCCGCGCTCCTAGCCCTGGGCCCACCACCCTGTGCTCCGCAGCAGCGCTTGCCCCCCCCCCTGCCCGTGACCCACGGCCCGTCCCAGCGCCATTTTACTGCGGCCCGGCACAGCACGGCCCGGCCCGGCTCAGGGCTCCGCGGCCGCCCGGGGGCGCGCCAGCACCGTCGCTGCACCGGCAGCTGCCCGGCCCCGGCCCCGGCCCCTTCCCGCAAGGCTCCTGCCGAGGAAGGGGCAGGGCGGGGGAGCAGAGTCCTGCTCGCAGCCGGGAAGGGGAAGGCCCCTGACGGGCCGGGGGCTCTGGCAGAGTCGGAGGAGCAGCAGCGTTAGGGGTTTCCCCAAGGTTTTCTCCTCCTTGGTCGCTCACCTCCTGCCTTGCACCCCTCGGGTGACGCTGGCAGGGCGATACACCGACAGCTGGGCTGCCGGGGAGGAACATGTCCCCGCTGCAAAAACTGCTGCGGATCAGAAACATCGAGTGGGAGAGGATCTCCCAGCTGTGCATTGACAGACCGAGTCCCCCTTCGCCCACCGGCTCCCAAGGACGTTCTGCCTCACAGCTAAGCTCCTCCTTGTGAGGCACTTCCTTTTCATTACCCTTACTCCTACCCAAGAACCTCCTAGCAGGTGCAGCAGCTGGGAAATAACATCCAGTCTTGCTTTCTCGCCCCTCAGTGCACAGCTGAAAGCAGGCAGAGAGCACAGCCTCAGCACACAGCCCAAAAACCTTCCCTGCATAAAGAGGGAGCTGCTCTGCTCCACGTTTAACGAGCAGCAAAGTCAACTACCAGTTCTCACAGACAGAGGAGGGATGAGTGTGTTACCAAGCCTGCCTGGAAAGATCAGCTCACTGGTGGGACAGCCAGGTGCTCCAGCAGCTGGTGGAACAGAGACACACACAGAAAAGATGCACACAAATCACCATGGGCCAAAGGAGAACTGTAAGTGATAGCAGCAAGATGCTCAGGGCATGCTACAGGTGAAACCTATGATAGCAAGGTGGAGGCTGAACCTGTGCACTGTCTACTGGGGCAAGGGTGGGCCCTTAAAGAAAAGCCCACAAACCCCACACTACCCTCTTTGCGACCAGCTACCCTCCAGAAGTAGTAAACCCTGTACAGTCCTTGTCCCGAGATGCTTCTGAATAAGAGCCAGGACACACCTTTGCTTTTTCTTTTTTTCATTTATTGTTCAGTACAGGACACAGGTGAGGCAAGACATCTCACAAGGGTCTAAGCTGACAGGCTCCTTGCTGATGGACCTGAAGGATGTAAGAGACTGTAGTTCCTTTTTCCTTCCCCCAGCACCAGTGGCCCTCTCTCCCTGCAGCACTGCAGAGAAAGGGGGAGGCACTGGCCAGGTCAGCTGTGGGCTCTTACAGGTCAACAGGCAACTAAGGATTTTGCCAATTCAGAGCGGAGGCTGTCAAGACTCTGCCAAGACAGGCTGCCACTAACAGGACTCAAACATAGTGGTGGGGGTTAGCAGCACAGCTAGAACAATGACCGTGGAGGGGGAAAGCCTCAGAGGAGGGCTCTGTACCGAGACGTGTGCAATGAAAGGTCCCTTCTTGCTTCCATTTCTGGCTCTTAACCACAAGGGACTGCTCCTCACAGGCTGCTTCAGTGTTTGGCGTTGATAATATCCACAAACTCTGGCTTGAGAGAAGCTCCACCAACAAGGAAGCCATCCACATCATGCTGAGAGGCCAGCTCCTTACAGTTGCTGCCAGTGACCGAACCTAAGGAGGGAACAGTATTTTAAGGTCAGATGTGGTCAGCTCTAGAAAATGGGGCCAGGGCAAAGGTAAGACCTGCAAGGTACTAGCCACCTCCTACTACACACACAGTAAGACCATCTCCCAATTACACAAACAAGCTAGTAGGTGGTTCTTCATGCCCTGGCAATCTTGAGTTTCCTCACCAGCAGAGCATGCTGTACAACTGCAGCAACAAGCACAGAAACTATGCGCTTCCTGCACTGGAAAGCGGCTTCAGACTCATTTACCTCCATAGATGATCCTAGTTGACTGAGCAACAGCATCAGACACATGGCTTTTCAGCCACCCCCTCAGCTTCTCATGAACTTCCTGAGCCTGCAACAGAACAGAAAGAGTCCCACTCAGGGCTGAGCCATTC
Source organism: Nyctibius grandis (assembly GCF_013368605.1). Classification (NCBI taxonomy): domain Eukaryota; kingdom Metazoa; phylum Chordata; class Aves; order Nyctibiiformes; family Nyctibiidae; genus Nyctibius; species Nyctibius grandis. Next base: position 90,437,634 of record NC_090662.1, read on the forward strand.
TGCATACAATTCCCTTCCAAAGAGAAGGGAGAATTTCTTTGAATCTTCAGAGATTCTCTAAATCTCTTTAGAGTCTTTAGAGAGAATCTTCAAGATCTCTTGAGTGGGAAGAGACAGTTGGCCATTTAGTCAGCCACCTTTCCCCTGCTCATACCTGTTGGGGAGTTGCAGTTTTACCAGTTCCAATAGCCCAAACTGGCTCATAGGCAAGAACCACTTTACTCCAGTCCTTCACGTTATCTGGGGAAGAGGGAGAAGGTACAGGTAAGCACAGAACCCCATGCTGGGAAGGGCAGAGCCGGAAAACTTTCTGGAACATGCAGGTCTTGTTAACATGATTGTGTCAATACTGTGTGTGAACATTTGCAGTAACATATCTGCGAGCCTTACAAGAAAGGCCAGGGTGGCCGTTTCCCAAATGTCCAAGCAGAAAAAAGCACCCGTTTTCTTCCCTTACCAGCAATGGCCTTGGTCTGTTCAAAAACCACCTTCTCCGTTATGCCAGCTTCTCTCTCATCCAGCTTCTCTCCAATGCAGGCAATGACTCCAAGGCCCTCAGCTAGAGCATGAGCCACCTTCTGCCCAATCAACTGAGAATGAAAAAGAAACCAGGTAACCAGTAGTCAGACCTACTTCTGTAGTCATATTTTAACTGCTCACCCCTCCAGGCTTTGCAAGCACATCTGAGCTGAACCATCTCTCCACCTCAGGGTCACTCACCTCATCAGACTCTCCAAAAACATGCCTTCGCTCTGAGTGGCCCAGGATCACCCATGCAGCTCCAATATCTTTGATCATTGCTGGGCTGGGGAGAAAGGAGACGATTCACACCTCTAGAAGAAATTTACATCCCAGAGGCACCCTGGCTTTACTCTCCTCTGTGGGCTCACCTGATCTCTCCTGTGAAAGCACCCTTTGGCACCTTGTAACAGTTCTGTGCCGCAACTCCAATCTTTGCATCAAGCTTCTGACGGGCAAAGTCAAGATAGATGGAGGGGGCACCACAAACCACCTCTGGAAGGCAAAGAAGGTGGTTACCCTTGAGACAGGAGAAGGGCAGAAACTGTACCCAGCCACCAAGCCCAAACCCCAGCCCCAAGAGGTCACCCCTCCCTCCCCTCACCCACTCCTGGGAAGGCTCAGCCTGCCCGTCCTCGCTGACATTTGGGGGACCCTCTGCAGCAGGAACATCCCCGCTATCTGATGACTCAACAGCGGGGAGGAAGCCCTTTCCAGCAGGCAGACAGCCCACACCAGGCCCCTCGGCCGGCTCACACGGGTCCCTTGGAAAGGGCCCAGCTGAGAAACCGGGCGAGAATCCCGCCCCGCTGCCCGGGCCCGGCTGAACCGGGGGGAGAGGGGAGGGCAGCATCGGGTTACGCCGGGGGCTGTAACCGGGTACGGCGGCGAGGCAGCGGCACGGTCTCGCAGCCTGCCCGGGCAGCGCAGCTCGGCTGAAGCACGGAGCTCCGCACGCCCCGGTCCCGGACGCGACGGGACCGGGAGCACACGGGGCAGGCTGGGGGCAAGGCCGAGGGAGAGGCGCGGGGCCCAGGGAGGCCGGGGCTCGGCAGCGGCGACACCGGGCCACCCGCTCCCGCGGGGGGAGGGCTCCTCCCGTGGCCCCGCCGCCCGGGGGGGCAGCCGGAGGCGACCCGGGGGATGGCCGCAGGCTCCCGCGGCCCCGGATCCGGTTTCGCGGGTATATTTAGCCCCACCGCCGGGTTATATTTAGGCCCCCGCCGCCCTCTGACATTTGCCGCTCCCCCGCCCGAGCCCGGGCCCCGGCCCCGGCTCCCCCCCCCCAGGCCGCCGCCGGGCCGTGAGGACGTGCGCTACGTGCGGCCGCGCCCTCACCGGTGTCGGCGGCGAGCTTGGCGCCGTTCAGCGTGTGGATGAGCTCGCCCAGGCTCTTCTTGTCGCCGTTCATCTTCCAGTTGCCCCCCACGAAGAACTTCCTCGGTGCCATGGCGGGAGCGGGCAGGGACAGCGGCCGTTACCGGAGGAAACGCGAAGGTCAGCGGCGGCGCGCGGTCCCCGGCGCCCGCTTTTATCACCCGACAACGACCGTGGCCCCGCCCCACACCGGCCCCGCCCCCGCCCGGCCTCCCCACGCGTCCCGGCGGGGCCCAGCCCCGGCCCCGGCCCCCGGCGCTCCGAGCACGCTTCGCCCCGCGGCTCCTCGGTGTGCGCGGCCGAGGGCACCGGGAGCCCGGGGCGGAGCGGGGGGGCCTCCGCCGCCCCGTCAGGGCTCGCACCCCCCCGCCGCTGGCGCTCCAGCTCCCGGGGCCGCCCCGCGGCAGAGGGCAGGCAGAGGCCGGGGGGGTATTTCCACTTTTATTTTGTCCCTCGTGTATTTTGGCATGTAAAGGGCACACAAGGGGAGGGGGCGCTGCTCGTGGCCCAGCTCGCTGCCTGCCCCGCGCCCTCCCCGGCAGGGCAGGCAGGAGGAACCCCCCCTACACAAGCCACACATACACACAAGCCCCCTCCGCCCCTTCCAGACAGCAAGGAGGTGGCATCACCCCACCAAGCAGCAAAGCACGAGGGCTGTGCGTCAGGGGGGTGGGGACAGTGAGGACATTTCCTATAGAAACAGATATTCCCACCCCCCTGGACCCCCTTCACTCATGTCCACGGGGGCTCCAGCCCCCACTCTATTAGTCAGGGAACTTTTGTCTCCCCGTGTGTCTCCACAGAGAGGCCATGAAGGGACGAGTGGGGAAAGAGGCGCAGGGGAGAGAAGGACCCTGCTCTCATCCTCGCTGCCCCCCCCCACCCCATGCCTTCAGCCCCCTCTCCCCCCACCACACACAGCAAGAGGATGTTCTAGCTGGGAATCCGCTGATAGAAGTAGATGTAGCCCAGGTCCTTGGGGGGCTTCTCAGAAGCACAGACTTTCTGGTCGTTGTAGATCACCCACCTGCAACAGGCAGAAGGGGAGCTCAGGGACACCATTCTGTGGCTAAGACACAGCTTGATGCCCCTCGCCTGCTCTCACCCCCGACCCCCCACGACCTCTGAAGAAACAGGGGAGGACAGTCATTTAAAGCTGTACCTCAGAGTCCCCTTATTCTGTGAAAATCCCTCTTACCTGCCATCTTTCTTGATGTGACAAACGTAGTGTCCACACATAGTTGAAGTGCCCATGTGGCTGATGAAGGCGAACAGCTGATATTCTTGAGAGGATGCAGGAAGAGAGGAGTGGTCAGAGAGCGCAAAGGCACCTTACCCTGAAACACCCTGTGCAAGGCCCTCTCTAGAAAAGGATCCCTAAAGGAAGATCTGCTGGGTAATAATTTAGAACTGGGTCCCCATCAAGTGTGACTGTGAGTGGTCTTAAGGCCAAATGTGCAGGGAAATAGGAGATGGTAACTTCCATTTAGCCTTTTCTCTTCCAACTGCTTATGAGGCCCGTGGGTGCCAGGTGGGCGATGGCAGGGACTCCCCCTCCCTATGGCACCCAGCAGCATTAGCACCGACCCTGCACATAGACTGCAACATGGTTTTTCAACGGGAGCCTGAAGAACAGAAAAGCCCCCAGAATGACTGGGAAAAAGCAGCACAGCCCTTCCTGTGTTTCACTTGATGGCACTTCCTCTGCCTCTCTCTTACTGGCTTCCAGGTAATCCCCAGCCTGAAGGGTCTAGACCCTACATTGCCATCCCTCTCCTCTTCCTCCCTGCTCCCACCTCAACAACCAGACCAGCTCTGTGGCAGCTGCTGCTGCTAAAACCTGTGGTACCGCATGGATGAGGGAAGATAAAGCCATGTTGAGTTTGCACCCCAAAATCCACATTCCTACTGCTTGGAACTCACTTCCAGGCCCATCACGCACTTTAGGACCCACAGGGACAGATTCAGAGATGGACTCAGCTGCTGAGCGCCCCTCTGAGATATCCATAGCAGCTTCTGCATCGAGGTCATCAATGTGACTAAAGATCCAATCCACAGCACGCTCCAGACTGTTGTTCTGGAAGGAAGAAAAGACTGTGAACTTGGGAATGCCTGTTCCTGAGAACATCCCTTCACTCTGACGTCACCCTTGCCTCTTACCGTGGCTCTAAGTGCTTTCATAGCCTGGTCCCGGGAGAAACCCATGGAGACAATGGTGGCCACACTGTCTTCTGAAGGAGGGTCCGGGCAGGCAATAGTTGACCCTGGTCCACTGGATCCAGGGAGAACTAATGGGTTAGCAAAGTCTGCAGCAGGAAACAGAACACAGCTCAGAGCAGTTAGATCTCTCCAAAAGGAACAGAGTCTGAGGTCCCAACTACTTCAGTTTTCCACTGCAGCAGTGGGACAGGATGTACAAGGACCCAGATGCAACAAGCTTCATCACAGCCACGTGGTCTCATACCTGGATCATCCATATGCGACATGACCCAGTTCATGGCAGCCTCAACCCCACTGTTCCCTGTGTAATACACAGCTTTGCGGCAGGCATCCATGGGAAAGCCCATCTCCACTAGCTGGATAATCACTGACTCATCCAACATGGGTGCTGTGGGAAGACAGAGATTAGAGCCACCCACTCCCACCCAGCCCTGCCTGCTCCGTTTTTGTAGTTTCACATAGCCCCCCAAGCCACCATTTCCTGGCTTCGTTTCACTCAAGTTCTGCCTCTCTTCTCTTCTGACCCTTTGCTACCTTTCTTCTTCAGAAGCGCAGCCTCACACACAGGCACCCCACGGAACAGAAAGATTCAACTTGTGAACTCAGGAGCACTGGCTCTTCCCTACCCCCCAAACCCTACCTCCCAGTGTGGTTTGTGAAAATAAAATACCTTTACCAGTCAAATCTTGTACAAACCCCAGCTCTGCCCCCTCTAAATGCACTAGACATGCCACCTCCCCGTCTTCCACAGAACAGGAACCAACAAACTCCCTTGCATAACACCCTTGCATAACAGGCACGCAAGGGAGGCAGCCGGCATTCACTGACAGAGGGACAGGGAAAGTCTGAGCAAGGGGAAACCGCTAGCATGGGAGACAAGGCAAGGAGAGCAAGGAAATGAGTCAGGCATCAGGAAGAGAGGAGGAGAGTCACTAACATGTCGGAGAGGAGAAGTGAGGGGAGCAGAAGGAGTCGTCGTCCTCGTTGCCATAGAACCCCAGGCTACCTTTGGGCTCATCTGGTGTCACCAGGGGAGGTGCGATGTCTGGCATTTCTTCCTCTCCATCTTGCAGTCCTGTTCCCTGCAGTGCAGAGATATCCAGCTCCTCTGGCATTTCAATGGAGACATCTGCAAGACAGAGTCTTGCTCAGCCTCCCCATAGGGGCAGAAACAAAGGCTTGAGTTGGGAGATCTAGACACCTGTAGGTTCTGCATTTCTCATCCTTCTTACCAAGCTTTTTGGGCACCCAGTCCAGACCGAAAGTGAATTTCTTGATCTGGATCACCAGATAATCTGGGAAAGAGGCGAACCGTGTTGTTCTGAAAGAGACAAATCATACTTTCAAATACTTTATCAGCAACGATGGAAGGCACCTGGCTGATTCAAGAAATCAGTGAGGAGGGTGGAGGCATGTCCTAAGGTGGGGATACACGTATCTGTGTAGCTCTCCTACGTGGAGCTTAAAGCTCCTCACAGAACCATTTCTAAAGCAGATGCTCTGACCAAAGGAGACGGGATGCAGCATGTACAAAACCTTGGGGGATGAGGAAGAACAGTACATGTTCTCTACCTTCCAATCCTGTATTTTACAAGCCCCCTCAGATTTTAATATTTAATTAAAAGTCTAACCCTTAAGGAGTGCAGAGGAAATAACACATTTTATTAGACCGACAGACACAGCTGCAGGTAATGACCAGCTTTCAAGCACAAGAGCCCTTCTTTGGACGCGAAGCAGAAGCAGTGAATTTTAAGCTAACTGAATTTGATTGAACATTATTTAGTAAGACAATTTGAGAGAGAGGGTGTCTGGAATCTATGAAACAGAGGAGAATGTTTGTGAAGGGAGAGGCAGTAATAAGAGAGACAGATACTTATTATCGGGGGATAACTGTAACATGCCATAAAATTAATTTAAGCAACGGTATGTATTCAATGTTAATTCTTACAGTGTTTGAACACAACTCGCTACTTAAAAGCAAAACAACATGTTTTCAGTGTGATCACGTTACTGACTGTTTGTTTACAGTAGCTATTGATTAAGAATAGAATATTAGTTAGAAAAACACTTTCGGTTCTTTGAGGACTACTCTTTCATTGCAGAACAGTCAGTAGCATCACAGCAGGAACCTCATTACGTTTGTAATCCCCTCACTTCACCTTTGCACTGTCGCATGTGTTGCAGGCAGCGAGACAAATTAAAGCTGTTTTTTAAACCTTGCCATTAACATTTAAGTTAGCATTCTTTAAAATAACCCATGCGTCCGTTACACTCGCTGTTTTGCTCAAACTTTAACAGCTATAAACTTCCTTTAAAGAAATTTTAGAGACCTTGCAAGACCAGCGTTGCCATATGTCAGTACGGATTTTAAAGCTAAATTTTGAATTTAGAATAAAAGCTGCTAATTTCCTGGAATATCACTGTATTTTCATAGTCCCTGAGCAACTGAAATCTGATGGTAAGGACTTCACTGGCATTGCTGTTCTGCCCGCTGTAGTCCCTTGGGGGCAATCGCTCCAGCACTGATGGACTGGTTCCCCCTTTGCTTTAATGTTCTACGAGTCCAGGGTGTGGAGGACTACAAAGCTTTGGTAACACTTCTTCCCCAAGCAACTAAAACAAGTCCCCAAAGATGCAGCTATTGCCAGTTTGTCATAGCCTAGCTGGTAACTCACACACACTCACTTGAGAGCCACAGACTTGGCCTGCAAGGCTGTGCTCCAGAAATCATCCACCTGCTCTGGAGCTCCATAGGCCTCTAGGCAGGAGCTGAAAGGCACCTTGGCTCGCACCAGCTCAGGCAGTGGCTGCTTCTCCTCCTCTGCCTGCCTCTTCTTCTCCTCATATTCCAGTAGTTCATCTAGAGAATAAAGCAGAGGAGTCAAAGACCACCTCTAGGTACCTACAAAGCAACTGGTGTAAGCTACACCCAGAGGCAGAATAGGCCTATAGACACACGCCATCAAGGACAGAGCACAAAGTAGACAATGTCTTCCAGAGCACTGTTATGCTACTGCAGTCCTGTTTTGCTGTCGAATCCCAGCCCAGCTTCTGGTGTCGGAGGGAAAGGGTCTAGAGGTACATCACTGTATCACACCACCTCTGAAAAAATCAGCCCAATCCCACAAAAGCAAGTGAAGGATCTGGCTTTAGAAGTAGCAAAGAAGTCCCTTTCTCATGTAAGGAGTTCTGTAAGAATAGTGCAATATCCAAGCATAATGTTTGCTCCTGTTCTGGCCTTGGCACATTACTGACCTTTGTTGAGAGCAGCATCCATGGGCACGGGCAGCTGCATGATATAGTCCACACGCTGGGTATATTTCACCTTTTCTGTGGCCAGGCACTTCAGCTTCTCCTCCACCAGAAAACGGAAGACCTCATTAGGGTTCTCGGAGCTGCGGCAGTTCCTCTGAAGAAGAAGAGATTAGAAGGATAGATGTAACATCAGAATGGCAGAAATGAGTATCTGCAGTAGCAGCAGTTCCACACAGGACATGGCTAAAGAGTATTCACTTCTGTTCCCAGTCCACTGGAAAAGACAGCAAAGAGAAACTAGAGCCAACTTCTCTACACCAGGAACCTATGCCATTCCTCTTCCTAAAGAAGACAGTTTACATCTCCAGTTGTGCCATTCCCAAGAGATTCCTCCAAGGAATCAGCCCTGAAAACATAGCCAAGTGTCTCTCCTCTGCTCCTGCAGGTGCTAGCTGGCCCATTTCCCTCTGTTCTCTCCCGCTCTCTGCTCCGATTGCCAGCTTCTCACCTCCACTCCTCACTCCCTGCTGTGGGGAGAAAACAAAGCTGGGCTTTTCCATGATTTGGCAGATAGGCTCAACCATTACCTCCACCATGTTGATGAAGTGCAGAAAGAATTCCTGGGCATCCTGCTGTCGGTTAGTGGAAAATTCTGGGTGCCCCTTTCCAATGAGGGACTTAAACATGCGTGGAGCAATGCCATTTTGCATACCCTGCAAGTAACAAGGAAGAGGAAGGTGGTCATAATTTGCCAAGCATGTGCCCTGGCATGTAGCACTCTACTCTTAGCCATGTTTCTCTTCAGGTAACAGGGCCTTGGAACGAGCCCCAGAACATGTCTTCAGAAAGGGTTCTCCCTCCTTCCCCATGTAACGCAATACCTCATGCAACACACATCATGAAGATGCCATGTCCAAGTCTCACCTTCTGATCAGGCTGCTGTTCCCCATCTGCAGAAGCTGGCTTTGAGTACTCCCCAGAAAGCAGTCCATGGCCCAGTTTGGCTCTGGAATGATGAAGAAGTCACTGTCAGCATCAAAAAGGTTTCTTCTATCCCACATACTCCAGGAGCCACCTCAACCCATCCAGCTTTAACACTGCCATGGACTGTCAATCTCACAGAGATCAGCTGTTTCTGCTGTACCAGCCAAGATCACCTTATCTTGGTCTGCTCTCTGGTCCCATGAGACATCATTGACTTGGAAGTTACCAGGACTTCTGGGCACCAATCTCAACCATTGCTTGCACATTGAGGAGTAGATAAAATGAACAGCTTCCTTCTCCCCACAGAAGGGCAGCTGGTGCTGAGCCACACAGCAGCTGCATAACAGCCAAACTAAGCTGCAGCCTGACGTGGGCAAAGTAGCAGCGCATCTAACTGACTGTGCAGGAGACAACAGGGCAGAGTGAACTCTGAGCCAGAAATAGCATTGCTGTGAGCAGACTGATCACATTTTCCCAGGGGAAAGATCAAGAATGACTGCATGAGGCACTTAATGGACAACAGTAACATTCAGAGATTGCCTCCTACGCTCAGATTCTCCTACTATTCCACTTCACTCCAGTCCCTCCCCATCACTGTTGCCATTTGTCTGGAACCAAACCCTACCAATTCCTTCCTTTGCCCAGGCAAAAGTCTTTCTGTCTGTCTCAACTTAATCCCCTCCTCAGTGCACACCTCACCCCAGAATCCTCCCTTACCACTGAACCCCCTTTCACAAATGCCACCTTCCATTCCTCCACCTCAAACCTCCATTTACTGCTTTGCTGTTTCAGAGCAGATGTAGCAGAGAATTCACGTATTTAAAATGCAACACCCTCCCAAATCTCATGTTCCTTCCTCTGTATATTCTCCTGCTGTTGCTCGCACAATACCTCTTGCAGGAAGCCTCTTTAAGCATATATAAATTATCCACTGAGAATAAAGTTGCCTAAATCTATGTATTTCTTTGCTCTTAGCCATCCCCCTCCGTTGCAGACAGCAAGCACCTTTTTGCTGCTACGCAGACAGAATATGCCTCCCAGAAATCCCCCCGTGGAACAGATGGTACTGTGCCCCCCTCATAACGCATTTAAGTGCCTCTCATGAACACTGAGGTGCACTCTGTCCTCTCCATCCTGGGCACTCAGCTGAACTTTCTTGGCTTAGATCCTTATTGATCACTGAGGATCAGTGTCTCTGGTGACGGACATGGAAACAGAGAGGCAAGGCTTGAGGGAGAAACCTGCAGCAAAGCACACTGTAGCAGCGCAGAGGGGACGCACCCAGGCAGCCTCAGCCTTCCTTCTCTCACCAAAACTCTACGTACACTTGTGTGCTGAAGTCCTGCGTGGGATCCGAAGGTGCACTTTGGAATATCTTCTCCAGCTTGTCCACATACCTGCAAAGCAAACCGGAGCAATCTAAGGGATGTACAGGTTCGTCTAGTAAAGAGAGAGTTCTGAGCCCCATTACTGTAACAGAAACTCCTAGCTCTAGGAGACCTTTGTACTGATCCCAGGCTAATGGAAAGGAGTGATTAAGCTCACTTACTTTCTTTGGAAGTCTGGGATACTGAACAGCACCTGCATCACAGAATTGAGGTAGCAGCTGTTGCCCAGGTTACGGATACCAGTGTACCCAGGCCCATAGAGGGGCTTAAGCTGCACGCCAGACTCCTGGATGAGCTCCCACTCCCCAATGCGCTGGTTCATGTCTATTTCCAGTTCTGTCATTGTCTTGTCTGTCTGTGGAGGGACAGAACAGGAAAAACGCTCAAAGAAGACTCAAGGGAACATCAGAGGTGTGAAAAGGGCAATGTCGTAGAGAAACATAAGGGGTCAAATCCTGGGATCCAGCTAAGAAACATCAGAATTCCTTGTCTCCCCCTCTGGGCCTACGGAAGAACCTCCCCTCACCTTCTGCATCTTGAGCATGTCAATCCCAAAGTGAGCAAGGTGTTCTGCCAGGTTGGGATCCAACACCATATCATCCTCGTCATAGGAGTAGACGTCTATGCAGGAACACAGAGGAAAAGGAGAGACTTATCATGGCCTGTGATCTAACATTCACTGCTGGATGAAGAGAACAGAGTGCTCAGAACTGGGAGTTTTGACAAACTGAGCAGTTAGGATTTCTGTCCTTTCTCAGGAGAGTAGCACAACAGACAGAATATTGAGGTTCCTCGAAAACATGTGACAAGACGAACAACTTTGTCATTGATCAAGGTACAGAGGTGCCTGTATGTCTGGAGTGAGGAAAGGGTTACTGTGCTATATACTCTCCGCTCAGGCTTTGGACACAAAATTATTTGATAAACATCCCACCACAGGAAACAAAACAGCAACCTGGATAACTATTCTAAAACCCTTCAAATTACAAGACAGGGGAGGAGGAAGGCAAGGTTTTATCAGCTGGTTTTTGCCTGCCACAAGAACCAAGTCAGAGTGGGAAAGTTTGCGATAGGATGACACCGAATGTTCCAGGCCATAAGACCGGCAACAACAGCCTGGAAATCCTCCCTGACTTCCCTTGCCAGAGACCGCAGTCAGCCTGAGTGGTGCCTGTCATCTATAACCCTCAGGGGATCCTCCTTCTTACCAGCCCCATCAGGAGTAATTGTTCCCAGTTTCACAGCCAGTGGGTAGCCAGTTTCCCGGTAATGCTCGACCGCATGATTGTTGCCACCACTGCCATCAAAATAGCGCCGACCACAGAGGATGGCTCCATCGGTCATGTTCAGCCACAGGTTCTCTCTCATGTCACACTTGCTGCACTTCCAGCCACTATTGACAAGGAACAGAGAAAAAGAGATTAGGGTGAAAACCTTTGGGTTCTACCTCCCAAGCCCTCTCCATTACTACCCACTGACCATAGTATAAGCAATCTCATTCCTCTTTTACTTCAGAACATTGAGCATCCTTAAACACCTTAGTTTGCCATTTCCCCTGAATTTACTATGACAAGGCACACTTAGAGACTCACAAAAAAAGTCTCATCTGCTTCTGCAGTCCAGGACAGAAGTAGCTGACGGGGGTGGGTCTGGGACACAGAGCGATACAGCTAGTTCCAGTACTATGCTCACCATGGTGGGATGCGGACATCATTCTGAAGTTGGTGCAGGGAAAAAGCATGTTTGGAAACACGTCGAACCTCCCCGTCCCAAGCCTGTACCTCCTGCTTCCGTGACGCTGAATCTGCTGTCAGGATGGCCTCGACCGCACTGGCAATCTGGAATTAGGACAGCAGGAAAAAAAATGAAAGGCAGAAGGAAAGAAGCTTCCAGCACCACAACACTCCCCATTTAGGCTCCGATCAGCAAGTCAGTTGTGCTCGGGCAGGAGCCTCAGCCACAAGCCAGGACTCCGTAATATAAAGCAGTGTATAAGTGCAGAACAATCCTGCTTACTGCAAGCTGAGACTTCACAGCAGCTCTGCAGGATCCCTTTCACAGGACAGTGCTTCCTTCTCTGTAATGGTGCATTTCCTCCCTATCAACAGAAAACACAGTCCTCCACGCAAACATACCCTGTCTCTGACCATGTCTGGTAGTCCCTCCAGCCCATCACGAGGAATATCCAAATGCTCTGGGAAAATGACTATTTTTACATCTTCGTCATATTCAAACTTTTCCTCTGTGATGTCAAATCCACCTTCTACACCTACAGGGAGAAAAAACACTGTGCTAACAGGTAAAAGCAAATAGCTTGCGAAGCTTCTTTGCTCATAGCGTACATGAAATGAGGCACCACGACCAAGGCAAAGCTCTAGATCAATGATCCACAAACTTTCTTCCATTTCTGGATCCCAAAGTTTCTGCTGGTGGTGTGGACTTCACAGGAGCAAATACAAGCCTAGCGACAATAGGTTTGCTTTTCCCAGCTCTTCTTACAGATGCTTAGAAAGAATCTCCAGACCCTGACTACAACCAGAAAAAAGATGACCTGCTCTAGAGAGACACTGGCCAGAACAGAGCCATGATAAAGCACTGCTGTTCATCCCTCACAGTATATCCAAGACGATGAATGGAGATGTGCATGAAGAGATCATATTCTAATTCAGTGCGAAGGTCTCGTCTACCAGCATCTTTAAGGAGCCTGGCTCTGCTTCTTGCCTCTTCCAGGAAGGACAGTGCAGAGTCCTCAACTTAACCAAGGACAACCAAGAGTTCCTCTGGAACCAGAACATCCAGAATTACAGAGAAAGTCTTAGGAAAGGTATAGTGCTAGTAGTTTCTCATGCCCACCTAGCCACGCTTTCCAGAGGTTGCAACAGAAATGAGAGTTCCATACACAAGAGGTTATTTGCCAGTTGTCAAGAGTCATGATGGATGGTCACCAAAAAGTAACATTTGCAGTGGAGGGAACAGTTTCTGATTTATGTAGGTACTCAGGAAAAAAACCTTGGCCTTTCCTGTTCTCCAAGCATTCACACCTAACATCCCAGAAGAAAACAGGCAGAAGATACACTGCTTACTAGCAGCCTTGACTCACTATGTTTTTTTTTTTTAACTGAATTTACTTTATTTCCTTAAAAATGGCATGATGTGACTGCAACAGATGTCTGCAACAGATCTCTGAAGATCTGTGGCTGCAAAAGATCTCTGAAGGGAATACGAGGTTTTGCTATTTAGTGCCTCTGCCTCAAGAATCCCGTGTCTGACACAGTTCTGACAACCACTACTGCATTTGGTTAAAACATTATTAACAAAAATACCTGGTTCCCACCATACGTCCTGCAACTCCCTCCTCAGATACGATTTTAGACTACGCACAAACTGCTACATACGAATGCAGATGCTGCAAGCCCGAGTGATTTTGAAATACCTGAAAACAGTCCCCAGCACCATGCAACAACATACCCAGATAATCCTCTTCTGTGCCTCTTCAGCACATCCCAGAGAGATCTCCTGTTATCACTCCACAGAGTAAAGCAATACACAATCCCTCAGGGTATTACACAATTCCTGAACTCTAAACAAACTAAAACAGACTGATGAGGTCCCCTCGGGTGCTTATGTGAACCTTCTGAGGCTCCAGATGAGGAAGAGGGTCTTCAGCCAGCAGACTGTCTCCTAACCCCTTTTCCCCCCATGCATAGCCCCGAGGTACACCGCCTCCCTCTCCATCGTTACACCTAAGCACCACAAACTCCAAATGTCATCCAACCACATGTGGGCATGGGAAACAAGCACTATAGATTTTTTTCCCATGAAGGGGGAAGCTGAGGCACAGAGGGACCAAGGGCTACATTTTGCAGCCAATCACATTTTGCTCCTAAATCTGTCTAGTACTCTTAAAAATCTCCCATGCCAGGATTAGCTAAGCCAACAGAGTTTAGCTAAAAGAGAGGGGGGAAAAAAAAACCTCTCCTGGATTTAAGACCACTGCCTCAACCACAGGGACAATACTTTCTTTTATTCTCTCCCACTCTACTCACATCGCTAAGCTGTTATCACGGGCAGCTATTTGCTGACCCAGTGACAACACTTGTCTCAAGATCTTTGTAGAACTGAGGATGCAGAAATAACTCATAATGCAGACTGGGCCTCATCTCTCCAAAAGCAGCTTAATCATATATATAAAAGCATTGGCTAGCTGAAGAAACGTAGATTCTAACCTCAATTTTGCTAGACGTGACCTTTGAGACTCCATTCACCTCACCATAAACAGGCAGCAGCGGACGGTATTAATGTTGGTGTTTGTGCTGTGGCAGCAGTGGAGTCACTGGGCGTCTGCTACACAATGGCACAGCCAGGGAAAAAGTGAGCAAAAAGCAAGACGTGCACGGTCTACGTTCTGGATTTCCCTCTAGTGGTCAGCTTCCAGCAAGCCAAGAACCTGTTACTGCTAAAAAATGTTCCTATCCTCTGCTTTATGGATGTCCATAATGGTTCAGAAATTACTGGCCGAGACTGCTCCAAACGAGGAGCATCTTCATTGACTGCCATGACAGCCTTTGCAGTTGGTGCAAGAAAGTAACAGAACATCAACCCTGTTCTTCAAAAAAGGGCTTGTTTTTAATATTTCAATGTTTGTGTGTATTTCCTTCAGTATCAGCCTTGTATTTCAAAGACCTATCGAGCCAAAAATGTTAATACAGCATTTACCAGTAATTTCTTCCCCATCTATACAAATAACACTAGTTCAATATCTGAGAAGTTTAAAAAATAGTTTTTTTATCAGAAACTTCACGGTTACTTTTCTCAGACTCACACATTTTCTCAAACTTACTTCAGTCCCACACTGGACACATCTGTATTAAGCAACAGCCCCACACTGGTTATACCCACACCACGCTGAGTCAGGCATAGAGAGTTAAGAGATGGTGCAAAACATATTTATCCACAGAAAACATGATGCAACTTTGAATACAGAACAAAACTACCACCTCAACAACTGTTTTGCAGAAACTGCCCACCTAAGGCACACTAGAAAACATGAAGAATTCGGTCTGGGACACTAGCTTCAACTAGCCCAGAAAAGGAAAGGCAAAAAAGACGTGCCACAAAGCCAGGCAGCTCCCAAGGACTGGTCCAAACCAACAAGGACAATACAGTCCACAAGTGCTTTCTTACCAATAGCCAAGCGAGTTGGTTTCTTCCTTGGGGGGTCCCCAGCACTGGAGTTGGTGTCTTCTTCCTTCTATTTCGTCGAGATAAATAGAGAAATAGAGTTAGGGGTACAAGCAAGCTGTGGCAAGCCTTAAGGATTGAAATTAAGCTACTGTGAAAACAGAAAGAGGTCAGGCAGAAAGAGCGTGGGCAATCCATACAACAACTCAACACAAGCAGAGCTGAGAACTGGTGTACCTCAATTCACCGAGAAAAACATCAGTTGTATTTGCGGAGAGAAAACTCTGTATCTGATCGAATACAAAGACATAGCCCAGCTCTCAATTTCAGAACAAGTTTGACTGTGTGTATTTTTATTTCTTACTGGTTTACGTGTTCTTTTGAGGTGCAGGTAGACCCGCTGGCCCGTTTTCTGATAGTGCTTTTCCACATACTGCTTCCCAAAGCCCAGGAACGTGTTCATGCAGATATACAAGCCGCCATCTGACTCCTAGAAGGAAGGAGATATAAAAGCTGAAGGGAGGTGGTAAAGAACGCCACTCCGACTGCTAGGACAGGCACAGACTTACCTCTAAGAACACTATTCATTACTTATTAAATCATGGCTACAGCTCATTCCTACGTACCAGCTACTTAGTAGCTAGTCATAAACAAGATGGCAAGCCCCAGCCTGGCTGTCCCAGAAGAACAGGTACTCCTGTCAAGACGATGCATTTGAAAACCTACTTCCCTGTTCCTTTGTGGCAAGATGCTACTGAATCAGGAAGCCTGAGTGAGATACCTCAGAAGCTTATCTCGCAAAAGGTCCTTAGCACGTACAGTTTACATGTTCAGAGCGTGGTACAATCACTACCAACAAAACCACATCGCCTTGTTGGAAAGCGTAATTCCCAGTGCCATAGGGAACTCTGTCAAACTACAGTGTGAGGAAGGTTAACAGACCACTGTTTATTTTTGCTGCTGCATTGAAAAGCTTGTGAGTAGCTCTGAAACAGATACGGGATGAGCCCTGTCCACCCCACAAGCACGTGGAAAACGCCACGCTCATTCAGCAGAGATACTCTTTGTAAACCAAAGAGGCGAGGGACCCGAACACAGAGGCTGGAAAAGAGGGAAACCACTAAGAAGCTCTCAGCAGCTGGGACAGAGTCAGAGTGGGGAGTGCACGGACAGGCTTCACCGCGGGGCTCGGGGAGGGAAAGAGGGCCAGGCTGCCGTGTGCTGATTCCTCGAAGGACCCGTATCTTCCAGCCACAGCCCGTTTCTTCTGGTGAGCTGGGGCACAGCCCGGACGGGCGCCTGCGGGGGCGGCCAAGGGGGGGACCTTGCCCTCCCGCCACCTGGGCCTCTCCGGGTCCGCCTAGGCCCGGCAGGGGTAGGGAGGGAGGGGCAGGGATGCCGGCGGGCCGGAGCCGGCTGGAGCAGGGACCACTGCCATCTTCGTGACACAGCACCGCCTCGCCCCGCGCCTGCCGGGCCGGGCCACGCGGTGAGGCCGGGGGGGCAGCTCAGACCCAGGCAGGGCGGGACCCCCGGCCCGCCCCCCGCCGCCACGGGCTGAGCCCGGGGCGCGCCCCAGTCCCCCGCCGGACTACAGCTCCCGGCATGCCCCCGCAGCGGCGGGGGGTGTCCGGCGGGCCCTCGCTCTCCAGGGCCGCCGGGCCGGGCCGCCGAACGGGGCGAGCGCCTTGCCCACGCCCGCCTCGGCCCCAGAACTACAGCCCCCAGCGCCCGGCGGCCGGGAGGGGCGCGGCGCGGGGCACGCCGGGCGCTGTAGTCCCCCCGGGCCCCGCGCTCCGCCCGGCCGCGGGCCGCTCCGGCCGCCGGGGAACCACAAGTCCCATCGCGCCCCGCGCGGGCGGCACCCCCCCGCAGCGGGCGGGCGGGCTGGGAGCGGGCCGGGGCGGGGGGCAGCCCGGCGAGGCGGGCGGGCCGGCGGCGGGGCGCGCTTACCGGCGTGTCAAAGGAAAAGGCGCACTCGTCCTTGTGGACCCGGTCGCCGGCCTTGGGCACGCGGATGGACGGCAGCACCGAGAGCAGCGCCTCGCTCAGCTCCGCCATGACAGCGGCTCACTGCAGCTCCGCCCACGGCCCCACCCTGACCAATCACAGCCCGACGTGGTCAGGCGGGCCCTGGCCAATCCCGCGCCTCGCGGGCGCGCCGGCAGTGAGGCTGAGGGCCCGGGCCGCGGCACTGCCCGACCGATCCGCCCAATCGCAGCCACGCTTTTGCCGTCCCGGGAGGCGGTGCCGGGCTTCTCGGCCAATAGCGGCGTAGAGAGCGGGGCGGGGGCGGGGAGCTCCGCGAAGATTGACAGCGGGCCGGCGGCGGGCGAGGCGGGACGTGACGGGCGGGGTCTGCGGAGCCGCCGGGCGGCCCCCGCGGGAGAGGAAAGGCCGGGGGCGGGCCCGGGGGCGGGGCGGGCCCCGCCTCCGTGCGGGGGCCAATGGGGCGGTGCCGCCCGGCACGCGGGAGATTTGAATCGCGGCGGCGGGTGGGGCTGGGAGCGGCGCGGCCCGGTGCCCGCCGCCATGGGGGCCTCTAGCAGCGCCCCGGCCGCCCCCACCGCCCTCCGCAACAAGCACCTGGCGCACGTCAGCGACCCCCGCTCCCCCAGCGCCGGCATCCCGCGCACCCCCATCGAGGTAGGCACCCTCCCGTGGGCCGCCCGCTGCCGCCGCCGGCGGCCCCGGCCCGCCGCCCCCACGCCTGCACTCTCCGCAGGTGGTGAGCTCCCCGGCGGGCAGCCCTCAGCCCGGCCCCGCCGAGCCGGCGGCGGGCACCAGCCAGGACCCGGACCCGCGCTCGCCCACGCCCGGCATCTTCCGCACGCCCGTGAGGCCCGTCTCGAGTGGTGAGTGCGGCCGCGCCGGGGGGAAGGGTTCGGGGGGGGTGGGCCGCTCGGCGCGGCCCGGCGGCTCACCCCGTCCTGCCTCCCTCCTTCCCCGGCAGACAGCGTGGACTGCCTGGTGAAGCAGCTCAGCGAGGCCTTCGGGGCCGCTGCCCCGCAGCCGGCACCGCCGGGAGCGGCCTGCCCCGCCGAGGAGCCGTCAGCGGAGGAAGCGGCGCGGCGGAGCTCCCCGCCCGCGGGGGAAGAGGCGGAGAGGCCGCCCTCTCCCAGCGCGGCCCCGGCTCGGCCGGCCTGCGTTGCCGGGCCCGGCTTCTCCTCGGGTAAGTGCTCGGTGTGGGGGTAACACGCCCAAGGCTCCGTGCGCCTGGGGAGCTGCGCGGTCCGTGGTACGAGCAGGCCGTCACCCTCTGGTGCGTGTGCCTCCAGCGGGCTCGTTCGCTTACAGAGACCTTGTGGGTTCCCCCGGCTCAGCTGTCCCCCACCACCTCAGATAGCCCGGCCTTGCGGCTCTGCAGCGGGCAGACAGGAGGCCCCTTTGGAGCTGTTCTCTTATCCAACTGATTTCTGTCAGGAGTTGAAAAAATATGTTTTCAATCGGTAGTCAAAATCAAGAAGTGTACCTCTTAAGAGGTAAATGTCAGCTCTTCCCCTCTCTGACACAGGCTTGTAATCGTGGAGACCTGCTCATCCAGACCTTGGAGTTACTCCTTGGGAAGAGCTGGGGACCAAGGGTGTGAAGCACATCTCAGTGCTACGACTGAGTGGTGCTGAGAGTCTTTAATGTAGACCGTGCTTCAGAAAACTGTGTGCTGAGCATCACTCCTTTGAGGAAAGGCTGAGAGCTGGGACTCTTCAGCCTGGAGAAGAGAAGGCTCAGGGGATCTTATTAATATGTATATATACCTGAAGGGAGTGTATAAGGAAGGGAGAGCCAGGCTCTTTTCAGTGGCGCCCAGTGATGGGACTGGAGACAATGGGTACAGACTGGAACACAGGAGGCTCCGTCTGAACATCAGGAAATGCTTTTTTTCCACAGTGAGGGTGACTGAGCACTGGAGCAGGTTGTCCAGAGAGGTTATAGAGTCGCCATTCTTGGAGATATTCAAAAGCCATCTGGACATGGTCCTGGGCACCTGGCTGTAGGTGGCCCTGCTGGACCAGGGGGGTTGGACCAGATGTCCTCCGGAGGTGCCTTCCCACCTCAACTGTTCTGTGATCCCTTTACCTGGAAGTCCTTGGGTAACAGTCTTTGCTGGGCAGGCAAGCAAGCTAGATCATAAAGGCCAGGAGGCATTTAAAAAACCAGGATCCTCTAGTTTTGTGACGTACTGATGTGTTTCCTTCTGTCACTAGGGAGCAAGCCCATAAGACGCAAGACCAACAACAAAATAATGCCAACATGTGGTGGAACTGGCCGCTCTCCCCTCAGCATCCTACAAGATGATAATTCCCCCAGTGCTCCTGCCTCTCGCCAGGTAAAGCTTAATCAGTCATGCTGTGGGAGGGAGGATGGCCTGAAAAAACCCCAAATCCTTCAGTTTCTGTGTTTTGTAGGGCCCCAGTTTGGAACTTCCCTTTTCTAGGCCTATAGAGCCTGGTGACTTCATAAGTATTTTTCTGTGGGTCAGTCTTGTCCCTAGATGCCTCCAAGTCTTGTTCAATGTCTGTATCTTTGGCCTTACCATGATATTGCACATTTCAGTGCATCCTTTCTCTTTAGGCTGTAGAAAGAAGTCCATCACTCTTAGATACCGCCACAAGAGAGCTGAACCTGAATGGCCTGAAAATGGGCTATGTGTGCCACTGAGAATTAACTAACCCTCAATTAACTTGTGTTTTACACTGTACGTTTGGTGGTTTTTTATTTCTCTAGGGTAAGAGGCATGTGTTAGGTGAGAACCTTGGGGAGAAGAAGGAAGTGACAGTGGATCTGAGCAGGAGCCTCAAATCTGGGAACTGTGCTTGGAGTGACTTGAACAAAGAGAACCAACAGTGTCCTTTTGTGGAGAACTAAGTATTTCCTTTTCCAGGATCTTGCTGTAATTTGCTTCTGTGTTTTGAGAGTCTTCTAAGGGTGAGAAATCCTGCAATAGACTAAAACTCCAGACTTGTCGCTGTTCTCGCCTATCCCTGTTGGGGAAAGACCTCTCTCTCCCCCCACCCCCCCACCCCCAGCTTTGCATGTCTTATGTACAGTACAGACTTTGGCTCTTCTGGTGTATATCAGCTGTATTGACTTACTGTAGAGTTCTTATCTGTAGCAAATAAATTTGTATTAAACCTTTGCTGACTGTATCTATGTCCTGATAGGATGGTAGGAGTCCCCTGCTTGCCCAGAGCAAGGTTTTCTTTGGGTTCAAGGATTCAGGAACAAATAGTTCAGCCTTCCATTAGCACTAAAACTCAGCTCTGTCCCCTGCCTGTAATGTGCTACCATAGAGCTGTGCTGAGAAGGGTCTGACCTTGAACCTATGTACTATAGAGGGAGTTGGGAAGCTGCAGCTCTGTGCAGGAGGCTAAAGTATCTAGTGTTACTTCTGGAGTTCTGCTGTACCTACACTGGCCTGAAACTAATGTATACAAAAGACTGTAGCCTATTGCAAGGGTCTGGCATGAGGGTGAGATCTAAAATAGGGTGAGATAGTATTGTGCATTAATATCTTGACCTTCTGTTGATAAGTAACTACACCTTCTTGACCTTCAGCTCTCCCTAGCAGAGCCTTGGGACCCTAGGATGTCACTATGAGCCAACAAGTGTAATACCTGCTGAATATAATGGCTGTGTCTTGTAATTGAGCTCAAATTTCCAAGGTTTGCAAGGATGCATTTTCAGCTCTCTGTCCTAGCTCTAGAGCAGCAAGCTTCAGGACTAACAGCCTCTGCTCAACTAAAACATAGATGAGGAACACCCTCCCCTGGGGACTCTGAGAGAGAGCAAAGCCTGTGGATGAGATGATGTTCTCTGGATGGGGTCAGCAGGCAGTATTGACAGGAGAAGAGTTATGTTTGCAGTAGCTTATTGCAATGCTGGAAAGAACACAGCCTGCAGTGCTTATGTGAGGTTTCTTTATTTGCCTGGGCTATGAAGGTCTACAATAGGCTTGAAAATGGGCTGATGGCTACTGGTTAGATAGGGTTACCACACAACACAGGAGTGAGGCAAAAAGAGAAGGAACAGCAAGCAGCAGACAATAAATAAGAATAAATATAATATTCCCTGGTATTCTGGCAGGTCTGAGGGCTACCTTTCCCCCATTTATGCGTAGATAAGACTTGAGCTGTCTTCCGCAATGGAAAACAAGCCAAATTTATGCTAGCTTTTTGTTAGAGGTTGCATGGTAGAAATCTCAAACCCAATATGTCTCTGAGGCTGTCTGCAGGGATATAGAACAGCCGCAGAGAGAAGCTAGGTAGGGTTAAATCAGGGATAGAGCTTAATCTGGGACAGAGGTGTTGGATGATGGGGTCCTCCAAAGGATGGGCATCAACATGGGTAGAGGTGTTTGAAGGAAGATGCAGGGTGTCTGAACTGTACTGTAGAGTCCTGAGACATAATGAACAGTGTTTTGCAGCTCTTCAAGCCTGCACAAGGCTGGAAAATGCTGGGCCTGTTTAGAGATGGAGAGAAGGGCCAATGTGTGTGCTCCTGCTCCCCAGCTCCCCCTCCCCGACCTCTCCTTTCCCTTTCACTCTGGGAGACCCCTACAAGTGACCTGTGTCTAGAGGCAAGGGGGAGTGGTAGGCAGGCAGGCATTTCTGTTGTGCTCAGCTGACAATGCTGTTTGCGTGGGCTTGGGCTGTGGGCTGTGCTTCCGCTGCTCTTTCCCTCTCTGCTGCCGCCCTCAGTTCCAAATCTTGAGGAAGCTGTCCCAGGAGCCGGTGGCAACGGCCATGCCGTCTGCTGTCACCCCCAGGCAGCTCACTCTGTTGTCATGGCCAGAAAGGGTTCCTATGGGGGGAAAGAAGAAAGGTCAGGAAAAGAAGTGGGGCCTGGGAGAGATGAAGGGGTTGACCACGCTGAGGACAAGCATCGTAGGCTGTGTACCTACACCCGTGTACTGTGCTGTCTGCTACTGCACAACATGCTACAATCAGTACGTGGCTAATAAGAACAAACATGCAGAAGAACATTTATGTGTGGCACCACCCATGGGACTGGCCAAAGAACAATGTTCTTGGGAAGGTCCGGCTAGCTGAATCCTCATACAACTGCTTTCACCCTGGAGCGATGGTAAGACTAAGGAGGGATGGTGTCCTTGGTAAGACAGAAATAGCAATGCTGTTGGTGGGCTGCATTATAAATTTTTAGAGGCTAGAGGCCACATCTGAAAGAAAAATGGCACTTGGGTGTATTCTGGGTATGAACATCGCAGAGTACCCAGAGATGTTGGTTGGAAGCCCAGGTCCATGCTCAGCTTGGTGCCTGGCCACCAAGTGGCACCGTGAGTAGCTGGAACTGGCAAATGGCAGAGGCTAGGAGAAAGTGGGAAATACTACTGGTGCTTGTGAGCAGTTTTAGCAAATAGGAACCTCAGTGCTCTTTTCTCCCTTGAAACAATGTTGTTGAAAGGCTTGACTTCCGTAACATTAAAAATAACAGTCTTCTACACAGAGTTGTACTAGTTATGGTGTGCTCCTTAAGTGCAAGGAAGCTTTGTTTGGTTTCAGTCAGTATAGGATGGGTCCCTTTTAGAAAAAATAAAGGCCTTTTTCTTGCCTTGGTAGGGACAGAGAACCTTGCAGGGAATGAAAGAGGGACCTCCAGGAGCTACTCACCCACACGCTCTGCTTTCAGGGAGTCCCAGATGTTGCAGTTGAAGTCATCATATCCAGCAAGCAAGAGGCGCCCACTGCGGGAGAAGGCGACTGATGTGATTCCACAGATGATGCTCTCATGAGAGTACACTATGAGCTCCTGGTCTGCCCGGAGGTCAAAGAGACGGCAGGTGGCATCATCTGAGCCGGTGCAGATGGCTTCACCATTAGGGAAGAACTGAGGAGGGCACACACCAGATTTCAATCAGGCTGTGCCTTACAGATTTCCTCAACTCTTTGCCTCCCTGCTAACCACCAGGAAGCCACGGAGGTAGGAAAACCCAGTGGGACAAAACACTGGA
Organism: Nyctibius grandis; assembly: GCF_013368605.1. Classification (NCBI taxonomy): domain Eukaryota; kingdom Metazoa; phylum Chordata; class Aves; order Nyctibiiformes; family Nyctibiidae; genus Nyctibius; species Nyctibius grandis. Next base: position 90,460,527 of record NC_090662.1, read on the forward strand.
TCATAAAAGTTGAGTCTGCTGAAGGAGGAGACTGATGCTTCTCCTAAGACCTAGTAAACCCCTTCCACCTCAAGAAAGTCAATGACCTAGGGGCTAGAGCTATTGCAAGGCATACCAGTGCTTGAGGAAGGATTATTGTCTCTTTAACTCCAGCTGTTTGTTAGTTTGGGGCTTGACAAATGTCCACCCATTATCCCCCAGATGGGGTCTGGCATGATTCAGAGCTACGAGAACCTTCCTCTGATCCTCATACCCCAACCTTCTCATACACACTCCTTTCCTGTGTCCTTTCTCTGAGGAGCAAAAAAGAGCTCCTCAGGAGCAGGTATGGTAGAAAACCATATGGCTGACAGGGTAGCCATGGGACAGGTGAGAAAAGTTGTACTAATTTCAGTCAGTGGAGGGTGGTTCAAGCAGCAGACATTGCAGGAAGCTGGCAAACTCATTTGGTTAGCCACACGGGATTAAACTGACATGTTTCTTGTCCTCCCACCTCTGGGGCTCTGGTTTGAATCCTTGCTTCTGAGGGGGACACTTGCCCCCAAATGTCTGTGCTGCCTCCTGTGAAGATTTCATCTTCAGAAGATCTCCCTATGACCCCAAGTTCCCACCTCTGCTGTCTGGAGCTGACTAAGACCCTCCACTGAGTTAGATATTCCTGCTGCCTCACTTGTGTCTTGCACCAGGGCTCCTGCAGCATGCCTGAACCGTGGTTCCCAACAGCTACTATGAGCAAACCTGCACCAGCACCTATGTTTGGGTGCTGAGCTCCACAGACCACAGTGTGCTGGCTGAGTCCAAGCAGTGCTTTGAGTCAGACCTAGATGCTTTGGTGCCCTGGTGCCTGGGAAGAGCCAGCCTCCAAAATTTGGTGAACTCAGGCCCTCCCTGCTTCAGGCTGGACCATGGGGTCAAGGTCTCCTGAAACACTTGTTCCTCACACAACTGTGACAGCTTCTTTCAACCTTGTCCCAAGACCCTGTTTCAGAGCTGGTTCACCCTCCGTTTTCCTTGCCTCCCCACCACTGTGCTGACAGCATACATACGCAGATGGCGTTGATATCAGACTCGTGCCCTGAGAAGGTCTGACGGCAGGTGCCCTCCCGCACATCCCACAGTTTGGCAGTAGCATCGCAAGCCCCAGAGATGAAGAGTTTGAAGTCTGGGGAGACAGCCAAGCTCATACAGTCTCCAGTGTGACCCAGGAACACAGTCTTCTGCTGCCCTGTCTCAATGTCCCAGAGCGCGCTGTGGGAGAGGAGAGAACTTCTCAGAGCCAACCCAGGCAGAGCGGATCTACAGCGGGGCTGAAGAGCTGTCCCACTTGCAAACAAAAGGAGGGAAGCCATGGGCCTGGCTACAGCATGGGAAAAATGAGTGGGAGTATCACTGGAGTCAGCTGTATACAACAGCAGATGTCTTCACAGCTGTTGCTGGTCATACCTTTGCCAAAGCAGAGTTAGACTAAGGCTGAGGGTGTGTGAGTATTCCCGTAACTGCAACAGTTGAAGGGAATAGTGAGAGGAGGTAAGAGGGACCCACAGGCAAACAGCTGAAAAAGCTCTGTTGTATCCATGCTCCTAGGATGCATGGGCCATGTTCACTGGGATCCCACACTACAGCCAGGCAAACAAGCCCCATGTAACCTTGCTCTCTGATGGAAATGGCACATCCTGACTTGTCCTCGGTCAAGATGTTCTTCCAAAGCAGGTGTTGGGATGGGGGTGAATAAAGACTCGGCACTGTTCAGACTCACAGCACAGCGAGACCTGAGAGCCAGGAACCAAAGGATCCAGGCACTGGCTTTGCAGGTGTCGCTTGCACAGTGGGTAAGACTTGAGAAGTGGAGTGTGTATGTGGGCTTCACCTAAAATTAAGATGTTTTGTGTCCTGGGATAAACGACACAAAGAGAGAGAGAGCTGACATGGTCCCTACCACTTCACCAACAGACCTGCATCTTGACCTGTCCTCAACCGGGAAAAGAAGTTCCTGATCTGCCAAGGGAGGAAGAATGGATCTGGCTTCCTAAGGTGCTCTGCATGGCTTCCCTGTGTAGGAGCAATTTGTCCTTAGTGGACTGCTGCAGAGCAAAAGGGCTGCACTTGCTGATGTGAGCTGTGCCTCTAAGAGCCAGAGGTCATGTCACTAGGATGCAGAAGATGATAACACTCACCATGTGGTATCTCCAGAGCTAGTCACAATATTGTTGTCATCAAGAAATCGGCAGCAGGAGAGGTAACCTGGGAAGTGGGAACAAGCAAATATGAGAAATGGGGCAGGGCTAGAAGAGTGAGATTTGGAAGCAGAGGACACCCAGGTTGCAGGCAGACAGCGCACACACACCTGTATGGGCTGAGAGCTCCCTGCTCACTTTGACATTGCCTTCACGAGTCTTGAGGTTGTAGATGGAGCACATGTTGTCAAGGCCCCCACAGGCCACAAAATTGCCTGAGGGGGCATAGGCACAGGTCATGACCCAGGAAGAACGCAAAGGGATGGCGTGAACCTGGGAGGACAAGAAACCATGTTGGGACTCTGGCAGCACAGAGAGCAAGGCAAGGGCACTAGCTCCAAGGGGACCCACTCCAGCATCCTGGTTTGCTGCAGCTGTCTGACCCCTACCTTGTTAGTTGTGTATGTGTCCCACACAATCAGTTTCCCATCTTGTGAGGCACTGACCAGAAGTCTGTGAGAGAGGAACAAGATCATGTTAGTAGCTCTCTTCCCATCAGATCCTTCTTGCCCTTCACACCCATGTGCTGTCCTGCACCCAGCAGATCAGCAGCATCTCTCTCACTTGGAGTCCGTGGACCAGTGCATAGCATAGATCTTGGCCAGGTGCCCACGCAGGGTCCTTCGGGTCCGCATCTGGATGCGGCCAACAACCTCCACTCCAGATACAATCTGAGGAAAGAGGCAGGGGAGAGAAAGAATTAATCTTGGACTAGCAGGAGCTTTACTGCTCCCCACAACTCTGCTTCCCAGCTGGAGAGAGTCCCCCTTAGGTGCTAGCTGATCCCCATACACACCTGCCTAGCCAGCTTCGTCCCTTACCTGAGCAAGTGTTGTGTCTGCACAGGCTTTCCGGGCATCCTGGAGAAGAGACAAGAGCAGATGAGACAGAAGAAAGATGTGTGATGAAGGCAATGGCAAGTGAAATTCAGGGGCATAGCCTGGGGGCTGATAGAAGTAGGAACTATGGCTTTGCTGTGTTTGGATTGTGGCCAGCACAGGGGGATCCTGGTCTGTGACTAGGGCACCTCAGCACCAGTCAAACATCAGGAAGGTGAGCCAAAAGCTACTCAGCATCCAGTTCCCCATGCTATACCCTTTCCATGGATTCTCCCACCTGGCAGAACACCAGCTGCCTCCCAGACAGAGGAGGTCCAGGGGACACTCTTTGCTCCCCTGCAGACACGGTGGTGTGGCCAGTTCCTTCTCACCGCTGTAGAGGCCCCTCCTCTCTCCCTTCCTCCTCCCCTCTTCCCCCCACCATGCTATGAAGATCTCCATTAGCATTTAAAGGGCTGAGCAGAACTGCAGAGGGCTCCCAGGATGTAGATGGAGAAAGCTCAACTCCAAGTTGTGACTGAGGAGGGGAACTTGGACACAGCGAGTAGACACCCTCTCAGCAGTTTCATGCCCATTGCCAGCATTACCGCAATCTGCTTCTTCAGCTGCTCAGCCTCCTGCTTCATCTGTTCCATTTCCCCCATCTTTCTGACCTAGGGGTGGCTCTTCCACGTGGGGCAGCCTTGATTCTGGGGACACAAATCAAAGGAGAGAGGTGTGAGGTAGAAAGGGCACTAATATGACTGCTCAGTTATGCAAATGTAGGCATCTCTGGTAAGGGCTTAGCAACCATTTCTTGGCTGAATGATTGGTAATGTCGTGCTGTATCTGGTCAAAGCGCTTAGCATTTGGAAAGGTTGTGCTGGGCCTGATCAAAGGTCCATTTGGTCTTGTATCCCGCTTATACATACACTGGGAAGCTGAAGACCTCCAGAACCTCTTGCTGAAGTTCTGGCTGCACTTGTCCTCTCACCTCTTTATTCATAACCTCCCCATTCCAGGCCCTAACAAGTCCTGGGTCCTCCTCATCAGCTTCTCTCCGTCCATGGCCAAGCTGTCCATCTCAGCTCTCTCCCACGACTTGCTGGGGGAGGCCAGTGACTATTTCCTATCATTTGTCCTAGGCAAAGCACCACCAGTCAGTGCCCGCCAGCTCTTTGACCACCAAAGAAATCTGGGGGGTTTGAGGTGCTCTGTCAGGGTTTGTCCTGGTTTGGCCTAAACCAGACCAATTTTCCTTTCAGTGATTTTTACTCTCAGCTAAGTCTCTTCTAAGTAACTGCACTTTCTGAAACTAACTGCATGTTTTGCAGACAGTGTCTGCTTCCAGGACTGATAACGTTCTAAGTTATAGTTATCACTGAGGTACCAGTAAGGATGTTATGCAGAAAGGCTCTTGCTGTACTTGTTCTTAGAGAAACCAAGGTCACTGCTAAATTCCTCACTGATTACGAGTGAAGAGCTGAAGGGGGGTCGCATCTCCAGGAAGGAGCGGACAGGGCAGGTGACCCAAAATTGACCAACGAGGTATTCCATCCCATACACATCACAAGGGTCTCTCTCTCTCTCTCTCTGTCTTTTGCTATGGCCGGTGTCTGAAGAGGACTCTGTCTGTTTTTCTGCTGCCCCTGATCCCGATCCGTGCATCCCTGAATCCACTTCCCATCTGTCACTGCATCCAGTCTGGGCCTTCCCGGAGCCTGCCCTGCAGTGCCGGGGGTGATGTGACCGACATCAGGGGAGCTCGATCTTGGTTTCGTATATATTTGTATATATTTAATTATTTCCATTATTATTATTATACTCTTTTTCATTATTATAGTTTATTAAAACTGTTTCAACTTTCCAATCCATAATTCTCTCTCCCTTTTCTCTTTTCCTTCTCCTTCTGGGGCGGGGAGGAGGATTGATAGAGAGCATCTGCCATCGGTTTAACAGCCAGCCCAGCCTTAAACCATGACAGGGTTCCCATCTAGTTTCCCATCCAAAAAAAACCAAAACAAACCACCATGGATACCTAGGGAATGATCTAAGAATAACATAAGAAGATAGCGGTATCTCTCCTACTTTCCTAGCCCCAGCTTTTCATTGACTTCCAAAGCTACAGGCAGCATTACTGTATGCAAGTTCTTGATGGACTTTTCTTCTATGCGTTTGTCTACACACTTTTTGCACCCATGCTGAAATTTAGCATCCTCCGTAGTGAAGACTGCCACAGCTTAGTGGCATGCTCTGCAAAGAAGTTCCTGGTTCTGATACTCCCAAATGACACTAGTTCCACTTGGTGGTACCTAGCTTTTGAGGTGGAAGAATCACCAAATAACCGGTCTCTATTCATCTCAGCATCACTTGTTTTTTTAATAGATCTTTGTCAGATACATCTTCATCCACTTCTTTTCCAGACTGCAGAGCACACTTAGTCATTCCTCCCATGAAAGCCGTTACATCCTATTACCTCTGTTGTTCTCTAAGCCCTTTTCAGTTGTTTATAGAGTATAGATGATACATTTTTGCAGAGAGAGCAATGAACCAGAACTGTAATCCATATTCAAGATACGGGTGCACCATATGATTATACAGCATCTCTGTTTTGTTCTTGCTTGTCATGTGCACTTAAAACTTCACCAGTGATTCTAGCATTTTCCAGTCTTGTAGACAAATCTGGTCTTTATTGCTTCAATCTTTCTCCTGGGTAGATGTGAGCATCCAGATGTGCTCCAGGTGTTCTTCATCATTAGAACTAGAGCTTTGCCCCAAGGCCAAAAATGCTCCAGCAGCATCTGCAGAATTTCTCCTTCTAGTCCCTATGGGTCACATTGCCTCCAGCCCCTTCTAGCCAGTTGCCTGAAGGCCTTGTTTCTTCCAGCCAACAGGGCTTTGGGTCCTTCCAGGCCAGGCTGCTCTGTTGCTGTGGGCAAACACATGCAGGTAGCTCCCAAGTCCCAACTTTGCTCACTGCTTTGTAGAGCTCTTTGAGTTTCCCTCCAGAATCCTTTCCCCTGAATGTCTCTATGGCTTTCCTTTGCTCCTCCAGGCAGGGTGAGTTTCTACTTGGTCAATGACTCCTGAGGCATGGCTTGAGTGTGGGAGATACAGGCTTCCCCCAGCACGCGGGAAGCATGAGCTTATTCCAGAGGGAGGCTATTTCAGGCTACACTTTGCAGAGAAAGACTTGTACGTGCTGCCTGCAAGCCCGAACAGAGCCACAGCGCTGCTGCCTCTTCCCTGCTCCCTGCCCATGCAGTGGACATGGCTGCTGGCCTTATCTGCTGGCCCCAGCACACAGTGAGGGAGCAGGAGAGGGGCCCAGGGCTGCACTGTCAGAGCCCAGAGGCAGGTGCCACAGCAGTGGCCTGGGGCTGCCAGCCTCAGCTTACACTGAAGGACGGGGACAGACCAGCGCTTGAGCTGGGCCCTTTCCACTGCTTTTTTCTTCTCGCATTTTGACAGAACAGTGATGAGGGGGTTCCTCCCAGCAAGAATGCATAGCTGCACCTGGTTGAGTGACACTGGCCACAAAAATCCACCTGAATGCAATTCTCCTTTGGGGAAGGGCTGAGCACCCCACACCATCTCTCAAGTAACTGACAGACTGGGGAGATGTTGGGGAAGGCCTTGGAGCTTTCAGTAGGAAGCTGCATATCCTCCTTATCTTGTGGTGTTTGCCCCTCAGCTTTGGTGCACAGTGAAGCTCTGGAGACTGCATCCAGCTCTGGTCACTGCCTCCCAGCACACCAAGTGGCAAACCTGAACTTCCAGCCACCCCGTGGAGACCAGCCCTACTGTTGTGGTCCACACCTTCCCCTTTCTCAGTTTTGCCCAGGACCGATCCCATGTTTCCTCCATCAACCCTAAGCGTTGGATTGCCTTTTCCTGCTGGGCCACATCTCCCTCTGACTTTCTCCTTTCAGTCTCCTCTGCTTGGTCCCCAAGCTCTCCAGGCTGTCATTTCACACACCTTTGGCCATCTGAGATCATTGTCCATCCACCTGCCCTAATATATCTTTGTGGACTTCTGGTTTTGCCCATCTAGACCTGCATGGAGATGGGAGCCTTGTTTTCTCTTCCTTCCAATTTCTGCTCCAGGTGAAGCTGGCTGCACATGTCCTCCTCATCACCCATCGGCTCCCCAGTCTTCCTTGCATCTCTCCTGCTTTTTTATCATTCTCTTCCCTTCCCCAGGTGTTTCTTTCTCAACGCTGACATTAGCAAGGGAAAGCCAGTTCACAGTGCTCTGTGAAGTTGCACAACCAGATGAGGGGCTTTCGGAGCTGGCAGGCACATCAAAGGGCAGGGGCACAATGTCAAGGACGGATCAAAAGGGCTAAATATAGAGAAGGTGCAGCTCAGGTTCAGGACTCTGTCTGAACCTTTAAATCCCTTTGAGAGATGATGAAGTTAGGAATTGTTCTTAGCTTCAGGCCAAAGAGCCAAAGATGAGCAATAATAATAGTTCCAGCTTCACCTGCACTTGTCACGTCCCACTGCAATTTGTGGAGAGTGAGTTACCTGGTCCCCAGCGGAGTGAAGCTGCCTCCCGGGAGGACCACGGCAGGTGTGCAAAAGAGCAGCTCGTCATGGTCATGTAAATTCAGGACAGGAAATGGGGGAACTAAATGGAGGAAGAACAGAGGAAACGGGAATAGAGTTTGAAGTCTGGCCAAGGCATGTTCCTGCCGTGACCAGCGGGACCTTAGGGATGCACATTTCTTGTGGGTCCACAGATCAGCTCATGGTAGCTGCCCAGCCTCATTTTAATGGGAAAGGCTTCTAAATGGTGCACGCTCAGTGCCTTCTGGAAGTAAGGGCTCTTTCAGGTGGATGCTAAGCAGCAGAGGAAACCAAGTCCCTAAGTACATTTGAAAAAGCAATTCACCACCATCACCCCAGCATCGCAGAGAGATGCTGACAGGAGGACCTTGGCACCAGCACTCATCCAGAGTTGTGCCTCCTACAAGCATCACTGAGGAGCACGGCACAGCCAAACAGAGCCTGGGCTTAGTCGGTTCACACCAGCCCTCTTCTGAGCTCTGCCTTGGCTGTGCTCATCCAGTTCACAGTTCTTGGCTTTTGAAACCACATTTCATTTCTTCTGCTCTCCAGCATGACAGTTCTTTTCCCTCCTGCCTTTTCTGACAAACTTGCTGGAGGCACCTGCTGTACTACTCCTGTCTGTGGGCAACCAGACCCATCCTGAGCCCTTGGGTGTCTGCTTGTAGCAGACCAAATGCCTCTACCGTGGTGTGAGGCTGAGGGGGGGGTCTGGAATCATCCGCCTTGTGCCTTTTGCTGCCACACCATGACTTTTCAGGGCAGTGGCTATGTCCCTTGCACCATGCCTGCGCCCCAGGGGCTGTTCTACCAAGCCACCTGCATCACTCCCTTGTGGGGATCGGGGTGCAACTGATGGGTGGGAAGAAAGGGGAGGTGAACTCCCTTATTTCCTAGCTTCTGAGTAGCTTCCCCCACACTGGGGAGGTAGTGGTCCCTCTGCAGGATGCTGGGAGAGGGCTGTAAATAGAAAAGGGAAAGGTGCAGAAGGGAGGACTGCGTACTAATAGGCAGCATCCCCGGGTCTCTGTGTAATCCCTGGTTGGCCTCGCATGCTTGCCCTGGTGACCCTGGGCTCCTTGTGGAGTCGGATACACAGATGATCCCCTTCTCCTGTGATGGAGATCAAAGGCCAGGGCAAAATTACCCTGCTCTGCCCCTTGCTTTCTGAGGGCTCCTTCTCCATCCAGAAAAGCAGCCAGCTGCAAAGAGGTGTGCGCAGGAGTGCACCGGGACTGCAGGACCGTGTACGGGTAGTGAGTGCCAGATCCCTCCAGGGAGCCTGTACCCTCTTGTTCCAGTGGGGAAACCGGTGAGGTTTACCTGCCAAGGGGAGAACAAGCAACCCCATCCCAGTACGAAGCCCCTCATCATCATAAAGACATGTCAGCACTAACCCCAATTCCTTCCCCGCCATGATCTTCCCTCCCACATCCTCAGATGGGATCAGTTCATGTACAAAGACTCCCCACAGCATCACGCCAAGAAACCCAGGGTCCCAAGTGCCAGTCTCACCAAGGTGACCTCAGGCATCACAACAAGGCAGCATCCTTACCAGGATCTGTAGAGCGAGCTGGGTTGCAGTCCCCCCTGGATGGGACCCTCACGGCTTGCTTCCCCCGCTGAGAATGGCAGAAGCCCCTTGTCCCTGTGCGGTCTCCAGTCAGTCCTGCCTGTCCACTCAGCAAGTCCCTTGCTCCCTCTCTGCTCCTCAGCCTCTCCCAGGACTGATCTCCCCATGGGGAGCTGGAAGGCTGTGGACAGGAGGGGTTGGGGGAGGGCTGATTCCAGGGGCAGCGTCAGGCAAATTAAATCAGACACCAGAGACTTGGGGAAATCGGATTGGGACGTAATGCAAAGCAGGTGGATGGGGAGGGGTGAAAAGTGAGTGGCACGCTGCTCCTGAAGGGAAAGAAACCATCACAGGCGGATTTGATTCCCTCTGTTTATACCAGCAACAAACTAATAAAGTGAAGATTAGCCAGAACAGGCTAGGATTATCAGCCACTGGGGCAGGGCTTGCTGCACCTCACAGACCACAGGAATTCCCATTTCCCCAGGGACAGTGTGCCACTTGCATCCTGGTCAGGACGGGAAGAGGGATGGTGCCACCCATGGTGGCCCTGCCAAGGGAAAACCCATGGCAGGGCTGGGGTCACACCCTCTCTGGGCAGCAAACCGGGGTCTGCAAGGGGAAAACAGAACTGGGCACAGGGGCCGGGGGTGGCAAAAGATTTGGTGGCGTGCCTTTTGGCAGCCACTTTAGTGGGATGCTGTGAGGGGATTATCTTGGCCTCAATCTCTTTTAATCTCTCCCGCGGCTTTGGCCCAAGCCTGAGATAAATACCTTTTAACGGATCCCATCTGACGTCAGGAGGCCATCGGTCTGATCACCCAAGCCACCTTTGGGCAAAGCAAGCCAGAGATGTGGACACTGGCCCCTCACCCCCCCAATACGTCGTCGTCAAGCAGGAACCATCCTGTGCCCCCATGTAAATCAATGGGATGGATGTGTGAGCGGTAGGGTGTGAGGGAATTTGAAATGGACACATCAAATTATCTTTTTCCTGTGAACCTGGGGCAAAGAGCATTGCCAATGCAGGTTTCCCAAGCTTGTGTGTTAAGGAAGTGCTGGGATTCAGATTGAGGAAAGAATTCCCTTTCCATGGAGCAGGGGCCCTGTGCCAACAGCGACAAGGGGATCATCCACCCAGCTCTTACATCACTGGCCCTGGCCCTGGCCCTACAGATTTCTTCCATCTGAACTGTAGTTGGATCTCCACACACAACCCTCATCAAGGCCTGTGTATGTCATGACCAGAGTGATCTGTCTCTAATGCTTCCCAGGAAAAGGGTCACTGCTCTTTTCGATACTCCACATCCACCCCATTCAGTTCCTGCTTGGCTACAATATAATCCCATCTTGGAACACTAATCCCCTGGGCAGTGACAGCAGATTGTCTTTGTATCAGGGTGGAAAATGATAAACAAACTATCTCTTCTGTTTCCAGGGGCAATTTGGTGCATGGAGAGGGGGGAAAAAAAAAAAAGCAAGAAGCCTTGCTGCAGGGAAACTGAGTGTACAGTGCTTTTTTGTAAAGGTACTCTCCGCCCTTTCCAGGGGTTAGTCAGGGCAGAGCTGACTTTCTCTCTTGCTCACCCTTATTGAAAGTAGCTGGCATCTGGGCAAATACTTCGTTTGTTTTCTTTCACTGAGGGCTCAATCTCCTCCCATCATTTGTTAATTAAATTTCCATCAGCAATGAGCGTGCGTGTCTCCCTCCTGGTGTACAGACTCAAGCTCCCACCAACATCTGGGTCCAGCATTTTGCTTTTATTCCATATATTCACAGCCCCTCACCTTTCCCCTCTCAGACCAGTTGCGAGGTTCTAGAGCTCGCAGGTCCTAGGAAATTCAGAGGCTTCTGTTTTGAGCTCCTTGCTGAAAGACCCTAGGCTTCTCCTCCCCCTCTCAGATTTGGCCCTGGATGACCAAGAAGCTGGTACTGAGAGGACTGGGGTGAAGGGAACCTGACTTCTTACTTCTGAGTGACACAAACACATTGGTGAGGCAGTGAAGAAAGTTCCTGGTGTCACTGACTTTAATACTCTGTCCCTGCTCCCATTTTTCAGCTGCTGGGATGTCACAGATAAGCAAGCTGCATCCCTCCCCATCACTACGGCTCTAGCATGCTAATACACTGCTCCAGGCCTCTGTGGTCCCGGTGCTACCACAACCTGCCATGCCGTGGTATGTGCCAGTCCTGCCCATGGGGCCCCGTGTACTCAGAACTCATCTCTGGCCCGCCGCATCTTGGGGTGCTGTGTCCTGTCTGAGCCAGGCCTGTGACTCTGGCTCGTGGGCCTGGCTCCGCGGCTGGGAACAGGAGGCCCTGAGGAGGATCTGCCACTGTGACCAGTCCTCTGACGTTCTTCTCCATCAGGTCGGTCCTGCTCCAGAGCCCTCTGCTCCATGAGCTCCTCTGCCTTCACCCGCTCCTGCAGCCATGGAGATAGAGATGATGTGAACCCCTCCCTGCTAGGGTCTTCATCCCGCTCGCAGGGGCTGACAAGACACATCTTGTCTTTGCCACATCCACCCAAGCCCCCCAGAGCCCATTCTCTTGCAGGACCCATCACAGGATGGCCCCTTCACCAGGTACCTTGTCTGGTACCTGCTGCACTAGGCCCTGCCCCATGGGAAAGCTCACAAGCTATTCCTCAGAGTGATTTGATCTAGCTTGGAGGTACTCGTATCCGTTTCTCCAGCATGGTCCTTTACCTGCTCAGCATGCTCCAGGGAGTGTGTATACCAGAGAGCAATGGCACAGCGTCTCCCGCGGCTCACGGCCCACACGCCATGGGGGTTCTCCTTGCCAGAGCTGAAGGCTACCAGCCTCCCACACTTAGGACGCACCTCAGCCTGCCAGGAGAGAGAGGAGACAATGAAGCCAGCAGCCCCCTGCGCTGGGGTACACAGTCCTTCTACAGAGGTCACGCTACCTCTGGGAACATGGAACAGCAGAGCTGCTAGGCATTTGCTGCCAGTCTATGAGCAAGGTCGACCTTGGGGAAGGACAGAATCAAAGGGACAGCCTAGGTCACAGCCACCCACAGACTGTAAGAGCCTGGAGCTAGGAAGGAGTTAACCTCTCCTCTGTCTGGGATTTGCCTCAATTTGCCTTTAGCTGCCCCTATTTGAATCTGCCACAGCACCAGCACTGGATTGTTTTTGTTCGTCTCCTGCCCAGACTAAGTCTCACCCTCCATCCTCCCTCCGTCTTTTGGCCAGTCCCAGACTTACTGTGACAGTCACAGTGTCCATTTCAGTGAAGAAAAGGCCCCCACCTTGGAAGTCATCATTGAGGTAGAGAATGCCACTGTGTACAAAAAGAAAGAGGACATACGGATGGTGAAGCTCATTCCTCCCCAGGTGCTTGCCCACACTCCTTGTCACAGGAGGCTGTGGCACCACAGGTTCAAAAAGCGAGCAGACCAGTTAACAGGAGAATCCGTTTGGAGGTGTTAAATACAGCAGTACCTAGCTCAGGGGAGTCCCTGAGCTGCAAGCCACAGGAGGCTAGGAGAGTAGGCCAGGGAGTTAGCTCTACACGCTTGTCCTGTTTTGGTTTGAATCCTCTGCAGCATGCATCTGTGGCACCGTTGCGACAACACCCTGGGCTAGACAGACCTTGGTTCTGACCTGGCATGACGTTGTTTATGTTTCAAGATTGGGAATAATCCAAAGGCTGGAAGAGGAGACTGATCAGCAAAGAAAGCCATGTCTTAAGAGTCAAGGAATTTCAGGGTAACATAAGAATGGTCAAAAAGAAGGTTGGTGCATGCAGAAAAGAAAATTAAAACAATAAATTTCTTTACTCGTGTTAGACAAAAAGAGAAGTAGTGAGGCCACCATGCAGTACAGGTGAGACCACTGTCAACTAGGTGAAAGAATGGACCACAAACTACTTGAGTTCCTCTTGGTATTCAATTAAGCTGATTGATAGAAAAAGTCAGAGGAACAAGAGAGGCTCATTAACGGGACCAGGAGAGTGAAATGAAAATCTACACTGTGGCTGCTGAAGCAAAACATTAAGGACATAAGGACAGTGAGAGGATTACCAACTCTGAAACCCAGGAAGTTATAGCTCTTCTGCCACAGGATTTTAACAAGACTGTGAAGTCAGGGTGGTAACATGACTGGAGAAAAGCAAGGATAGCTCTCACACGCACAAAGGGGCAGGAGGGTAGGGATAATGGCTGAAGCATAAACAGGCCTGTTAGCCCAACCTCAGCAGTCTGCAGGGCTTTAGACTCCATATCTGAGGAGAAGGGTAATTGAAGGACAAGGAGGTAAATGGAAATGGTCTGAAAATGTAACATGGGGGTACTAAAAGCAGACTGGGTACTAAAAGCCACAAAAACTTTGACAAAACAGTTGATTTCCCAGGGAAAGACAACATGCTCAATCTCAGCAGTTTGGACTCTGGTAAAAGCACTCAGAATGGTGCCTCTAGAGAAATTACTAATGAACACAGAGAAGGTGAAGAAGAGCACATGAACAGCACACACTGACTAGTGCACCACTGGCACTGAAAGGAGTCCTGTTTGCCCGGAAGAGGATCACTGGGACTCTTGGACCCCCTGGGCCCAATCCTGTTCAACAGTTTCATTAATGACCATAGCACAAACACACAGAAGAGATACAGGAAGTTTGGAGCCCAGGGACCTCTTTCAAAAGCACTCTGGAAGAGCTCAGCCCTTGTGAGCTGGTTGGTCAATCACACTTCACTCTGCAAGAGGACAGGAATACTCCTAGAAATAGCTCAGTGGCATCGATCCCAGGAAGATATTTTAATATACATTCAAGCAGCAGCCTGAGAAGCCCCTTACCCAGGGAGGAGCGAGGTAACGGGACAGCTTTCCCACAGGAGGGACAGATACCTAACCAGTTACATGACAGAGCCTGGTAACTTTACAATCTGACTAAACCAAGTTAACATCTATGCCAGAAAGAAAACGGACTCAATGATACTGCAATTCCCTCTAAGTTCTACATCCTTACTATAAGCTGCTCAGAGAAGACTTCTGCTCTGGGTACAGTTACCACTCAAAGAAAAGGCAAATAAGATTTCTGGATGCCTAGGGATGGGATGATAAATAGGGGGAATTGGCTGCAACAAACTGACCTAATTTGGCTGAAGTGTGCAACAACTGTCACCATCTTTAAAATATATTTCAGGTTCTTTCACAGAAGAGTAACAAAATCTGCCATAGGCTGGGAAAAAAGTCTCACATGGAATAGAAAAACCCAACACAAAAGTATTGGCAGTGAATCTTGAGAGAGATAAACGGAGAGAGCAGTCACCAAAGTACACTGCTCAAAGGAAATCCAAGGAGCCTCGTTCTCTCTCTCCTGTAATGCATGGAAGACTGTGAAAGATGGAACTTGATCAGGAGAAACAGACTGTCATGAGGCCTGGCAGTGGACTGTAGTACTGTGGTAGACCCACAAGATGACCATTTGATATCATGGTTCTAGTCCATGCAGCCTCCCAGCCTTGTTCTGCTCTCCATTAATGCTGGCTGTGAGGAGGGAGAAAGGGCAGATCTTCCCAGCCTAGGGAAGGTGTTTCACACCTTGTTCTGAAACCACTGATACAGCCTTCTGCCTGATGCTACAGTCCTGGCTGGCTTTGAGCCAACAACCCATCACCTGGTTTCTGTAAGCTGAGCTCATCCTCTGACGGGGCCGGCAAGGCATTCTGATCTCCACATGATCTAATGCAGGTCCCCTTCTTCTCTTACCTGTAGTCCCTGTACACGTAGGCAGGTGGTTCTCTCCAGCACTCTTGCCCCTCAGGATCCAAGAGACAATTATCAGCATGGACAGGATGACTAAGATCCATTCGACCTTCCTGTTCTTCTGAAGAGGGAAGTTACAACAAATAATATGGGCATTTTCATTTTCAAGAAACAATAAGGCAGAGAGAAAGGGGCACAGTGAGAATAAAGGGAAGGCAGTCTCCTGAGAGCACATGGCTGGGACTGAGAAGGAGAGTCTCCAGGAGACAGGGTGAAAGATTCTTTACCATCTACAGCCGTGCGGCACACAAGGTGTGTGAATGAGAAATGCAGTTTCTTTCCAGGAGTAAAATAGGACTCTATGATTTTCCGTGATTTCTCACTGGCCTGCAGAAGCAATTTGGCATCTCTCCAGTCCACGTCCCCATTCTGGGCCAGCTACAAGGGAAAAACAAGCCTGTTACAATACTTACATACAAAGACACTCTAAGAAATGACACAGGTACACAGTACAGAGGAGACCTGTGTAAAGTCCTGTGGTCACACATTTAAGAAAAGAACATGTTTTCTCATGTAAATATAAGTCAGGAGTACACCTGTGCAGCACAGCAATTCCTTCCTTCTACTCAGCACATGAAACCACATGGAATGTGGTCTGGAATGCGGCCTGGAATGCAGCATCATTTTGGGTCCCCCAGTACACAAGTACTAGCAAACTGGAGTGAGTCTTCAGTGAAGGGTCTTAAGATGGCAGGGGTGCTATAGCACATGACTTAGAAAAAGAGGCTGAAAGAGCCGGGTTTCTTCAGCCTAGAGAAGGCCAAAGGAGGATCTAACTACCGTCTCCTGTCACCTGAAAAGGGGGTTGTAGAGAAGATGAAGACAGTCTCTTCTCAGAGGGGCACACTGCAAAGACAAGAGGCAACAGGCAAAAGCTGCAGCAAGGGAAATTTTGGCTAAAGAAAAGTTTCATCCTCCCAAGACTACCGTGCAGGGACAAGTAGCAATCCCAAAACAGAATCACAGAATCACAGAATGGTCGGGATTGGAAGGGACCTCTGGAGATCATCTAGTCCAACCCCCTGCCAAAGCAGGTTCCCCTAGAGCACATTGCACAGGGTCGCATCTAGGTGGGTTTTGAATATCTCCAGAGAAGGAGACTCCACAATCTCCCTGGGCAGCCTGTTCCAGTGCTCTGTCACCCTCAAAGTAAAGCAGTTTTTCCTCATATTCAGATGGAACTTCCCACGTTTCAGTTTGTGCCCATTGCCCCTCGTCCTGTCGCTGGGCACCACTGAGAAGAATCTGGCCTCATCCCCTTGACACCCACCCTTAAGGTATTTGTAAGCATTGATAAGATCCCCTCCCTCAGTCTTCTCTTCTCCAGGCTAAACAGACCCAGCTCCCTCAGCCTCTCCTCATTAGAGAGATGCTCCAGTCCTCTGATCATCTTTGTAGCCCTCCACTGGACTCTCTCCAGTAGTTCCTTGTCTTTCTTGAACTGGGGGGCCCAGAACTGCACACAGTACTCCAGGTGTGGCCTCACTAGGGCAGTGTAGAGGGGGAGGATAACTTCCCTTGACCTGCTGGCCACACTCTTCCTAATGCACCCCAGGATACCACTGGCCTTCTTGGCCACAGGGGCACATTGTGGCTCATGGTGAACTTGTTGTCCACCAGAACACCCAGGTACTTCTCTGCCGAGCTGCTTTCCAGCAGGTCAACCCCCAACCTGTACTGGTGCATGGGGTTATTCCTCCCTTTCTCACAGGAGAGAAAACACTTGTCAAGCCCTCCATGTACAATGTGCTTAAATGTGATCATGGAGGAAGAGGGTCAGTGGAGACTGCACATGTGCTTGTGAGGAAGAAAACACACCCACAACCCCATCCAGAGTGCCCTTCACAGAGAAAAACGCTCAGGTGGCAAACACTCTTTATGGACAATCAAGAAGGCAGCAGACTCACAGAGCCACTTACCTGCATAGCCTTCAGAACGGTTAACCCTTCAAATCTCTCGTGTGGGGTGTGAGGTGACCGTCTTGCCCGGTAGCCATCTCCTGCTTCTCCTGCTGCCTGGAATAGAATGATACAGATGACACACATTAGGCTGCCATCTCTCCTCCATGGAAACACTACAACCCTGCCTGCTGAGGAGGAAAGTACACATACAGGAGCTCCTACAAGACCCAGGCCTCACCTTTGTCAGTCGGAGAAGGTCCTTACACTCAGACTCTGTCAGCACTCTGTCAAACACAACCCTCTGGGTTCCATTCATCTGGCGGGAATCCATTGTGACAGCAATACCCTCAAAAGGCAAAGGACCTGTCAGACAAACAAGTACAGATAGGCATGAGCAAGCTTGGGACAAGAAGCCCTCAGACACCCACACCCAGCCTGGATAAGGAAGTGGAGAGACACTATACATTCTCTGAGAAGACAGGACAGTTCCCCAGAAGTGCCCATTCCTCGCAGACCTGGGCCACTTGCACCCCTCACATGCTTCAGGGGAACCAGAGCATCAGCTGGGGAAGCTGGCCTACAGCGAGTGCTTCAGGAGCCAGCAGAAACTTGGGGCTTGCTGGGAGAGCAGCAGGGAGCTGGGGAAAGTTGAATGCACTGTGGATCGCAGCAGCAGAACAGGTCCAGCCTACTGGGGTGAGGCTCTGGAGAAAAGAAGCAGGTAAACACCTCCATCAACCCTCCTTTCAATCACACACCTTATCCCAGAATTATCTCCAGTGAATCTTTCTACTTTCTTCAGCCCCAAAGAGAAGCAATGGGTATTAGTTGGTGATTTGATCTTTGGCCTTTCTTTTCCCCCCCTCTGACCTCTGGATGGTCAGGAATGCCAAGGCACTCAGGCCCTTAGAATGATCTGCTCTCCCATGTGTCACAGCAGAGAATCACATGGGGTCACTTCAGGCAAAGACTCCAGGTCAGTGCCCTGCAAGACACTGTGTGTCCACACATAAGACTAGAGGATCAGCCAGAACACGGGACTCTGCACTGCAGTCTATAGCATTCAGCCACAAATCATTTTGACTCATGTTTTTCAGGGAAAGACTTGCCCCAGTTGAATAGTCTGTTTCCAGTTTCCATTTCCCCCCCTCTCTCCTTGTCCCCTTCAGAAAAATGCTGTTTGAAGTTGGGCTGGTGGAGTTGAACCAGGTTGGGTATAGACACTCCTGCCACACTGAACAGGGATCTGCATGTCCACAGGCTTGTCACGTATTCAGGTACCACTGCTCTCAGCTTCTCCAGCCACAGTGCTCTTTGAGTTCCCATCCCAGAGACGTAGTCAGCGAGATTTTGCAAGATTACACATGCATCAAAGAGGGAGAAAAGAAACAGTGAGAAGACTTGCTGAGCCATTCCAGTCAGTCTGCATCTATGCTAGCATTCAAATGTCTGAGGATGGAAGAAAGGACAGCACTTAGCCTGGCTAAGCCTGGCTGACTGCATCCAAGTCCTTCTTTAAGGTCTTTTACTCACCCCTCTTCTCCCTCTCTTTCACATCCAGAGTTTCCTGCTTTTGCTTCTCCTGATCCTCTCTCCGGAGCAAGGGAAAAAACAGAGATCAGGGCTATCAATACACAGAGCTACGCCTAACCCTCCTCTGTGGTAGCATTTCATACCCTTCCTGTTCCTGTTTTGCCCACTCCTCAGTAGGTATTACCATTCCTTGTACCACCTCCGCCAGTCCAACCCCATCCCCTACTTCCAACACTTATATTTCAGTCCTAGTTGACTTGGCCAACCTTACCTGTGTTTCTCCTTTAGGCTTTCAGGAATCAGCTCATCTGGAGTCCAAAGATCCTGTAGGAACAAATGCAGATGGTTCAGTACATGACAAACTTCTCCCACACTGGATCATGTCAAACAGCCAGTTCCTTGTCCCCCTTCTCCAGTGAATATCAGACCAATGGTTCTGGCCTGCTTCTGACGACAGCCAGACTGGACTAATGTATATGGTTACAGCAGCAATTTCCAACTAACTTTAGTCCTGGAGCAGCAGAAAGGCCTTAAAGATCCACCTCATAAAGACTTGGGGGTCCTTCTCATCAGCATTTGATCCTTACAATTCTGGCAACTGTCTTGGTGAAATCAGGGCAGGAAGATTTAAGATGATACCATTACTTACAGGGTCGTTAAAAGTTCCTCCTAGATGCTCCACTGCATAATAAATCAACTTCTTCTCCATCAAAGATCTCTGCACGTAACGTTGAATATTCTAAAGAAGCAAAGCAGCTGTCAACCAACCACCCCACAAAAGATAACCCCACTCCTGCCCAGGGCAGAAACCTGCCCAAACACACTGCTGTGCCCTATGAAAGCCCAGTTCTGTCCTGAAGGGACTCTGCCTGGTACAGACTATAAGTAAACACAGGCTCCAGTTTCTTTAGTCCTGGGCTTGGCACACATCTACAGTGAAACATGCTTCCCTTTTTGTCTCCTGGACTGCGATCCTGTCATATGGGACAGGGTAGGGCCAAAAAGTACAGACCTGGGGTTTTAACTACCTCTCTGGCTGTGATAGCCGTGTCCTCTCCCAGTTCTTTGCGATACTCTTTCATTTTCTCCAACATTGGGTCATCCATGGGATAGAAGAGCAAGTAGGAAGCAGCACATTCAGCAGCCAGTGCCTGGTTCCCAGCTTGGGCAGGGACAAAACAGAACAAACAGGTATGTCTCTGAAGACTTGACATTAGCAGTAAATGTGTATAGGCCAGCAGCACCCAATGCCCCAGTCAGGATCCAGCAGTAGAAGGCCTTACACCAAGCACATAACAATCGCTGCCTAGTTGGGCCTCTACCCAACGATGGGCAGAGAATACAGGGAATGAGCCCAGTGAAGAATGGGCCTACTTCCAATACTTACTAGGAGCTTGTTCAGAGGAGACAGAGAAAAAATTAGCATATATTTGGAAAAAAGACAGTCCCACCTCCCTCATCCAATAGATATGATGAGGGGCCTGGGGTCTGGAGGCTTCTTTGAGATACAAGTTTTACCCATGGTCTGACAGAGGAGATAAAAGACAGTTGGGTCAGTGTGGGAAGGAGCAGAGGTATCCAAGAGAAGAACTGAAGGACATGTAAAAGCGACAGGGTAACAGATGACCAATGTCGTGACAGGCCATCAGTTCAGCAAGGACAGTCACGGCTGACAGAAGGAACGCCACTGTTGAGACAAGATGCACACGCATGCCTAGATAGGAAGTGGGGGCCTGGTCTGGAGCCACGTACTGAAAAGGAGGGCATAAAATACAGAGCAGACAGTTGGAGCAAGGACTTGAAATGGAGAGTGCTGGCGGAAAGAAGTGGGAACAACCACACGTTACCAAAGCTGCACAAGGAGACTGAAGTGGACCACAAGGGCCCTCTCCCAAGGTGGCCACAGGCCTGAGCAAGAGAAGAGAGGTTCTGGGAAGAGTTGGGGGGCAGAAGTGGGGAGAGAGAGGTAGAGGTCGGGTCAGTGTGCCACTTCTCCCCATGACATACTGCCCTCCAGGTCCAAAAGGCAACTTTAGGGATGCCACAGCATAACCCGCTGGGTTGTGGCTCTGCTCACCTTGATCGTAGGCAAACTGCAGTAAATCAAGATGAGAGGGTATGAAATCTTCTGTGGCAGAAATCCGCCCTGGCTTTGTGGCAATTTCAAGGACGCACTGCTGTCTGCACTTCAAAACCTGAATATAATGGGCTGCAAGAGAGAGGAGCAAGAAAGGCAGTAGCTCACACTGCTTCCAGACAGGAGCGCTGGGAAATGAGGCATGTCCAGTGTGGGGAGCATGGCCTTCCTACCCAACCTAGGAAGGAGCCTTGCCTCTAACGCTACCTGCAATGGCTTCATATAGGCCAGGTTGCATGTCCTCCTCCTCCTCGTCCTGATCTTCCTGAGGCCCTTCACACAGGGCACGACACTCTTCCAGTGCTGACAGCGCCTCTGTGAGCGACTCCTCCAGCCTGGCCACAGCCTGCACGTACTCATCTGCATTGTAGTGCTGCACCCCAGCTTCGTACGCCTCCTGCAAAGGACAGATCCAGGTCCTTCATCAGTATGGGTGACACCAAAGGACGCCCTGAGACTTTGGGTCGCTCACAGGGTAGTGCTGACATCTAGGGGCCTGCCTGATCGCGCACAGCCCACCACGCAGTGACAGCGCATCTTCTGGACTTAAGCCAAATGTACTTCTCCAAGGCCCTGCAGCCTGCCATAACTGTCACCAGAAAGTCTCTGTATCACACTGCAATGGTTTGTCTTCACCCTGAAGAGAAGGCTTCAGGGAGACCTTCTTGCAGCCTTTCAAGTATAACAGGGGCTTACAAGAAAGACTGAGCAAGACTTTTGACCAAGGCCTGTAGTAACAGGACAAGGGGCAACGGTTTTAAACTGAAAGAGGGTAGATTTAGATTGGAGGTAAGGGAGACATTTGTTATGATCAGGGTGGTGAGACACTGGAGCAGGTTGCCCAGAGAAGTTGTGGATGCCCCATCACTGTGTTCAAGACTAGGCTGAATGGGGCTTTGAGCAACCTGGTCTAGTGAAAGATGTCCCTGCCCATGGCAGGGGGTTGCACTATGTGATCTTTAAAGGTCCCTGCCAGCCTACACCATTCTATGATTCTGTGTATGGGGGTCCGGTCTCAAGCCACGGCCCTTGTGTGGGAACAGATCAGGGCCCCACACTGGTTCCTAGGATGGGCTAAGAGCCGCTGACGCCCGGCTCTGCACCAAACCCTCACCCAGTGTGGTGTGGCCTCCAGGTCGCGGAAGTTGTCCGACTTCACCCCTGACATACGCCGGTACTTCTCTATGTCCTCTCGCATTTGGAGGTGCTGGGGATTAGCGACGAAGAAGGTGTGAGCAGCAGACACAGCCTGATCCAGCTTCTTCAGCTGTGGAGAAAAAGCAGCGGCGCCTGTCACACTCCTGCGGGCCTCTTCACACCCGCCCCACTTCTGCTGCTCCCTGGGCTCACCCACGAGGTGCCTGTGCCCCGCACTGCCCTCACACCCCGTGTCCCACGCTGCTGAGCCCTCGCCCACCACCTCCTCAGCCGGCGGCCCTCCAAGAGAGCCACCGCCCCGCCTTTGCCGACAGAGGCCTGCCCGGGGCTGGCGACCCCGCAGCCCCCTGGGGAGAGCCCACCCCGAGGGGCGTCCCCTCGCCGCCGGGGCCGGTCCCCACCTGGAAGAAGGCCACCTGGAGGTAGTTGTAGGGCTCCCTCTGCTCGAAGTCGCGGCGGATGGCGCGGCTGGCGCGGTGGGCGGAGGGCGCGGCGCCCAGCCGCTGCCCCAGGCAGTGCTGCAGGCAGTCGGCGCGCTGCAGCACCCGGCCGAACAGGGCGGCCTCCCAGGGCCCGGCCCCCGGCGGCTCGCCGAGGAAGGCCGCCTCCCGGCCGCAGGCGGCGCGGCAGGCGCGGCGGGCCGCCCGCAGCCCCGCGTAGCTGTGGAGGGCGCGCTGCAGCAGCTCGGCCGCCCGCCCCCAGTCCCGGGCGAAGTACGCCCGCACCCCGTCCGCGTACAGCAGGTCGTAGGGGACCAGGCGGCCCGGCGACGTGGCGGCGGCGGCGGCGAGGAGGAGGCAGAAGCAGAGGCAGAGGAGGGAGGCCATGGTCGAGCCGCCGGGGAGGGGCAGGAGAGGGAGGAGGAGAGGGGGTCCGGGGCGGGCAGGCGTCTCGGCGGGCCCCGGGCTAGACCCACCCAGGGGGCCGGGCCGGGCGGGCCGGCGGGCGGTGCCGGGCCGGGGCCGGCGTCCAGGTCGGGGAGCGGGGTAACGGCCGCTACCGGCCGTCCTGGCCGGTGGGTGAGCGTGGCCGGGGGCAAGGCCCGGCTCGGCCCCAGTCCCCGTGTCTCTCCGCGCCAGCTGCGGGGTGCCGTGCACCAGGCCGGTGCCGGTGCCGTGCGGGCCAGCGGAGCCCCGGCACCTCGTTGCCTGATGTGGTCCTGTGTCCAGGCGTCCGCAGGCACCCAGCAGCACTAACCCCCCTTTTGGTACGGGTCACCCAGACCCCTCCAACGGGACGTCTCGTTGACGTTACGGTTAATCTATCAGAATCCACGCCAGGGACGAGGCACGCTTTGACAGTTCATAGACCAAGTCCCATCACGTGCAGAAGCGCTTTGGAGGTGAAGGGCTACCTATCGCCCACAGCGCCTCCAATGCAGCCAAACCCTTGCCCATGGCTGGAACTATAGCCCGCAGCGGGCAAGTGGAGGCCCATCTCCCACACGCTACCTCTGCACCTCCCAAGAGTTTTGCACGGGGCAGGAGCCTGATGCAGACCTCACCAGTCCCAGCTTTGACAGCGTGGGCAGTTGGAGGCCTTGCCCCTGGGAGGCTCTGTCAGCTTTCCTGAGCTGGCCGTTGTCTGGGTGAGAAGTTTGGGCCATCGTGTTTCACGCAAAGTTCACACTGGAATCAACAGTTTGCACCAGTGAAATGAGGTGTGATGGGTCAAGGTCTTTTTGGAGATAATTTAATTGTTTTCAAGGCTGGAGGTGCCTCAAAGCAATACCTTTCGTTGAGCGATATTAGAAAGCACAGAGGCCAAACCTGCTTAGCTCTTGGCAGCCTAAGTCCTCCCCTGAAATGGACAGGAAAACTTTCCACCCAGTCTCCCATGACAACTCCTGTATGGGCTTCGTTCCCTTCCCTGGGCTGCTAAGCATCTGCTGCCTTCCAGATGCACTGAGAAGAAAGGGGTGGAGGGAGGAAAGGAGCCTCGCACATTTCACATTTCCCTTCCAGAAGCTCGTGAAGCTTCATTAAACATTGGGCCAGTCATTTTGTTTCTATGGAAACAAAATTATTACTAATACATTATTTTAAAAACAGACACACGATTGACACTCCAAATATAGAATTTTAATACCGTTCTGCGCCTGCCTTGTCTCTTAGGGCAGAGCGGATGCGAGGGTGGAGTTCACAAAGGGACGGGACTGGCGAGGGTGCCAAGTGGCGGTGGCAGCGGTGGGTGTGTTTGTAACCTGAGAGCAGGCACAGGCTGTCCGTCAGTCTGTCGGGCTCCCTTCTGCGGGTCTGTCCCACTTCTTTTTCCCCCACCAGCGTGGGGAGCTGTGTTTCCTGCCTGCTGGCGAGAAAGATGAGAATGCGAATTAGTGATTGGGTCCCGGGACAAAGGGAACACTTGAAGTTTTATTTAAAAATCGTGATGGCACTGAATGTTTTTGATGCTGTCTCTCATAGTTTGGGATCCTGGACGGTCTGTGCCTCGCAGGCCTCAAGGGTCCTTTCATGTGGCGCCTGCTCTCCATCCTGCAGACGCCAGGCTTCGTTGCCAGCCAAAGAGCAGCGCCGTGGCCGGTCGGCGTTCTCCTCCTCTCTGCTGCCAAGGGAGAGGCGGCGATCACGGCGTGATGCAAGTGGGAGACGGGAGTGCCGTGGGCTGCAGGCTGGGGTGGGTTGTGGTGTCTCGTCAATGAACATGGTGATCTCATCTCGGAAGAAGCAGGCGCTGGAACTGGAGCCCCGGGGCATCAGCCCCCCCTCCAGAAACTGCCGTAGGGTCGTCAGCTCATCTTCTGGGGGCCGCCGGCGGTGCTGGTAGTCATGCAGCTGAGGAGGCAAGAAGCCAGGGCCTCCAGGTTTGCGGGGGGTGGAAATGCGGATGTCGTCAGATGAAGACCACTTGTGTAGGAAGGATGGAGCGGAGCGGTGGGCGAAGATGTTAGTCTCATCATGTGACATTCTCCGAGAGATAGGGACCTGGAAAACGGAGAAGGAGGCAGGTGATGAAAGTCTTGAAGAGACAGAACAGGAGGGGAGCAGCTGAGGCTTTCTCAGAGAAGAGAGTCAAGAGGACACAAACGCGTGGGAGACTGACAGAGAAGGAAGTGGGTTGTGGGGCTGCCCCTGCTAGCTCTTGGCTCACCTGCAGGTAGTGCACCTTGTCCTGGGGCAACAACATGTGGTGCATGGGTAGCAGCTTGATGTCCCGGGAGTCCCGCTTCACAGCTGCGGCACCGTTCGCATCAAATCTCACTTTGCAGATCCTGCCATCGCCATAATCATCACAACCACCATCTGTTGGCAAAGAGGAGAACGGCAGTCAACACTTTTCAGCCAGAAGAGGAGCGTTACTAGGGCACCTGGACGCCATCCTAACTCTTGTCTGACTTCTGTCACCCTACTTGCAGCCCTTAGGGCTCATCTCTGAATAAGGACCTTGTCTTTCTGCTTGCAGCAGCACTAAAGGATGCAGAGACTGCCCTGTTCCTTCTGTCTCACTTTTGAATCACCCAGTGCCAGAACCTGGACCTTTGGATCAGCGAGTTGGGCTGAGGCCTGGTGTGTCACCTTCACTGTGGTTTGGCAGCTGTACACATCATCTCTTCTCTTACATCTACTGTGAAGGATGTTGCACTAATGTTTCCTGGATGCTAGTGAGTCCTAAGGCAGCAAGTGAGTGGCAGAGCCTTCTCCAGAATAAATTTTTTCATGGTTGCTGACACCAAGCTATAACATGAATTCCACCTAGCCACCCACAACACCACTCCTAGTGCCGTCAGGTCCTTTTCCTAAGGCAGACCCCTCTTTCCTCTGTAGTCTTTTGGGGAGGGGGTTAGTGAAGAAAGGTGACTGTGCGGTGGTGAGGAGCTTACCATCATCTCCATCTTCCTCAGACATGATAGCCACACACTGCTCCCACACGGTGCGGACATCTGCTCGGTAGCGCTCACAGGACCAGATGAAGGAGGGGAGCAGCAGGGTCTGCACCATGGAGCACCAGAGCACAGCCAGGACCATCCAGGTGGGGGCCGTATCATAGCGCAGGCTAAAAAAGCTCACGACCTTCAAGGTAAGAGAGAGAAACAACACTGAGGAGGAAGACAGAAGTGGGGATCAAGGGAGAAAGATAATGGGAGTCAGTTCTGGAGTAGAACATAATCTGTAAAGGATTTGTCAAGTAATTACCCCGTGCCCCTTTGAAAAACTGTTCCTGGGGTGTTGCCCCAGTTTTGCTGCACCATATTCCAAGCTGTCATATCTCTAACATGAGAGCTGGTGTTACATCCCTTTTTCCCCGTGCTCATTAAGAGCTGGAGCTAAATAGGTGCTAACAAAGGACACAGCCACTGGAAAAAAAAACTGTGACTAAGCCTCAGTTCTCTTAATGGTTCCCTTTGAGAACTTCCCCAGCTCTCCAGTTTTGCAATCAACCAGCCAGCCAAAACCAGAATGCTGACTACGACCATACAAGCAGAAGGAAAAAGAAAACTGTCTGGAACAGCTTTTAAAGCTGGTGTATCAGCTGTCCAGAACCAAACTGGAGAAATAGAAATCTCATTGTTTTTACAGAGGTAGATCCCCCTGTAAGTTTGCAGAATAATTTCCTCTCCTCTTAGCCACTTAAAACTTTCACGGTGGTTTTAGCTGTGTGGCGTGTATTCCCCAGGCTTAGATTTGTCTTAAGAAAATGCTGCTGCGGAAGGATGAGAGAATTACTGCAATCTTTTTAAAACCAGCCCTCAAAATAACACAGATTCAGATGCAGCAACTCCATGGCTGGTGGACAGAAGATGGGAGTTTTGGAATGGAAATCTAGTTTAATTGCAGACTCTGAAGGGAAAGGGAAAACTCGGTGCTTACCAAGATAGGCACCCCAGTGAGTGTGTCATACAGGAAGACAATAGCACTGATGAGGTTGGTCATCTGCAAGGAGGTCTTGGCTGACTCAGAGCCATCCAGTGAAGACCTCCTTTTGCCTCGTACATCCTCCACCACAATGGCCGGCACATTGAAAGTGGTGTGTGCTGATGAAGAGCAGGATGACGCTTCCTCTGCCCTCTGATGGCGGCACCGCCGGCGTCTTCTGTGTGCCCACAGGGTCTGGTAGAAAGTGATACCCACGCACACCAAGCCCATGACGATTCCACCGAGCAGCAGGAGGCTAAAGCAGACCCCGAAGCCCAGCCCTATCTTGCTGACAATGAACTGGCAGCCACGGGCGTAGTAGCGCTCGCCGTTGTTGTGCCAGCCGATGGAGGGCAGGGTGGAGAGGATGAATGAGACCATCCAGATACCCATGACTGCGTGCAGAGCCTGCTTCTTGGCATTGCTCAGCCGGTAGTTGACTGGCCATCTCACCATCCACATCCGGTGGTAGGAAAGGGAGGCCACTGTGAAGCAGGTGGCCAGCGCCAGGGTGTAGTATGTGGAGACAAAGACCTTGCAGATGCTTTCATTCCAGTCGTAGTCGGAGGACTCACGCCGCAGCTGCACCACGGCGTAGGTGGTGAGGGGTACTGCTGCCATAAGGATGTGGGTCCCAGCAAGGAAGCATAGCAGCAGCTCCAGGGGCTTGTGTTTCTGTTGTTTGGCCGTGATGCTGAGGATAATCCAAGAGTTGGCCAACAGGGCTAACATCCCACAGGCCAGCCACCACAGTGAGTTGTTGTGCAAGGTGGACTCTGAGTCAGAGTCCCCCATGCTGCCACCCCTGCTAGGCTGCACCCTGTCCCTGCCGCTGGGATTTTGTAAGAGGGCGAGTGGGACTCCACACTGGGGGAGCCACGTCCCTCCTCATCTGCTGCTGCTGCTGCGATGCGAGGTGTACGCACGCTGGAGGGGTTCCTCAAGACATTGCCACCAGGTGCTAGGTAGAACAACCATCAACTCTGTTTCACTTTCAGTCCTCCCCTTCCCTTATCTTTGCTTATATTTCTTTCCCTTGTTCTAACTTTTCCACCTGTTTTTTCCCTTGTTCTCTTTCTTTTTCTTTCTTCCACCTTCTTTCTCTCTCTCTCTCATGAACACTTGCCAGTGCTTCTTCCCTCACTCGCTTGGGCTCACTTTTTTTTTTCCTCCCCATCTATTTCATCCCCCTCCACTCTTCCCTCAAAGAAAAAGCTCTCCTTACTTCATGTGCCCACCAGGCACCTTCTGTCTCAGGAACCACCTTCTCCTGGGACTGGTGAAGGCCACACACAAACAGGGATTGCTGGGGACTCCAAGCAGTTTGGTAGTAGCAGGTGCCTGCTGTCCAGGGTGAATGAGGAGCTAGCCAAGAGTTTCAGAGATGATGGGATGGGAGGCAGGACAAAGGTCCCGTGGAAATGGTGAGGGTGGCGGATACACCGTGCGTAATCCCCCTCTCACCAACTGCCACGCTCGTGGCCAGGTTCCTGCCAAGGCTGTCAGAGAGCCATCAGCAGAGAGTGAAGGGTGAGGAGAAAGATTCAGAGGGTTCC
Source organism: Nyctibius grandis (assembly GCF_013368605.1). NCBI lineage: Eukaryota > Metazoa > Chordata > Aves > Nyctibiiformes > Nyctibiidae > Nyctibius > Nyctibius grandis. The sequence continues at coordinate 90,488,672 of NC_090662.1, forward strand.
CTGTCCAAGACCTCACGGTACCCTCACTACATTGTCCTTTTTGCTGTCCTCCAGGGCTCAGCCTACTCTTTCAAGCTTCCCTGCGCAGCAGGGCAGAGCTGGCAAACAATAAGGGGATGGTGGGGAGGGGAAGATCCTTTTCAAAGGTTCCCTTGGAGATTCAGGGCACGAGGTTCACTGTAGAAGAGAGAAAAAAGAGAAAGTAATTTAAGATCATTCTATCTCCCCAGATCTCTCTCTCCTCGCTCACACAAACACCTTGTCATGATTTAGGCTGTGCAGAGCACTCCCTGTGTCTTTCAGGGAACAGAAGAGCCAGATTTACACCCGTCCCTGCATACCTCAGGCCAGACTCTGGCCCGCAGCGACTCCTTCCAGTGCTGCTGACACCCTGTGCTCCCTGCCCTTCCACTCTGAGGCTCTGCACCCGACGCGTTACTAATGCCATTTCTGCAATGGAAGGCCTGATCTGCATCGTTCCCTGCCACCCCGGTCCTGCCCTCCCCACTCACCCGCTGCGACACCCCTCACTCCTGCCGTACTGCTTCCACAGCTCTGCCCGTCTCTGGGCCTCAGATTTTCTCCGCCACTGCTCTGGACTGTAACCTGCCGCTCCCGTCCCGTCCCATCCGCAGGCGCGTGCCACCACTGCAGCGATACCCTGCCATCCCGCAGTCTTGAAGAGCAAGTCTTCAAGCTGCTAAAGCAGCTCTGGTCTCCGGACACCCCAAGGTTACAAACCCAGCGAACAAGACCACTAACCTCATGCTGAGACTGCTCACCTTTGCTAGCGAGCCCTGGTCCTACCAGCTCAGACCCCCTCTCCTGTCTTCATCTATAGGGTACACCCAAGCGGTATATTCCAGGAAGATACAGGCCTGCTCTGCGCCTTGACCGGAGCAGATGTAAACTTAATCTTTCTGTGGATGGGTCAGTGTCCTCCCAGTCTGAGCTAGTGGCTCTGTTCCCACCCCTCCCTTCTGCTTCTCCATATTTTCTCACCCTCTCTGTAACCACCTGAGGCTTTTTCTCCTTTCCTCCCTGCTTGGAGCAGTTTGTCATGACCGGATTGGCGATGCCCCGGTTCTGCCCTCGTTCATCCTTTTTTCCCCAGTGCCATCGCTCTTGCAGTTAGGCCTGTGGCCTCTGGAGACAGTTACGAAGCCAGCTGGCCCTGATAATCCCAGGGGAACGAATTTCCTTGCAGCATCTCCTTCTGCCGCCCTTCCCACCCAGCTGGGTCTGGTGGCCCACGCTGTTCCCTCGATGAGGCAGGAACCCTCACGCCTCTGCTGGCTTTGGGGCCCAATTCTGCTCCGAGCAGCGGTTCTCCTGCTCTTGGAGACAGGAGAGCCCCGGAGCTGATGCAGGATGGCCAGGTCGGGGAAACCCGTCCACGCCTGGCCCTGCTCCCTGCTCCCTGCCCTGAGCCCCCCGGCTCACCCCACCGCCCATCCCACCAGTGGGGAGAGGAGAGACTCCCGGGGCTGGTGACTCAGGGGAGGGCAAGCGCGGGGGGTCTGAGGGGAAGATGACCCAGAATAATTGCAAGGAAGAGCGGAGAAAAACGGGGTGCCCGTGGTGACAGGGGCGAGGGATGCGGCCGGCCGGCCGGCCCGGGGCCGAGGTGCGGTGCTGCCCCCGCCGCCCCCTGCCTTTGCCCCCCGCCCGGCAGCCCGGGCAACGGCCGCGGCTCCCGCGGCGGCCGGAGGGGCGGTGGGGAGCCGGGCCGGGCCGCCCCGAGCCTTGCCGGGCGGCAGCGGAGCGGAGCGGTGCGGCCGGCCGGGTCTGGGCTGGGCGGGGGTCGGGGCCGCGGAGCCCGCGGGGCGCCCCGGGGCGCGGCCGTGCCCGGCGGCGCCGCCGCCCTGCGCGCGGCAGAGCGGAGCGGGGGCTGGCGGCGGCGGGGGCCGATCGCGGCGGCGGCGGCGGCGGGGGCCGGAGGGACCCATCTTACCTCTCGCCGGAGCAGGCGCTGCCATGGCGACGGGCGCCCCGCGCGGCTGTGCGCGCCTCTGCCCGGCTCCGCCGGCCCCGGCCCCGGCCGCCGCAGCGGACGCCGCAGGCAGCCGCCCCGGCCCCGCGCTCCGGCCATCCGCCAGGCGGGGCGACGGCGGGGGGCGAGGGGCGGGGAGCGCCGGCGGGAGACGGCGGCGGGAGCACCGCCGGGCCGAGCAGCCAGGGGGCGGGCCGGCCGGCCGGGAGCGGGAGCCACCGCCCCAGCCCCGGCCCCGGCGCCGGCCCCGGCCCCTCCCGGCGGGCGCGGGGTGATGGGGCGGGCTGCGCCCGGCCGTGCCGGGGTACGCGCGGTCCCGGAGCTGGTCCTGGCCGGGGCCCAGCCCCAGGGGCTGCTGCTGCCGGGCCCCGGCCGGCTGCCCCCGGTACGCCTCCCTCCCGCCCCGCGGGGCGAGCCTGGCCGCCCCCAGGAATACGAGTTGCAGGGCAAGAAGGTGCCGGACTCCTGTTCCCAAAGGAGGAGGTTTATGAGGAGGCACCCTAGGAGATGTCGGGAGGATGGGTGCTGGCTTGAGGGGAAAGGCAAAGAGCTAATGGAGGGGCCTGCAAGGGATGCTTGGAGAGCAGCGTGCCCAGGACACCGGCTGCACAGGGTGAGCCGTGGTAGCTGACTCCGTTTGCTCAGCTGCTGTGATGGTCTCTTCCATCACCAGCCAGCAGTGTGGTCCCACAAGCAGGGAAAGGGGAAGAGAAGGAAGGAGATAGAGCAGGAGTAGTGCTCAGAGGAATGGGTTGGTCATGTCAGGAGGGCAGAGCTCCCCGTTCAGCTGCATCACCTCAGTGAGGGCAATCCTGGCTAGAAAGTCTTCACAAGGCAACGGACATCTCATTTTCCTCAGTTACTGTCTTGCTACTGAAGTGAAGGCATCAACATCTTCCTTCACCTTGTTCCTTTTGGGAACTGATGTCTACTAAAATCTCTGCACCCCTTTCCTCCATTAGAACTGGGATGGGACGGGAGTCCATGTTTCTGGACAGTTAGGGTGCAACTCCATTAGCACCTCAGTTTGGATCAGAAGAACATGAGCTATTTAGGGGAAAGGACCTACAAGATGTGCAGCAGATGTGCCCTGAGGACTATAGGAACTCAGCTCTTTTGGAATAGGGTTAGTCTGAAGTAAGCCCCCAGACATTTACAGCGTGGCCACTAAGTCCTCAGCATCAGCTGTTTTCTGCTCCTGCTGCATCACCCTGTTTGCTAAAGGAGACCTGACCCTACGGATCCAGGATCTGCTCAGCTTTATCACCCCCTCTGACAGGGCAGATTTCATACATCATCCTAAGTGTTGTCTGAGGTGATCCCAAGTGCCTTGGATACCAAGAAATTTCATCTGAGACTCCTGAGTAAGAAAGCTGGAGGTACCATTGGTTGTCAGGCCCAGGGGCAGCAACAAAGGCAGTTCCAGAGGTATAAAAGAGATCACCTCTGAGACAAAACCTGTTTGCATTGCACTGGCCATTGTGACAGGGGCCTGTTTTAGAGACAGTGAGTAGAATCAGGAACAGAATGAGGAATCACTAGAACAGATCTGGCTTTGCGTCAGGTAGGTGATAAGAGATATTTCTGAGGAAGGCAGGTGGTGATGATGCTGCTGTGCCCTGGCTATTCTTTGGCATACAGGAACTGCCATGGTGGAACAGCCCCGAGGTGTTTCACCTCAATGCTCAGTCCAGCAACAGCAGGAGCCAGAGATGTGAGAAGGGATAATTATGACCCCCTCAGTCATTTCTTTTCAACTCCTGTCATTTGCAGGAGGTTTGTGCCTTGAAGTGAGAAGGTCTGTATCCACAAATGTAAACATTTGTGCTGCACCGATTGTGTCATTTGTGCGAATTACTTAATGTGATGACTTCCACATTACCATCCCCTTCTGATTCAGAAGTTGAGTCTCCTCAGTGTGAGTTGTTAGCCTGCCTGCGTGGGTGAATAAATCCTCTTGTTATCTCAGAGAAAGAGCAAACCAAGCTTCCGGAGCTTTCTGTGCTGCCTGCCTGCCTCAGCTCCACTTGGGTAGGAACATCCTGCAGCCCAGCACCTCTTCATGGCTTGGACTCCTCCGTGGGAAGAAGAAGAGCATTTACCCTAGGGCTGTCATACTCCCAAGCAGATGCTCATCCATCCATCTCATCCAAATGGATTTCAAAGACTGCCTTTGTTTGCCTAGGATTTCTAGACGCCTGGTTTCACTGGTGTTGATAAGCAGTGGGTCGCAACTGCGTGTGTGCTGCATATTGACAGTGCACATGCAAAGGAGCACCACTGGTCGGATCTGGAAATCCTGAAGCCCCACAGCGCAGGGTTCTCTGTGGGTGCAGAGTTCCCTGTGTGTCTAGGAAGTCCAGGCTAGAAGTGTGACCCGCCCAGACTCATCTCCTAGAAGGACTCTCAGAGCTGGAGCAATTTTTAATTCCTGCAGAGCCAGGCTGGACTCTGATGGGTGATCTGCTGTCTAAAGGCTCAGTAGCTCACTAGAATATCCTAAGGCATCCAGGCCCAAAGAAGCACCACTGTTACAATGTCAGGATTAGCAATGTTTTCTGGAAAAGTTCATTGCATAAAGATCAGTTATTTCTGGAGAGCAGCTCTGCAGGTCCAGGGAAATGCTCTTCCCAGAGGTGCCCTGGAGTCTTAAAGGAACAGAGCTTGTTAACCAAGAAACAAACACCAGAATCATAAAAGCGAAAGCACTAACAGAATAGCCAAACTGACTTCACGGGGCTTTGATGGTTCCCAGCTCTTACTCAGGACTTTGATAGTGACCGTGGGAGGTTTCACACGTGTTTCTCGCAGAACATGGATGCAATGAAATCCATCCTCAGAGCCCCAACACGGCTTACACAGCCTCTTGTGAAGCTACGCTGCTGTGCTTGCAAGCAGGTTTCCTGGGATCCTTCCTGGGTGTCTGAGCAGGGTGTGGTTAATGGCTAACAAGAATCCAGCCAAGCAGATACGTTAGCGTATTCCTTCAGAAAAGACAGTGACTGCAATGTAGATTTGTCATATCCAAACCTTAGATTCTATTTCTAGCACTGTACGGAAAGATTTAGTGAGATTTCTTGGATAATTCATCTGCAAAATGGGGAAGCGATAATAGCTCACATCGGGGGACAGACGACTAATGCTGGTCATGAGCTACACAGAAATATTAAGGGCTTGCAATGTAAAACTAGGATTTGGACTTGTGGATGCTTGTTTACAGCTGCACGTTTTTCCTTACACAGCTGGGCACCTTCTAAAATACTTTTCTTCCTCTGTCACATACATAAATATTTGTATATGATATTTTCCTTGAGAAAAGGAAGTACCAGGGTATGCTTGTGAAACACATGCTGTTATGACGCTGCATGCCATTTGGCAGAGCTGTGTATACCCTCCTGCTTCCCCTGCCCCCCTACCCTCCCGATGTAATGCTGTGTGTGTTCTTCTCTTCTGTATGTTACTGACCCCTTTTTCATCCCTCCTGCCCTTGTGGCCTCACCGATATCCCAGCCCAGTGAGTTCCAGTCTGCAAAGGATGTAAAAATGTCATTTCAGAATTTAATTACGCCACTTCCCAAAATTACTGAACACTTACTTGTTTGTTCTCATACACGGAAAGGATAATTAGAAGCTCTTGAATCATTAATATGGGAACCTACGATATCTGGAAGGAGAGGAAATGATTTATTTTCTTTGGATTAGTAACGCAGAATTGCAATTTTCATTTTACCACCCGTTTCCCTAGCTTGCCTAGGTATGTCTGACATTTCTCAAGACCAGAGCAATCTTTTCTTAATTCAGAAACAGGCTGGGATTTCAGGAGCGCTGCTGACATGCTGGATGCAGCTGACCCGTGCCACGGAAGCTCTCTGGTTCCCTTTGTCATTCCAGCTGGTGCGGTGGCCCCTCCAGAGCAGTGGTCCTCACAGAGCCAGCGTCACTGTTACTGGTGTTCATCTCCAGGACCTCACCTCCACACAGCACACAGACAAGCTCAGAGGAGGGGCTTCCCAGCACCGGAGACTGAAACAGGCACTTTGACACCAGCCAGCTGGTGCCGAAGCACTGAGGAGCTGGGGTTTCTCCTCTCTTCCCGTTTGATTCCTTGCCAGTGAGGCAGTCTCTGCCACCACCTCTTATTCTGCTGTTCTCTAATTCTCCAAATCTGAAGGCACCTCTAAGGCTTGGCCAAGCTGACTAGAAAATGAACTGGAAGAGAGCCAAAGACTTCTTCAGGGGGGATGCTGGGGAAGGATGCCGACATGCATGAGGCAAAGGCAGCCTGCTGTGGTTTCGAGGTGTTGCTCGGATGTGAGCGCACTAATGAACCCTGGGGTCCCTCCTAGTAAACATACCCTTGGGAATACGCTCAGAAAGGAACCAGGCCAGAGCTGAACGTCTGCAAGGGTCTGGTACTCCTACTCTACCCTCATCTCTGAGAAGGGTGGATGGAAACTACTCTCTGGAGCTGCATTAGGCTGATGAGCCACTCAAATGGATGCTGCAAACTGTTAAGTATTTTTCCCACTGAGATAAAAAGAACTCAGAAGATACTGAAGTGCAGAGCTTCTTCTCTTCCAGACCTTGGGAACATGTGAAGAAACACGCAGGGTCATTTGGCTCTGAAGGCTGAGGGATGCGAGTGCTTCGCTGCAGAGCCTGCGGGGAGCATGAGTCACATGGACTGCCTCGGCAGATCCGGGCTGACAGCATCCACCGAGTCATCGCCTCTCCTTGCATTCAAAGGGCAGAAATAAACTAGGAAGCAGGAGGGGCTTGAGGAGGTAGGGTTATGGGCCGGGGTTATTTTAGCCGACGTATTTCTGGTTCAGCAGAACTGGACAGGGCAGTACAGCCGCAGCTGCATACAAGCCCCTTGCTCTGGTGGAGCAAGAAGGTCTGTGGGTCCTGGCAGGGGACCATGCGTTGGAGGCGGGTCCCAAGGACTGAAGCATGTGCTTTTTCCCTTCTGCAGCCCAGAAACGTGGGGAACAGTAGTACCAGAAAGACCAACACATTAGGGAAAAACAGCACTTCTCATTTTTTTTTATTCTTGCTTTCCATGATGTTTCCACATCACTGCACAGAACTCTGGTTGACGTTGTCATTTTGTAAGTAATGCTGTGTATGCTTTCTGAGTCCTGCCATCATCTCAGGGCTACTCTGATGAGCTGTCACCACATGACAAAATATGTCTGTCATTGTGTTTGCTGCTTTGTAGAGTTGTACATCATTGTGGTTTGCATTGTGCTGAGACATTATTCCATTGCATAGTGTAGATACACCCTCTTCACACCTAGCACAGGAAGAAGTCCTCAATCCCTCCTGAGAAGGAGGACCGGGATACATGCAACACAGCCTGTAAAGTCCTGGGATGCCACAAGGAAGGGACCACACAGAAGTGATCTGATAGGGACACCTGTCTTCTCATCTCTGTCTTCAATGCTGCATGAGAGCACTGTTGCCACAGTGTTACCTGCTGCACAGGCTGTGAAGACAGTGTGTTGTGTCAGAAAGGGAGCGTGCTGTTGTATCACCGCAGCCCAGGCCTGGGCAAGATGTTACTGCAATCCACTCCAGTTGGGGTATGGTCAGGTACAACTACATTAATACTTAGGTTTTGTGCAAGCTCGTTCTTAGCTGGTCTGAACCTCCACCTCTGTACTGCCTTGAAGCCCATGCTGAAGCTTTCAGTATTGCACTCAGATGGAAAGCAAAGCCCATCTAGGACTCGCTCTGTGGATGACTTTTCTCTCAATCAGGGCAGTCTGTGCATCTAGGGAACAAAGAAGGTTGTCATGTGAAAAGATACAGACAGGAGAGCTGCCAAAAAAATAGATTTATGAGATCGGGGCCTAGAGTGGTTTGTGCTTGCAGGTGAGTTTCAAGTAGAGTAGGGCAGGGTCACGACTGCTGAGATCAGGAGACCTGCTGAGGAAATATGCAGTGTTGAGGGAGGCTTATCAGTCTTGTTACACCCATCCAGATGGGAGAACTGGAAGCTGTGCATCTGTGGAGGTGGCTGTGCACTTACAGGCATCCCAGTGGCACCATTGCATCTGCTGTAACACCGGCCAGGCCACCTGGAAACGAGTGGAGGGACCTTCTGCATCTATAGTGGGGGTGTGAGCCTGACCACTCCTTGAAGGTCTGTCCTAGCTGTGAGTGGGGACACAGTATTTGGTCGCCTGTGGAGACTGTGTACCTCTTCCAGCCCTTGGAATAGAGCAGAACACTGCACTGGGGCTGCTGAGCTAAGGGTTGTGTGTCCACACGGTGCCACTCTTCACCCCATGAGAGGATCAGCCTGGCTTGGAGACTGCACTGCTGCCTGCTAGCGTGAGATCAAGGCTGTGGTGGGGCAGGTGTGTCAAGCACTTTGTCATAATCGTTATATTGGCCACCACTGACCCTGCGCTTATTTTCCTTCATACAGCTCCCAAAACTGACCTTTCCTTAAGCCCTGATGATGCCTTGTTTAGCAGACTGATGGGTCTCAACTGGCTCCCAATTTATGCTGGCAGTTCAGGAACAGGACAGGAGCAGGAAGAGTGACTGCATGCACAGGATATGGACCAAGGCTTTTCCAAAAGTGATGTAGTTTTGTGTGCACAAGCACAAGCTATGGGAAGGAAAATGGCATTAGCACGAGGCTTCGTCACTCCTGTTTGTGTGAGGACGATGATGGAGGAGCAGGCATGACCCTGATGTGGCCCACACCTGCTGCCACAGCTGCCTGGGACTGTGTCCCCATTCCAGGGGTGAGACGGGGTTGTGTGGGGGGGGAAGGTTTCCCCCAGCTCACAGGTGTTGTCTCTGCCGTTGTTGCCACCTGTCTTTTCTCTGTCAGTAACGGCACGATGCTGGTGTGACTGCCACAGAGAAACCCTCTCCTCCAGCACTGGGCATCCTGTGGGGGGGTCTCTGCCACGGGGAGCCCTTCCCACAGCTTGGTGCCCCTCTCTGCCTCTCCCCAGCAAGCCCAGTGCAGACAAACAAACCTGGACCGCAGCCAGTGACAGCTGTAGGACCTCAAGGCCTTTTTGACCTGCTGCTAGCAGACAGTAGAATAACTTCTATAAACACACGGCTTCTGTGTACACATTTTAACAGTATTTTTCTTTCAGGACATTCTGGCATCCCTGCAACATGTTTTTACTTCCATCCTAAATTTCCTGGGATTTTCACTCCTTTTTCCCATCTCTTTGAGCCAACAAGGAGCCATTTTCCGTGGCTTTCTCAGAAGCTTTTCTTCCCTGCACTCTGAGGGCTTGCACAGTCCAAGGCTGGTTTGTTCTCCTAGGAGATGACCTTGTCACCCCTGTCCCAAACTTACCTTCTAGATCAACATCCACAACTTCTCCAGGCTCTGATCTCCAGAAGTTATAATGTCACTGCTAGTGGTGGTTTTGCTTGTGCGTTGGTTTGTTGTGGGAGAGGTGAAGACTACGGGCTGAGGGATGGGGCTGGAGGGCACTGTGGGGCTCACACTGCCCAGGAGAGGCAAATGAGGATGGACAGGTTTCACGGAGAGCAGAGGGCTGGTGCATTAAGGAAGGCTCGTGGCAGCCAGGGATGTGGAAGATGACAGTGAGAATCAGGATTCCACATCCTGGCAGGAAAGGTAGAAATGTGAATCTGAACCAGACAAGAGCACCTCAGAAAAAATTTCGTCCAGCTTGCAAAAAAAAGAAAACAACCCCGATGTAATTTATTGTAGCTCAAGCAGATAAAAGAAGCATATAAAATTGGTTCCACAAGAAGGTCAAATTAAGTGCATAGGCAAAATATAGGTGCATATATATATATGTGTGTATATATATCTTCTCTTCAGTGTCTCTCATTATAGAATTGAGGCTCATTCATAATCCTTAAGGGTTTCTTGTCTTGTCCATCAGCTTCTAGCCAGACAACATCCCTCTGTGGTGTTAGACTGGGGGAATGACGAAGGAATGAAGAATTACACCAAAACAGGAGAAAGGGAGATGGATTCACAGATGGGCTGGCAGGTGTTTAGATACAGGCAGAGGGTTCATCAGTCCTTCTGACTCCAGTGCTGCAATACTATTTATTCAGCCGACTGCAAGAGAAAAGTATTACATGAGTACCAGTATTGTACAGGTGAAAGGCTTCACTCGGATACCTCGAAGCCAGTCCACCCCCCACTTTTTTTTGTGTAGTGTAGAGGATGCCTGCCCACCTCTGTAGCTGAAGATGCAAAAGGTTACTTTTGCATCCACATGGCTGCAGTTTAGGTCTCAGTTACATTGAGCTGCTTACTTGGCAAAGAGAGTTAAAGAACAACTGTACCAGCACTTGTATTGCACAGATTTATCTAGTTCTTGCTGTAGTTATATGGGCTTTGTCCTTTCCTTATGGGGATTATTTTTTAACCTTGATAAAAATGAGGTGAAAACAAGGTGACTTCTTTGACACGCGTTGTGCTAACCAATTCCTCATATACATCCCAGCTATGAAGTAGTATTTGCCAATAAACATTCTCACTGAATTCTCAGAGACAGTGAAAAAAAAGGTGAAACTATCACAGTTTGCCACTGTCACCAGTGAAAATTAAGCAGAAATCCAGTTCCGCACCTATACATTCATTAAACTTGTTTATGCAATCATTTATACTGTCCTTAGCTCTGCACTCCCAGTGACAGAATAGCTGTCAGTGTTTCTCCACAGCTGCTTCTGATGCCTAATACCATATAAGCTTAAAGACCTGGAAAAGGGCAGCTTCTCTGCTGAGAAATCCTTGCTTCCATGAAAAAGGCCAGGACATGATGGTGTGTTTCATACCACCCAAGGCCTTTGGGAGAAGGCATGTTTCACAGTGTGATGTGCTTTTCTCCCCTTTTTCCAGGCTCCCAGGAGGTTATTGGCAATATTCACAAATTGCAGTCCAGCACTGTGCTAGCAGAGCTGGAATCACAATATGGACATCATGGATTTTTAAAATTCGGGTTTCATCCTTGAGCTTGGTTGTGTGCCTTCCACCTTCACAACTTTGATATCCAGCTCCCATATCCACTGTGGAACCTAGCAAAGGAGTCTGGAGCTCGTGCTTGGGTTTGGCCAACATTTCTCAACATCAAGGTAATTCAAGCCAAACCTCTCTGCTCAAAGGTTTGCCAGGACAGTGCTACCATGGGTTTGGGACATAACAGGAAGTTCCTTAAACATAGCTCATAACTCCTAAACATGACTTAACATGAATAAGAGCTGAAAATGCTGAAATGCAGCTAGCTCAAGTTCCATTTTTCCCCGCTTGACCATCCAGCTCCCCTGTCTTGAAACCAGAGTCTCTGCCCATTCCAGATGCCCTCATTGCCACTTACTGTTGACACTGACATGTCTTGTTTTCCAGCAAGTATTGTCTTGCTCGTGCCATCCTTTTTGCCCGTTGCTGCCAGGAGAGAAGGGATTAATAAAAATTAGATATTTTTATGCTTCAAATGCTTTCCTCTGAAGTGGTAGCAAAGTACTGTCTGACATCTGCAGACTGTCCATCTCTAACCATTTACTTTGAATCTAAGGATTGACCCTTTATCTGTTCTGCCCCACACTCAGACAGAAAACCAGACTCTTCCTATGGTTTGGGGAGACTGTCATCTCTTCACCTTTCACAGGGACCAGGGCACTCACCCTTCTCCGCTGCCAGCTTATACCGCTAATGATGCACATGCATGCAAGGCCAAACAGCAACACACTGCCTCCAATACTTGCTCCAATTACCACATACCTAATCCAAACAGAAGCTTCCTCTGTGGAAGGAGAAGAGTATTCAGAGACAGATACAAAGACAATTTTAAGGCTTTTGGGTGGAGGCAGGGACATGATACTGATTTCCATACCCACGGGGTAATTAAGGCTGATCTTCCTGTCATTGTCTTCTATGAGGTGACAGTTCCACAGCCCTGCAGCACTAACAGTCACCTCCACCTTTGTTTCATCCTGCTTTGACTTCTTGATGTCCATCAGAGTCCCATTCACACGTTCCCAGAGCAAGTGGGCGTTGGATGGGAGTGGACTAGAGACCTGGCAGATCAGGGTCATCTCGGCCCCTCTGGGGAGGGGCCCAACAGGGTTAGCTGAGACTGTAAGGGTAAGAAAGGGACACGTGAGTGAGAGGATGGGAAGATAGGTCCATCCATACTCTCGTGGCTTCCAGATTTCTGCAGCTCTTCATCTCTTGGACCCACTTCTCTTTCTCTCACCTTTCATCACCACCAGCTCTATCTTGCTCTGCACATATCTTTTGTTGTACGCCAGCTGGCACTGGTACTGTCCAGAGTGGTTGAAATGGACTTTGGGGAGTTTCACTTCTATGGTGCTTTCAGGTTTGCTTTTAGGTATCTCAAACCGAAAGCGGCTGCTTTTTTTGGTCTCATGCCACTCTCCCCGTGATGTGACGTTGAAATCAAGTAGCTCATGAGCGGTTGCACTGTCCTGTTGTTTCCAATTCAGTTGTCCTGTGAAACCTTCTTTCCATTTTATCTTCTGAAAGTTCAGATGCCATGACAAGATGACAGTGCTATCAACAGTTGCATACTTTCTTTCCAAGTCTGGACTCTGAAAACCTGAATTCAGAAAGACAAGGAATACAGAGGCAGGGAAAGCCATGGCTACACTTCCCCATGTCCACCTTTGATGTGGAGAGATGTACGCTGTGCTTAGTTGAAAGACAACTTGGGGAAAAGCCACGAGATACCCCAGGAAGGATAAACAGTGTCTGAGAATAGGTTTGAAGAGACAAAGCTCCCAAGTTCACCAGAGCTGAGAAGAACAGACCCCAAGGAGAGGGGGATCTTTTAAGGCAAGTCTGAAGAGGAAAATGGGAGCAAGTGTGGGACAGAGCTCAGGCAGCAGAGCAATCCCCAAGCTGCAGTGTTGGAAGCCCTGGGAAATTGACCCTGGAGCACCATTGCTTGGGATTCTGGAAAGTAAAAGCTCAGCTCATGAGCTGGTTCCCGAGCCTGTGTGTGAGTTGCATTTTTGTTGTCACATACCTAATACCTTTACGTCAAAGGAGATGTTCTGATTAATCAATGGAGAGTCTGAATGGACATGACACATCCAGGTCCCGCTGTCCGTAGCCTCCAATTGCTTTAACTTCAGTATGTATTTTTGATGGGTCTTGTCTTGTAAAAGTGTTGGTCTTACTATGTTATTGTTACTGTTAAACAATGTGATGTCGAGATCGGGTAGAGGATGGGGTGAATTTTGCATTAAAGTCAGCTCGGGGACTTCATTTGGCAGGAAGTACCCATCTAAAGAGATAGTCACTGTAAAAAGAAAAAGCACAACCAATAAGTCAGCTCCTCTTTCTGCAAGAGAGGGACAGGTGTCACAGCAAAGAGAATACAGAGACTTTGTGCCCTGGAGTTGGAGGAGAAATGAACTATGATAGCCCAGGCGAGAAGAAATGGCAGCTGGATAAAGAATCCCATCAGAGATGACTCTCTGAGCTCTATGGTCTCCTCCCCCCTCACCTCCTCATGGATAAAAGCCCTCTAATCACTCACATTTAAAGACGTGCAGTGAGATACTGACTGTGTGAGAGCCATATTCACAGGTGTAGATGCCAGCATCAGAAAGCCTTAAGTCCAACACCTTCAGGTGTTTACTGTAGGGGTTGATTTCAGATCGATCGGTCATGGTAGCTTTGCCTTTTGAAAACATAAGCTTGGTTAGGAGGGAAGAGGTTTCTCAGCCATATACTGGGGAGAAGGGGTGATGAATTGGAAGCCTTACCTTTCAAATGGTTAGTTGTAAACAACCTTATAACAACCTTGTAGTACTTCCACGTCACACCTGTGTGATGAGGTATGCCGCTGCAGTTCAGGATCACTGCCTGTCCTGCGACTCCAATCTGTAGTTCATTTTGCTGAGCCATAATGGGGATCAGACCTGAAAGTCAATACCCACCAAAGAAGGCACACATTCACTTTCTGAAGGGTGGCTCAGCGAGTACTTTCCATCCCTCCAGAAAAATGCAAATATTTCTTCTCCCTTTCCCAGATACTGTGAAGATTAACCTCAATTTCTGATTTTTTCACTCCTTTGTTTCATCAATCAATCCCTTTTCTTTCCAGCTCCATAGCTTCCCTCCCCTCCACTTTGGGCTCTTTACCCGGCTAATGGCTACTCTGTTTCACATACATTCAGAAATAGGGAAAATGCCAGTGGTTGTGGTGGATTCACCATCATTCACAATTTTGAGATGTCAATTACTGAAACAACCTTTTTCCACTGGACAAGATTTTGTTGTCCTACTGGTAGCAAAGGCAGGACAGCATACGCCAGCCCTCCTTCACTCCTCAGTCAAGACTTGGGGCAGCAGTGGCAAATTTGCTCACCCCTTCTTCCAGTTTTTTCATGGAGCAAGACTGAAAGTCCAGGAAAATGAAAGCATAAAGTAAAAAACAAAGAAAGAAGGCTGGTCTGACTTCAGATTCCTGTTCTTGGAATAAGGGCTATGTGACAGTAGAAGAAGGAGAATGTATGAGGTTGAAGAAACATTAGGAGTGGTTTCTTGGAAGAACCACTTCCTTTCCTTCACTATAAAGAGGATTTCTGTGGGAGAGCATAAAAAGATGGAGTTGCCAGAGGTACGAATGGGAATAAGGGGGTTGTGGTCTCCTGCCTGACTGCTGGTAAGCTCTCAGAGCTGCCTAACCTGCAGATCCCCCAGGTTACCCTAGTACTGGAGAGCCAGAGAAATGCAAAATAAAAAGTTAACGTGAGTTTAATGGAGGGTTTTCCATAAGTTACATGTTCCTCCAAGAGCATAGGTAATCATCTGCAACATTGCCAATACAGGTTTTCAATAATTATACATTGGACCACAGAAAATGATGAACTTGTCTTAAACTGTGAAATTCTAAGTGCTATTAATAAGAGTTGGTATTTTTTGCTTGCTTTTGGTGCTAGGGTGCATAAAATGGTTCCAATCTTTCCTCTGCAACCAGAGGAATCACAGCTGAGTATTTGAGAAATGCAGGCTTGGCCTTATTTGGTCACCTTCCTTTCTTGGAAAATGGGCACTAAAAAGTCCACCAAATCTTATAACATTAGCAGTCAAACTGAGCAAGCCGGTAGCATCACATTTGTAAAGGCAAATATGTGATAAGAAACACACAAGTTTTTGCCCAGGCAGCTGGAGGTAGTGTGGAAGGCGCTATTTTCCACTCCGTGCTCAGTGTGCACCCTGGCTTTCACAGGAACTCCACTCCTGCATCTTTATGGGGCAGCTCCCCAAACCTGGTGATGCTCCAGACACCCTGGTGTCAGCTGGCAGGCTCAGCAGGCGGGCTGGGAACAACCTGAGTCCCAAAGCTGGAGCCGTCCATGCTGCCTCTGAAATAATGAGGCATGGATGTAGGGAGCCCCTCAGCTTCTAGCCTCTCTGTCCTAATCTCCACTGCATGGCCCCGCAGAGAGCTGTCAGGCAGTGCAGGGATGGGCCAGACAAGGTAAGAAGGCAGCTGTCACAGCTGCAGTGCTGGAATGACCCTGCTCTAAGCCCTGTGGGGTATGTTATACAGCAAATCCTGAGGACCCTAAAACCACCCCAAATGTTGTGAGGCTTGCAGAAAAGCTGTAGGAACCAGGAAGGTTCACTGAGCCGAGGACTCACCCAGATGCAGAACCAAGAAGACGACAAGCGTGCCGCTCACCACCGTGATGCATGACTCCATCGCTGCAGGAAGGCTCCTCCCTGCTGCAGACCTGTGGAAAATTGACAGGCTTGCTGTGGTGAAATACACAGTGACCGTGAGGCAGCAGAGAGTGGCTGCAAGAACGCGAGCTAAGCAACATGCTTATCTTGCACCGGCTCGAGCAAGGGCAGGAGATGAGCAACTTAACTGGCCAAAGAACAGGACAGACATAGAGGTTTGCGCTTGAACCCTCGGGTAAGGCCTGACAACTGCAGCAACTGGCCCCACAGCCCTATGTTGTTTCAGTGAAGCCAGAAGAGCGATCGAGCCTCTGTACCAAATGTTGGGCTTACCCCTCTCTTTAATAGACAATACAACAACCCTTGTTAGAAGCCTGTCAGCACAGGACACATGACCCAGCCCCACCTCAACAAGAGTATAAATCTGGTCCCCTGCAAACACCTCGTTGAGAGGAGACACTCCATTAGCTGCTGGGCAGATCGACGGGTCTGACTCATTCTCCTTTCCAGAGACGCCTCTTTCGGTAAGAAATCGCACCCCCGTTATTTCATGGATGATACCCGGGTGAATTGTTCATATACCTTAAATTAATTACTGGCTAGCCTTAGGATATTTAGTGCTAACGCAGCAAGTGTATTTATCAATGGCAATTCCAAACTTCTTGTATCTGTCGCATTAATAAATCATCTTTTCAAGTTTGCGAAACTGTCACAGTGAAAGTCCTTTGGCAAACATCAAATCCATACTCTTAACACGGCAGTAAAAAATGGGCATCATGGACAGGATTGCCATGGATAAACTGCTGCAAAAATATAAGTGTGCACCATCCCAAGTGGGAATAGAATGGGCCCAAAAATTTTGGAAAGATGAGGACAAAGTGGTAGAGCGGAGAGAACAATGTAGAAATGAGCAAAAGTTTAAAAAAAGGTAAAGGCAAAGGGATTGTTTGTGCAGTATTGGGGGCTTGCTTATCTTGCGCGCAAAAGGAAATTAAAAAGTCCCCTCCCCCTGAAAGAACTGCAAATGTAGAATACCCTGCATTGAAGTCAGAAGATGAAGCATTGAAAGCACCATCGACCTTTGAAAGGGAGAACTGAGAGGAATCTGGGACATGGGTAGATATCCTCGTGACTGAAAACCAAAATCTAGAAACAGAAAATATGGAACTTAAAATGCTATTGGCCTCAGCTGAAAGGCGAGAAAAACAGCTACAGGAAAAATTAAATCTCTTACTAAACCAGATGCCATCTTCGATCTCAGATAAACAAATGAGCAAATTAATGCACTGTGCAGATCCCAAGACACAGGATGGAGACATCTGGAATGGTGATGACAACAGTGAACCGATAGAAGATCATAATCCTACCCCAGAACCCATACCTATATGACTGTTGATCAAAACCGAAACTGCAAACGAGGGAGATTACAATGCTCTTACTACTGTATGAACTGTCCCCTGGTCTCCTGCTGAATTGGCAAAGTTGCAGGAAAAGCATCCCAGATGTCCAGAGGAATCTGAGATGGAATATGTGTGGCGAGTCTCCCTTACGAGGGGGGAGCGAATCCTATTAAGTGAGGAAGAAGCAGGAGGCTATTGGGGCCCTGGAAAGGTTTTAGCCACTACACTGCGCGATCACAATTACTCATTGACTACACGGGCTGCCTATTGGGTCGGCAGCGTAGGCTCACAAGAAAGAGGAGATCCCCTTGTTATTAACACCTCAGGGTTCTCCCATCTGTCTGCATCCGTGCAAAAGACAGACCGCATACAAGCGATGTATGAGAGGGGTGTGTTAAGGAGATCCCCAGTGCTAGTCCCTATTGATCTGGCAAGGTTAACTCCCCTTATCCGTGGCCTCCCAGATAGCATAAAAACATATGTAACTAGTGCCCAGGACCTCATACAAACCACCCGTGCTATGAATCCTGCCTCAGCTGCTGTACAGCTCCCACAGGAGCAGGTCCACGTAACCACCTGGAGACAGTTTGTGCAAGAGAGAGTGAATTATGGGCGCCGCATGGGTTGGGTTGCATTGATCACCGGGAAACCACCAGTACCCCAAAGAACCTTTATGCTTGGGAAGCGAAAGATAGTTCCGGAAAACTCCATAGGATCAGTACCAGGTGGATAGGACCCACCTTTTAACCTAAAGTCTGCTGGTTGAATAACAACCAAGCAACTTTCTTTTGTGTGTTCACAGGTACTCTGGATGCCAGAAACTTGCATGTGGGATCACGGACTCCCCTATTCCAGTCTAGAGTGTCCAAGGGCTGCTGGTTGTTATTTGTTGACTATTTCTATTTTTGATCCTTATGCTTATCTGTAAACCAAAATTTTAATATGGCCATGGTTAACAAAATATAATATTGTTTGGGGCCATAATTATCATAATTTGTGTGTATTTGCTAAGGCCCTCAAGCCTGGGCACCAGATGCAAGTGCGATAAACTAAATCTCAGTAAGGAAAATGTTGCATTTAAAATATTGCAAGCTTTTTGCAAAATTATGAACTGGACACAAAACACCACCTGTATCACTCTTCCTCCTGTTCCAGGGGATAGCTTACCCTTTTTGATCTACCTCATTAATTTTTGAGAAACTTTATTATAATTTTGGGAATCTGGCCAGCCCTTGGTTACAGATTTGTCACATCAGCTCAAGGAAAATTTGGCTGAACTGCAGGGAAAGGGTCCAATGGCTGATGTAACCTATACATATCCTGCTGGGATGAACTTTTCTACCCTTTGGACAACCCAGTGTAACAAAATGTATAGAGGACTGTTCCAAGGTACAAAGACTAAAACATGTTCCCATGTAAGGTGGAGTACCCAACCACCTCGTCCTTATTGGGGAGCCCCTATGAGTTTCCAATATCAAGTCTTCCTCAACGCTAGTTGGTGCTTATCTTTTCCCACAAAATTGGGAAAGGATTGAGATCCATTGAGCACTGACATCAAATGCATCTGGACATTAGACGATGCCAAAAGACGGAACAAAGTATGGCGGGACTAAACAGTTCCCAGAAACAATAAAAGTGTTTTGTGGTCATGCCAACATGAGATTAATTGCACTACTATTGATCGCATGCCATGGGTTTAGTTTCTTCCAGAAGTTTACAATGCTTTACGTAGCACGTGTTTATGTTATAATCTGAGTGCTCCCATTCCTAGCCAAGAAACATCTTGTACAGAAACGTAAAATATAACAGCGTATGCTGAATGGAAAAATGGCTGGGAAAGTTTTACTTGGAATTTAACTGATACTTGTCGGATGCCCAGAGCACTTTACCTGAGTGAGACCTTTGGGACGGGTCCCATTTTTAGAACGTGTTCATCAAAATTATTACCCGCACCCCAACATTTGGTATGGGCTTGCTCAGAAGGTTCCATTTATGATTATATTTTACCTATATATTCTGGCTTACAGTGCACATTAGGAATGCCTAGTCTGTGTCCTTACTTATTCTCCAATAAGAATTTATTAGATCTATCGTACTTGAAACCTAAGCCCCAACATGGCAGACAAAAGCGTCAGGCATTGTCAGGCATAGAATATCCCAATTATTATACGTGGGGAATGTGAGCCTCTTTGGAATTTAATGCTGCGTTTGGCTTTGGGATAGTATCAGTAGAAAATCACCTGTATTTAGAAAACTTGACTCAACAGGTAGAAACTAGCTAATGCTACTAGGCAATGGATTGAAACTATAAACCTACAGTTACAAGCTACTTCAAAAACGGCCTTACAAAATCATCTGGCGCTAGATCTCATACTTCTAAAGGAAAGAGGGGTATGTGGTATGTTGAATGCCACCCATCCAGAAGAGATCTGCTTTGTCTCCATCCCTAACGTCACTGCTACGTTGGAAGCCAGCACGGAGCAAATGAGAAAGGTAGCTGAACAATCACGGGAACTGCGAGAACAGATGATTATCTATTTTTGACTTTGCAAAACTGTCGCAGTGAAAGTCCTTGGAGGTGCTCTGTCAGGCACATGTCAAATCCATACTCTTAACGTGACAGTAAAAAAGGATCACAGGGCTGGAAATGCTGCCGGTGCCAAGGGATGCTATCCTGGAAGACCAAAATGCTCTGTTAATAACGGTTGATTTTCAGACCTTGGTGGATGGGGCCCATGCTCCCGGTCAGTACCCACCAGCCTTCAGTGCAGCGAAGGGGTAACTCATTGGTAAAGTCACCTGTGCCCTGTGTTTCAGCAAAGAATCCAGCTGCAGCATTCCCCCTAGAGTTTGGTATTAAACATTTCATTTTACTCATCCCTGGGTTTCTGGCATTCATTGGACTGCAGGTGTTTATATTGCCAAGAGTTCTGTGCTTTTTTACTTCTCTGTGGTGGGTTATCGTTGCTCCTGCAGCGATTAAGGCTAAACACATACAGGGCTGTGTTAGCAAGAGTACAGACAGCAGGCTGAGGGAAGTAGTTATTTCCCTCTATTTGGCACACCTGAGGTCTCATCTAGAATAATTTTGGCCTGGTTTTGGGTCCCCAGTACAAGACGGATGCCAACGAACTGGACACAGTCCAATGGAGGGCTACTGGGATGGAGAGGAGGCTGGAGCACATGATATACAGGGAGAGACAGAAAGCTGGGTTTGGTAGGAGAAGAGAGCCAAGGTGGGATCTAATTTCAGTCTCCCATAGTCTAAAGGATATCACCTAGAAGAAGGAGATGCATTTCTTCTCAGATGTGTACAGAAGAGGAACAGGAGGCAGCAGCCATAGGGTGCAGCAAGGTACTGTTGACTAGATATAAGGAGCCCAGCTGTGAGCAGGAGGTTGGGCAGGAGACCTCCGGGGTCCCTTGCCATCTAAATATTTCTGTGCAAATTTGTGATTCTATGATTAAGGCCATCTTTAGGCTCTTATTAATATTTTTCTTTAGTTTGTTTTTTGTCTACTTATTTCTTACCTTAAAAATCTCAATAACCACCAAGTCTGATGTTTTTGGAAAGACTTGCTTGAATTCTTAGGGCTATTCAACAAAATGTCTGGTGAGAAGGGAGGAATGAGGTCAGAAAGAAGAAGAGGCATTGACGGTAACAAAACCTTAAGTGGGAACTGTGAGCTAACTTACCATGCTAAAGTGAGTTACAAAATTAGATGAAGTATCTGACTCTAGCAGAGAACAAGTGTTGGTAACAGCTGCGGCTGGGTGGGCTGACAAGGTGAAGGGGACCATGGCTGC
This sequence comes from Nyctibius grandis, assembly GCF_013368605.1. Lineage (NCBI taxonomy): Eukaryota > Metazoa > Chordata > Aves > Nyctibiiformes > Nyctibiidae > Nyctibius > Nyctibius grandis. Next base: position 90,509,556 of record NC_090662.1, read on the forward strand.
TGGTGTGAGGAGACTATGGAGCTCTCCACCCCTAAAGCGAGGCATGTATCATGAAAAGGAAGCCAAGTGGGTTAACTGATCTGGGGAGTAAGCAAAAACAGCGAGGCAACCTCACCTCTCCAAAAGCAGGCACTCCCCATGCTAAGAGGCCCTTGGGGTGGACCTTTCCTGTTGCTTGTACAAGGCATCAGCCCTACGAGGACTTGTCCCTGGCAGGCATCCACCATCCCTCAGACAGAGACCTCCATGGGGCCTCTTGCGGCCAAGGTGGCTGAGCCAAGAGGGGCCAGGGAGCCAGCTGATGAGGCACTGGGGCAGCTCAGAAGCATCCCACCTCCAAGCTCCGTACTGGTCAGGATGAGACAAAGGTTGGAGGATGTCAGGTTTGTGAAGGGGAGCTGGAGGGTGCTATGTGAACACTGACAGTGTAGAGACAGGTCTGAAAAGGTTTTATGGGCATAGCTTAACTTGTAAGGCAGGAAGTTCAAAGCTGGAAATGCTTCTAGAAACATGCATAAGATGAGGCAGAGTGCTAGGGCTGCAAAGTGTGTCAGAGAAAGTAGTATAAAAAGGAGAAGCACAGGGTTATCATGAACAGGGGAACTTGGGGAGCACAGGGGGCTGTACAGAAAACATGGGCTTCATCTAAAGCAAGGGAGGCTGCTGACACATAAAGTAAGAACTTTTCTAAAGACTGGGGAAAATCCAACAAATATAGATGAGCATATTATGTGGGCTGAAGCATCCGAAACACAAAAACTCCGCGTCCTCAAGTGAAGGGTCAGGCAGAAGCTGACAAAGCTCAGGGGACAAGCAGTGGGAAGGAAGCTGAACAAACCAAATCCTGTTTTAATGGAGTATGGGAAAACACTATGGATGCTAGCAATGAAGAAAATCAGGTGTCAGCAGTAGAACCGATAAGTAGTAGGGATGTGGAGGAGATATCCAAACCCAAGGAGATTTGGATCCCTAACAAAAAAATTCACACCGATTTTCAGAGAAGTCAGTAGGATAGCTGGTGGGATGGTCACTTAGCTATAGCTGATAATAGAAACCTCCTGTCACAGGTAGCATGGTAGACTAGACTGAAGGCTGGAGTCATAATGGGATTGAATTCAAAAGAAATACAAGAATAACCTTATACAATATTTATACGTATTATGTACAATATTTATATGTATTATGTGCAATATTAAATATAATATATTCTATTAGAGGATAATTTAATATTGAACGTAATTTAAATGATCAGAGCACATGAAACTGTCAAAGAGTAGACGAAAACATCAGCACTACATTTACATGGAGATCAGGTCAGCATGACCTCACAGCTAGATGGATGTACACATGTACACATATGAAAACTACAGGTGCAAGAGCAAGGCAGCAGCCATGTGCGCCATCAGAAGAGACATAGATGGCAAAGGCACAGTCAGAGGAGATTTGTGGCTTGCCTCGTGCAAAGCAAAAAACCCGTCCCAGCCCCAGGGAATATTTTCATGAGCTGTTTTGTGCGAAAATAGTAAAACGAAGGAGCCAGTGCATGTGAGTGGAGATCACTTCTAACAAGATGCAGTAGCGGTGATCAAGCAGTTTGCTGGGCTATGCTACAGAATAAAGAAAGGGGCAACAACAAGGCATCTGTATGCATCTCACTGAAGAAACATCTATAACTGAGAACTGGTGTAGGTCCCTGGGTAAGAGCCATTCCTGAGACCACAGAAGAAACCTTGTCCCCGCTGTGGACACTTGTGTCACCTGTTCTAGTGGGACCAGCAGGAAAAGTCAGCCCCCGCTCTAAAGTGCTATCTACAAATTAACAGGGCCGGTGCTGGGTTTCAAAAATTTTAAGTAATTAAACTTTATATAAAACCTGAATGTAATGGAACAGGTAAAAATTAATGAAATCACTGAGTCACACCCCATCATTTTGTTTTGGCTGGGAATCTCTATTTTCCTGTCATCTTATGGCTTCACTTTGTTCTTCGCCTTCTTGCTACCTGGTTATTGAGTGAAACCAGACAACCAGAGCACCGTGGGACCGGTGAACTGCTGACCTTGTGCAGCTTGGTAGGTGCAGATTGAGGCACCTTTGTTTCTTTTTTCTTCTCATGGTTTCACACGTTCTGCATTCCTAGTTCATTCACACTAATCTTTTTATTTCTGTGGCAGCTCTCTACTGTATGATGTTTACCACCTACATGTTACAAGTCAGTGGTGAAAATGGGTTGCCTTGAGCTAGAATTTCTTTCACACACGTTCTCTCTCCCTGTTTATCTCTACTTCTCATGCATACCACTTCCTATTTCCCCCGTTTTTCTACCTCCTTCTGTATCCCTGCAGGTCAGATCACAGGCAACGCTACTCTGGAGTTTACAGATCTCAGTGAGCAAGGCTTTGCTATGTCACTGAGCAAGCTGCTCTCATTAGCGGATGCCTGTAGCAGACCTGCAGCCTCCTTACAGGCAGCCCAGCTGTATCTTATGGTGGTATTCATAAATTAAGTGGTGTCAGGGAATGTCCCCAGGCACTGGAACACCCTCATCAGTCCTGTTAAGTTGCTAGAACATTTCCTGACACATTTTTGGCCCAGGACAAAGAAGCTCGCGAGCAGCTTCCGGGATGCATTTAGTTGTTAGCACGGGCCAGGGACCACTCCCATTAGGCGGCTGGCGTGTAGCCAGTTCATTTTGGAGGTTAAGTGAGCTTAATAGCCCAGACCATCTCATGCCAGTTGGCCTCTGTGCCAGAAACAGTCCAGGCACACTTGATTTATTACCACATCTAGCGACAGAGGAGCAGGGCTCCCTCCCAAGTGAACATTGATTTCCACTTCATTTTAACCTCCCCCTCTTATTAAACTGGTTTAATTTCCTTCTTGACATCTTTTAATAATCCCTGCCTCTCTGAGGGATAAGAAGAGGAGAGCTGAGGTAGTGAGTGGTCTGGGGGATGATGTCTGTAGGACCAGGTCTGGCCTGGAGAATATCTGCTTGTGAGAGGGGCCAGCAGCCCTTCACTCCCTCCAGCACCGAGCCCCAGCGGGCGATGGCTGCTGAGAGCTCTCCTCCAGGCTGGCACCCGCATGACACAGGAGGAAACTGAAATTAAGAAAAAAACCAACCCCAAAACTCAGAAGCCACTCCTGATGCAGAGTAGGCCATCTCCCTCTCTCAGTGTGTTCCTGTGCCTCTTTCATGCAGTGCGGTTTTCTTGTTTTCTTCTCTCGCTCTTGCTTGTGGCTGTGCTTTTGATCTGGCAGCAGCTCGCTCTGTCGGGGCGGGGGGGCCTCCCAGCCATCCATCCGCACGAGAGCTCCCACACCTCAGCCTCTGCTGCTGCTCGGCATTTCCCCTTGCCGTGGCTGCCGGGCGAGAGCTGAGGGACGCAGCTGCCTCTTGTCCCTGCTCACCAGTTTGTCTTGTCTTTGGGGTTACAGTTGCTCGGCAAGGATCACCTCTCCTTTTCTCAGTTTAAACATCTAAAGCAAAGCTGATCTGGCTCTTTCACTGAGTAGCGGTTTCTTTGAAATTACTTATTAACGTTAAAGCAAACATATGTGAGCAGCAGGCAGGGTAGGAGACCAAATGCAACAGAAATAGCCAGCAGAGAGCAAAGAGATGATAGCAGCAAAGGTCACTTCATGGGCCCCGCTGTCCCCCTAAGCCCTGGAGCATCAACAGCCCCAGCTGTCGTGTGGACACAAACCAGACTGGCCGACCCTGCCTCGATTTCCCCTCGAGTGCCTCTGGCTGTTCATCTGAGAGCAGCTGCCGCCCTTCGGAGCTGCTGTGGGAGGGAGGTGCTGGAGCAGGGTGCGCGGGGCCAGGCAGGTGAAAGCTGCTGATCCCCCCAGAGAGAGGTCCCACCGTCAGGACACGGCAGGGCAAAGAGGCCACCGTGTCAGCGCCAGCCGAGCTCTTGTCAGTCCTAAAATCCCCCTGACCTAGCCATGTGCCTGGACTCGTGGAGACCATGAGAAGAGGCTCCATCTCTGCAGCCCAGGCTGCTCCCTATAGCCTCCCACCCCTCTGTCAGCCTAAGGGGAAGCCAAGACCTGCCAGGCATTTCAGCACTTGCTTTCTGAGCTTTTCCCCCACTGCCTAGCCCCCCTTCTTTCCTCCTAACCCACCTCTTTTTGGCTCCGCAAGCTGTCTTTCATCCAGCAATTTGCAGCTGCGGCCCAGGGGTGACTTTGGAGGCTGTGACTAGCAACGGCACTGAGATGCCCTCCGAAGGCAGGCCCTCCATCGCCCTACCAAGCCATGTGCATGCATGGGATGACGTTCAGGTATCATTAATGCAGCTGCCAAAATGGGAACAGTGAGATCTTACCATGCAGCACACTTGATGTGCAGCCCAGACCGGAGAAGGGTCTCTATACATATTGATAAGGTCAGCAGAGCAAAATGGCGTATACCCGCCCATTCAGAGCAAAAATACATCCATTACATCTGGGGAGCCCAGCAGACACCACTCCTTGATTTTTCCCTGGTGAATACAGGGTCCCTGCGCAATGCTGCGGCAGATCGGGTGGACATTGTCCCCGGGCTCCTGAGAACTGCGAGTGGGAATGGGATGGATGCTCAATTCAGATGAGGCAAGCCCTGCCGTACTGCAGGCAGCTTCGGCAGCCATGTTTGTGAGATAAAGAAAAAGTCTGCGAAATTATTTGAGGCTAATGTGCATCACGGACTTAAGAGGACTGTTCAGTTTGTAGTGGAGAACATTAAATAGTAACCTGAGCTCAACCTTAATGCACCATGTAGAGGAATATCTAAGGTGGCTGACAAAAGCTGAGTAGGATACACCTGAAAGTTAAAAAATTCAACCAGAAATGAAACTCCTATTTTTAACACTGCGGCAGCCCGTGGAAGGGGAAGGCAAGTCTCTCTTCTGCTATCCTTAAATTAAAAGGATCCCTCTTTCTCCAAGAAATCCTGCTCGCTCAGCCCTGAGCTAGTGGATCAGGCTGCATCGGCAGCCAGTGTCAGGCAGGGAGCCAGTCAGCCTGGATTAGCAGAACAGACCCCTCTGGTCTCAGCACATACAGATGTAAGCAGACGTTCCTAGTTAGCTAAAGACTGGCATCTTCTTATTTTTCAGGCTTTTTTAAAAATAAAGTTCCCCTTCCCAGAGGGCACGTGGAGAAGGTGATAGCAAGTGGCAGCTGGTGGAGGGCTGCTCCCCAGTGCATTTCCAGCCCTTGGGGAGATACTGTCACCAGTGATAGGCCCTCACATCGGACATTTTTCCCTATATGTGGGTTTAAAAGATCTGTGAGATCCCCCGGGCTCCAAGACAGGTTGAGCTTTTCATAGCTCCCTTTTTTTTGCCCCTTTCAGGGAAAAATCCAAGGAGACACACACTTCTTAGTTAAGACTAAAAGGCCTTGGAGAATTGCACAGCCAGAAGTATTATCAAACCAAAGGTTCAAGATGGTTTTACATCAGACCTTTAAGTGGGGCAAAACCAATCCGTCTGTGCCGAAACAGCAACTCGTGTGGAATGGTAAAGGTCTTAACATTAAAAAAACCGAAAACAGATTGGCCTCTTTTCTCAGAGAAAGAAAGAAAGAAAGAAAGTTTCCTTACCTCTTTTCCTTCCTCTCTGCCTCTGTGTTTCTGTGTCCTTGTGTTTGTCACCTGCTGTAGTTGATCTCACCCAGCTACAGCTGAAACAAAAGAAGAACGAAGTCGATGTTCAGAAAGCAGCTCAACAGACGTTGGCCTTGATGTCTCCTCCTCTCCAGCCGGAGCGTCAGCAAGGTCTTGATGCCAGTCCAGGTTCTGCTGACATCCGCCAGCTTCTCTAGGTAGATTGTGATTTTCCAAATGCATGTGATTTCGACTCTGGGTGTGAACAGAAATGGAGACCATAACGGAAGGCGACGTATTGCAGCGCCTGGGGAGAATGAGTGTGTAAAACAGAGAGAGCCTATTGGCCATATGGCAGCTGATGGGAGGCCGTGACGGGGCTGAAACTTAAAAGCGAACGGCTGGAAACCGGTTCTACTCTACTGACAAAGAAAGCTCGCAAATTAACATGTTAGCTGAGCAGATCCGGACCCAGCTCACACCTCTGATACTCTCCATGAAGCCAACCTCCATTTCCCAGCCTGTCTCCTGCATCACTGCTACGAGGAGTCACCTCTGAGGAGTGGGCCATGGACCTGACCCCAGGAATTGCACAGGGGTAATAACAGAGGAAGAGGAGATCCCTGACGATATGTTAGGGGCACCTGTCTGTAGAGTATGGCTGAGATTTGGGGTGAGATGAGAGAATATTTTCTTTATATTGGTGGTGGGTTGACTTTGGCTGGCTTCCAGGTGCCCACGCAGCTGCTCACTCACTCCTCTTCCTCAGCAAGGCAAGGGGATAAAAAAAAGATGAAAAAAAATCTCATGGGTCAAGATAAGGACAGGGGGATCTCCCACCAGTTACCATCATGGGCAAAATAGACTTGACTTGGGGAAAAATTAATTTAATTTATAGCCAATTAAAACCAGAGTAGGAGAGTGAGAAATACAAACAAAACAAAAAACACCTTCCCTGACCCCCCTTTTCTTCCCAGGCTCAATTTCACACCTGACTCTTCTGACCCTCCTTCCTCCCCGCAACTGTCGCAGGGGGACGGGTAGTGGGGGTTGAGGTCAGTTCATAGCACTTCATCTCTGCTGCTCCTTCCTGTTCATGCTGTTTCCTTGCTCTGCCATGGGATCTTTCATGAAGTGCTCCAATGCAGGTCCTTCTCGTGGGCTGCAGTTCTTCATGTTCATCTCAACATAAGAAAGACATTTTTTAAAATGAGAGCAATGATTCACTGGAACAACCTCCCCACGGACATGGTAGAGTCCCCGTCGCTGGAGGCTTTCAAAATGTGATTGGACAGGGTGCTAGATAATCTCATCTAGGGCCCCTTTCCCATGAAAGGCTGAACCAGATGATCTTCTGAGGTCCTGTCCAACCTGGACTGTTCTATGATTTGATGATTCTAACTGCTCCAGCATGGGTCCTCTGCACAGGGTACTCTCATTCAGGAATGGACTTCTCCAAAGTGGGTCCTCTATGGGTCACAGCTCCTGCCAGAAAACCTGCTCCTGCATGGGCTTCTCTCCACGAGCCATAGCTCCTGTGAGGAGCCTACTCCAGCAAGGACTCTCCAGGGACTGTAGGGTGGATATCTGCTCCAACATGGACCTCCATGGGCTGCAGGGGGGACAACCTGCATCACAATGGTCTTCTCCAGGGGCTGCAAGGGAATCTCTGCTCTACTGTCTGGATGAAGCACTTCCTCCCCCTCCTTCTTCACTGACCTTGGTGTCTCCAGGGCTGTTTCTTCTCACAGCTGCTGTGCAGTGTTTTTTACCCTTTCTTAAATATGTTATCACAGAGGCACCATCAGCATCGCTGATGATAGGCAAAGCTTTGGCCTGCGCTGGGTCTGTTTTGGGGCTGGATGGACCTGGCTCTGACTGACATGGGGCCAGTTCCTGCTCACATCTCACAGAAGCCACCCATGCAGCCCCTCTGCTACCAAAACCTTGCCCTGCAAACCCAATACAAGGTTACTCTTAGGTAACCTGTACCGCTACTGAATCTCAGCTGTTTCCCTTCTCTGTAGGGTGGAGGAGGGGGCTTTTGTGGTTTTCCACCCACATTTGGTGTCTCTCTGAATCCCAGCCTCAGCCAAGACAGCGGAAACCCACTGAGCCCCAGACACGGCTGAGATTTCATCTCTGTGCCACCCACTCTTCTCTCCTGGAAGGCACTTGCCCCTTTGTCTGGAGGATAGGGGTGCAAGACGCAATCAGGCTTTGGACGAGAAGGGACAGATAGACACAGCACCAAGGTTCATAATGTGCCAGCAGTTGTGAAAGGAACAGCACTGATCAGGCCTCGAACGCAACAGCTGGTCCATTGGTTGTGTCTTTGGAGGAAGATGAAGCCGTCCCATCACAGGGAAAGAGCCACCTGTGTGAGACAGGAACTTCCCAGTGTGGGATACAGGCTATGGGATGGGACAGGACAGGACAGGATGGAATGGGATGGACTTCCACTTTGCCAGTGTCCAAAGCCCGTGAAAGCCCTGTTCTGAAACATGGCTCTCCTCCGAGAGCCTGCTGCATCACATCAGTATCTTCAAAAATCTCTCACATGCCTGCGAATGGAAATGTCCCTTCTGGTTCCTGGCTGCCAGAGAGGGGCTGTCCTGGGCAAAACAGAGCTGAGAGAAGTCAGGTTGGGATCGTTAGACCCTGTCGTCTCAGGGCTTGGGGCTCTGGGGCATTGAGCTGGTGCTTCAGTTCACACAGATTCTGGCTTGCATTTTATGTCCCCAGCATGCTGTAATGCAGAAACACTGCCTTGTTTTTAAACAGTTGGTTTATGTCACTGCAAATATCTACCAGAAATAGCATTCCCTGAAGGGGTAAACTTCCAAAATGCACTTGAACTTGCTGCAGAGTTGCAAGGAGAAACAGGGCTGTGGATCTGAGGTGACAAAGCTGCAGGCTTGGCCCCCACACAGACCCGTTCTCACCCCAGGGGAGGCATTCAGGAGGGAGCCTCATCTCTCAGAGCTGCGACAGCTGTGTGGTGAACAGGTACCTCTGGGACTGAGGGTCACAGAGTGCGGTGACGTGTTTGTATCACTTTCATCCAAGCATCTCTAAGCACTTTGCAAGCATTAATTAAACATCGGAATCCAGGAGGGATGAATAATATTAGCCAGCCAGCCTCTCTTCTGAATGTAATATTTCTCATAAATATTTAACTGGTTTTTAAATTCCATGCGAGTTCTCACCTCGCTGGGACAGTTGCTGTACTGCACCCGTGGGGAAAGTGGGGCTTAGCCAGCATCACACACTGACCCGGCGGCAGAGTGAGAAGAGCCTGAGCACTACACACTGCTCCCCCTCAGACAAGTTGGTGGCTGTCATCTTTCCCTGTTTTCCCCCCTGCAGAGACACTGCCCACCCACCCCACACTGTCTATCTTTGCTCTAATCCCATCAACAGCAATATTTTTGCAAACTGGGGTTGGCAAGTAACAGATTCTTGTAGACCTCAGTGGAGAGCGGAGGCTCCCAGGCAATGCTGGGTGGAGGTCACAGTCTGCAGGGACACAAAGTCTCTCCGAGAAAGTGCAAAAAAGGGAGAAAATGGTCTCAGAAATCAGATGTTGAGAAGGACCTGTCCACTGACTCCAGTGGAAAGCCAAGAAATCTCCAGAGATGGTCTCCTTAAAACCAAGTTCCCTGCATGTCAGTGAGGGCTAGGTATGTGCCTGTAGACCCTTGTGGGTAACGGATACCCAAATGTGTTGGAAAATTAGTGACTGCTCAGTGGTATTGGAGAGAAGGAAGGACAAGCATTGAATGCAGCGTGAAAACCCTATCTTCAGGCACCTGAATGTCAGAGGCTTCAAAGGCCAGGAGCTTTCTCTTTACAACAGAATAGCTGACATCTGTTGAGCTTGTTGAGGGGCATTTCTGACGTGAGGTGTGGAGAGCTGGAAACAACCAGCTATCTGGTGAGGAGGCCTGGTGATTTGCCCCAGCACAGCCATGTACCTTGGAAAGGAGGTCACCTCCTAGGTTGTGCTGGAGGGAGATACCTCTCTGCAGGCAGTTGGAGTCTCTCTGCAGAAGCTTAAATTGGGAAGAGAGGATTCTCTAAGCAGATGTCATGAAGGTTCATTGGCTGATCGCACTGGAAAGCCAGGAAATCTCCGGAGATGTTCTTCATGAGCAAGGGGTCCCCTGTATTTTGGTAGGAGGTGTGAAGTCTGATGGAGAAAGACTAGCCAGATGTGCTGGGAAGTCAGGGACTGCTCAGAGGCACTGGAGAGAGGGATGGTCCAAGAATTACCAGCTGCAAAAGTGTGTCACAGGCAGGAGAGAGGTGGCTGGGGGAGTTTTTAAGGACCTGTTTGGGATGGATATTACTTACTATCTTACTATTAATGACCTTGGCAAAAAGGAAGGGGAAGAAGTTGGTGACAATATTTGTTATGATGCACAACTGGAGGGGTTTCATCAGTGGGACATCGCACTGGAAGCAGCTCGAGGCTCGGAGCGTTACCGTGGGATGCAATCCAACAGCAACACGCCCTAAGGTTTTGCTTCTGAGCAGTAATTATAAAAATTTTCGGTTTCGCTTCCTTAGCTGCAAGCAAAGGGACAGAAGGACCTGGGCGCAGTAACCGGTCGCCGGAGAGCTGAGCCGCGGGTGGTCGCAGCACAAAAGCACCGAGCGGCGGCCGTCTCGGGCGGTGCGGGCGCGGGGGGCCGGGCAGTCCCCGCCGTGCGCGGGCACTAGATGGCGGCAGAAACCCGGGCACGGAGCGGCGGTGCCGGTGCTGGGGAGGGAGCTGGGGGGGAGGCGGCCGGCCCCAGCCGTGCCCCCCCGGGCTGCCTCTCGCCATCACCGCGCCCGGGTGTCCCCGGACAGCGCTGCCGCCCCCCCGCGCCGGGTGTCCCCGCCCTGGTTCGGTGGGACACGGGTGCTGGAGGCACAAGGCCCTGCTGCCGGGGAGCGGGGGGACTGCCGGGGGACCCTGAGAGGGGGGCCCTGGGCGCCTTCGCTCACACGGGCTGGGGAGTGCCTGACCGGGGGGTCCCGCTGAGCTCCTGCCAGCCCCCGGAGCTGGTACCTCCTCCTCGGTCCGAAAACCTGTGTTGGCTTCCACGAAAGAAGGGCGACGCTGGCCTGGTGACAAGAAAGGAAGACACCCAGTGTTTGTAAAAGAACATGAGAAACCTCAATATTAATGAGAAACAACAAGTCTGTTGGAACAAGTTTGCTGGAACAAGTCCAGAGGAGGGACACGAAGATGATCAGAGGGCTGAAGCACCTCTCCTGTGAAGATAAGCTGGGAGAGTTGGGGCTCTTCAGCCTGGAGAAGAGAAGGCTCTGGGGAGACCTTATAGCAGCCTTCTAGTACCTGAAGGGGGCCTACAGGAAAGCAGGAGAGGGGCTGTTTACAAGGGCATGTAGCGATAAGATGAGGGGTAATGGTTTTAAACTGGAAGAGGGTAGATTTAGATTAGATATTAGGAAGAAATTCTTTACTGTGAGGGTGGTGAGACACTGGAACAGGTTGCCCAGAGAAGCTGTGGCTGCCCCCTCCCTGGCAGTGTTTAAGGCCAGGCTGGATGAGGCTTTGAGCAACCTGGTCTAGTGGAAGGTGTCCCTGCCTGTGGCAGGGGGGTTGGAACTAGACGATCTTTAAGGTCCCTTCCAACCCAAACCATTCTATGATTCTATGATTCTAAGTCCTTCCAAAAGCTGCCCTTGTGCATCACCTCCAGTCATTTTTCCTAGGCACAGAGTGTGTCCCATGTCCTTTTACCTTAAGACCCTCTGAAACTCATCCCTTCAGGTGGGAGAGACAGCCATGTCAGACGTACACCGTGTGACAGCTTGTAAGAGCTGGAGTAAGTTGCATCGAACCAGCAGGCCAGCAAGATGGAAACCTAGGAGTAGAAGCTCTTGAGCATGATAGAGCCAACAACTATGTAAGGACTGTCCAAGATGCCTTGGGTCTCAGTGGGTGGCACAAGATGCAGTACTTACAATAACAGCATTCCTGTAAGGAGCTTGGTTTGAGGCATGTTTTTTCTGGAAGGCAAAATGAATGATCCCAGATATTCTGGTTTTATTCACTGCTGCATCAAAGTGTTGAAGAAATCCAAGCAGAGTAGTGAGGCACGGGGGGTTTTTTTGCAGAATTGGTGCTGATATTGTTCCCACCAGTTTGCCAAGCAGATATAAAACTCAGTGTGCCTTAGTGTCCTAGATCATTTGCGATCTTGTTCTAATTTTCTATTATTTTTTAAAGGCTGTGCAGAACGTACCAAGACCCCAATAGATGTGTTGTTTACAGTGGTTTCTTTGTCAGATTACACTATTCACTAGTGCTTATTTAGCCTCTCACTTGAAATCCCTCAGAAGTCTTGGATGCAGAACATCTGGACCTAGTCATTTTTTTCTGATAGTGCTGCTCTTTCTTATAAAAAAAGATTAATTTGGGATTAAAGATCCTCTTCCCATTCCTTTTGGAGGAGTCAGATGCAAAGGAATTTGTATGCATAGTACTTCCTTTGCCTCCCTTTACCGCTCCCCTCTGCCAAAAGGGAATCCACTGGATTTCCTGTGTTTTTCTCAAACTTTCTGCTTCTGGTACATTGAAAATATTTATCTGATTTTTGCACCTGTAGCTGTATCCTTGTGGAAAAGCATCAGGTCTCTTTCCTTTGTATGACATTTGCTTTATTTGCTGCTCCTGCTTATTGACTCCACCTGGGACAGATTTCCAGATTTGTTTGATTTGTTTGCTCTTGATCCTTCCACTTGAGCTCTGCTGATTTGCCTTGTGCCATCTTGATTCTCTCAGTGTTCAGAAATATTATCCTGCTTCCTAGTGTTGCACTGATCCATTCTTTATCCTGCAGCATTTGGGAGGTAAATCTTCCTGTGGCCACAGGCAGTTATTTCTGCATTGGTGGCAGCTGGCTTTTGAGCATTTTTCTTTGAGGTCTGTCAAACAAAACAGCTCCGTGGCCATGCTTGTCACTTTTGTTGGTGCCTGTATTTTGTCAGTAATGCTCATCTGCGTGAAGTGCTCTGCTGGTTACAAAAACAAGATTGCAACATCTGCGAAGCTTCAGATACCATTCTCAGTGCCCCAGAGCTGGTGGAATTTGTATTTATATGCAACCACGTCTGAGGCCTTGTAGCCTTAGTAGATAGTGCCACCCTAACCTACGCAGATTATGCACCTCAGCCACCACTGTCCCCTCTATTACAAAGAAAGTAGTTTCAGGAGCTGGTACAGGTATTATAATGATTGTGGAGGTGCCTACTGCATACCCAGGTCTTGCAGTGTGACCATACCTAATTGCTTGAATGCCTCTGGTCAAACTGGCTCCAGGTATCATCAGATCTTGGTGAAGAGTCATGAAGCAAGAGTACCTGTGTTACAGTAAATAATCCAGTGCTCAGCTTGCATTTTGCATCTTTGAACAGCTTGCACCTTCTCCTTGCCCCCTTGGAGCTGCAGGGCTAACCAGGGCAGTGGATTGACCCTGCACGGGGTGAGAGGGACAGCTCTGCTGTGCGCCTGAGACTGGCCCCGGAGTGGGAAGTGAGGAGGAGGAGTGTTAAATTGCCAGTTGTCATCAGAGGCAGCAGTGAGGCCCAAAAGTATCTGAATTAAGACATGGGTTACTAGTGTTCAAGGAGGTAAGCAGCAAGAAGGCCAAGCATGTAGATGACATGAAGCTATTTAAATTTGTCAGGAGACGAGAGAATGACAAGAGCTTTGGAGACACGTAGGAAGGCTGTGCTCATCAGTAACAGGAAGGCAAATGAAATTCAGCATCACTGTTCCCAAAGTCATGTAGCTGGAGGGAAAAATGTAAACTGCATAAACACTTCACTGAGGACACAGTGAACAGCTCGGTACAAGCTCAGTGCTGTTCAGTGGGGAATAACAGCCAGAAGAGCAGACAAGATGTCGGGAGCCATGAAGGGCAGGATGGAAGTAATGTGGAGAAAGGCACAAGTGCCTCCACGTAAGCCAGCACTGCTCCCCACGAGGCTGCTGCCTCCTCTTCCAGAACAAGGGATTTGAGGAGAGCTGGCCATACGTAGAGGTGGGCCTGAGCAAACTGTCAGGGGGAAAGTCCCCAAAATCTGGGATTTGTACCTGAGGAGCAATGAGTCAGGAAAGGGTGGGGAAATAAGAAAAAAAGGGATGTGATAAAAGGCTATAGAATAATGACCAGCCAAGAGATGATAGATTGGGAGTCCCTCTTCCTCCAGCTTTTGTGACAAGAGAAAAGAAAACAGATGCTGAAAGCAGAAAGCTTTGAATTCAAACTGATAAAGAGGAACCATTTTCACACAGTGAGTAAGCAGGCCCGAGGACTGATTGCCAGAGGAAGTCAGAGAGTACAAGAAAACAGTGAGGTTTACAGACAGGCTGCACATCTGAGCAATGAGAACATCCAGGCTGATAACAGGCCATGCTAAAAGTTTTACAGGAGGAGAAAGTGTCCCACTGTGCATGAGAAGAGAGAGCAAACTGCTGTCAGGCACTGAGAGAGTATGATGTGGTCCTGCTGAATATTGGATTGCTCCTTAGCCCCACTGGGGCTAACCTACCTTTTCTCTATCCTCTCCAAACATCTGGCAGAGAGAGAAGTCTGAGCCAGACAGATCACTCCCAACTTGAAAAAATTGCAGCATTATCATTTGCCTAGGAAGATGCTTGGTACCAGGCTGGACTCTCCTTCCTTACGTTGGTTTTGTTTCAGTGTCTGCCTGAAGTTGCATGAGGCAGTTGAAGCAGACAAGTCTACCTCATACCTCTGCTTATATTTCTCTAGGACTTAGTGGAGAAATGGGTATCATTTTCAACAAAATACATGGCTAGCTGAGTATTTAAAGAGCTGTGGAGTCCAGGCGTGCACCCCAGAGTGTACTAGTTGGGCTTTTTGGGTGCTGCTCCGCTACTTGCAGTCTGAGGATCCCACAGTGCATTCACTACCTTTGTGCCTGAAGATTTGGGGGGGGGAGCTGAGGGCCACACACCAAGAAGACCTCTTCACATTCCTGCTGAATTAATGAAAAGTTGGCCTGGTATTGAAGCCCTCTGCTTGAGCAAGAGAATCTCCTTTCCTAAACACTGGGAGCTTCATTTTTGTACACCACCTCCTTGCTTGAGTAGCCACAGTCCAGCGACCCATATGGGAGAAACTATGTGTGTGACTCTTTTTACTAGTGAGGCTTTCTTCTGGGGTGGCATGCAATGACTGTTCAAGAGCAGCACCCCAGTCCTCCATGGCTGTTCGGAGAGTAGATAAAGAGCATTCTCTAACTAGATGAAACCTAAACACATTGAAGGTTGTGGGAGATGGGACCTGGCAGACTCATGGTTACATTAGTAAGTACATTCTTAGCCAAGTGACAGAGAGCCCTAACATCAGTGGGAGATCTACCAGGAGAATGTGAGGACTGAGAGAAGAAATAAAGGAATGAATGAACAGGGAGAGCCAGACAGGGGAAAAAAAAAACAGTGTGAAGCACAGCAAAAAGGAGAGACTGAACCTGTGATTCTTTCTTTTCTGGTGGCATTTAATTTCCCCTTCCCCACCATCAAAATGTCAGAAATGAACAGGCAACTTCAGTAAAACAGAAGTGAAAGAGAAAGAGAAGGCAGCAAAGTCCTTAGAAGCTGCTTCACACAGGCAGAGGTACACCCGACACCATCAATAGGTGTGATCCTCCACAAGCACACGCAGGGGCCAGAGGGTTTTTTTCTCAGACAGATTTATTTTATGTTCTAAAATGAGTTTCTAATAAAATAAAACGCTCAAAATGTGCAATGTGCAGTTCTCTGTGGGGTCCCCTCTGCCACTGAATGAGCGCAAGAGCAGGGCAGTGTGGGGAGAGGGAGAAGAAAGTGGGCAGGGGGGAGAAAACACCATCGAGCTGCAGAGGAGCTGGGTTCCAGTCATCTCCCACATTTAAGTGTCCCATCAGTGAAACGCTGTGAGAGAGGCCGTGAAGGAGGGGCAAAGGGTGGCAGAGAGAAGTGGCACTGAAGCAGCCAATAGCTATGAGGTCAAATACTCCCAATAGCTCCAAAGCATCTGTGCTGCCTGCCACCTTACTGCAGCAGTGACTCTCATCTTGCCCTGGTTCGCATCTTCCAGCCCCTCTGCAGGTTACAGAGCTCCCATGGCCTCCTGCTATGTTCATGCCATCCCTAGACCTTCCTGAGAGGTCTGCACGGTGCCCATCTCTCTGCAGCATGGTACGCAGAGTTTCATCCTCCCATGCAGACTGGGCCCAGTGTCCCTGCTCCCATCAACACTCAGTTTGCTGGATCTTCTCTTTCTGGTTCTCCTCCATCTCCTTCTTTCTTGGCACAGCGACTGCAACCATCCCTTCCAGCGCTGGGAAGGCAGGGGACCGTGCCTGAAAGGGAAGGAAGGGGCAATATCAGGCATGGGAGGGACACAGACTGGCACAAGTCTGGGCTTCTCCCTGCCATGGAAGACATGCTTGCCTACTGCTTGCCACCATGAGGCTCCCATTGCCTCCTAGAGCTGGGGAAGAGCCCCAGCCCTGCCAGTGGCATGCCAGATTTTACAATACCTTTTCAGAGAGAATAATTAAAGGCATGAAGGTTTGTGCAAAATGAGATAAGAACAAATTAAAGACAGAACCATTTTCACATCTTGCTTTAACAAGTGACTTTCTAGACAACGGAAAAAAAGGTAGATCTCAGGGCTCCTGATAACGGTAAAGTATATGGTGACACACAGGCAATCAATACCATTGGAAGGCTGAGAACAGTAAAAGAATGGCATGATAGGTGTGATCTCAGCTAAGAGGAAGGGACTGAAATTTTTGCTGGCAGATTTCTGCCAGTCTGCAGAGAAATGATAAGCACACGTCTTCAAAGATCAGTTGTGGAGTCAGTCATTAATGGCACAGAGAGTGTGGAAGTGCTAATGAGTTATGTAGCTGATAAAGTTGAGGCGCCTCATTTGGAAGAAAGAGGATGAAAATGTCACCTGACACCCAGGTATTTTAGGAGAATGGAGGAGTAAACTGAATGACGGGGTGAAGGAAATGCAACAGTACCAACCGCACGCTGGTAGGCTCAGGGGATCGGAACAGAAATTTGTAATGTGTGGGCAACAACCCATCAAGGGATACCTGTCAGCAGCCAGTGTTCAAGCAACGCAAGAAGAGCAAATGTAATCTCAGCAAACGCCAGCAGAGAGAGGGAGAGAACAAGAGAAGAGCTAGTATCTTTGCTCAAGGCACTTCATCTGCACTCTCACAAAGGATGAGCCAGGGAGACTGTGCAGAGAAGGGCAGGAGGAACATCCGTGGATGGAGGACCATCTGTGGATGGAGGACCTGTGCTGCAACAGAGGAGTTTGCTTACTTGGCAAAACAAGGGCGTGAGGGCATATACAAATGCTCTGAGGCAGTAAATATCCTGGCTGGATCAGAGCTGTTTAAGCTAACAAAGCTGGGTACCCAGGTACTGTATTTCCTGCTAGCTGAGAGTTTACAGTTACATTGTCCAAGGTTTTAGGCCAGAAAGGGTGGTTCTGATCATCTTGTCCTAGACTTGCACAGTCTAGAGAGTCACCCAGAAACTGTAGATTTCTGCCTTAGATTATCCTTTACCATTAGTTCTGATTAAGGACCGATGAGGAACCAGTCGTGAGTTGCGCTAGCACTACCCACAGTGGTTTTTTTAAAATGCCCATCTTGCTTCTGTTCTGATGCTGCCCATCTTCAGCCTCCAGCCACTGGGATTTGCTAAGAATTTGCATCATTGCTGTTATATCCCTTGTCTTCAGCTCACGGCAGGTTCAAGGCACCCAGCTCTTTCACCAGGGCAAGCCCTCCCAACCTGAGCTCGCTCTGAGCCCCCGGCTCCTTCTGCACTGGAAGGGGATTTTCACTGTCGGCTCTTTCCAAGAAGCTGAGTGGAAGGCAACTACATCGCAACTACTCATGAAAGGTGTCCCTTGTCATCAAAGTGAAACCCTAAAGGAAGAATTTGCCATGTAATTCACTTGCAGAGAAACAGTATGAAAACTGCAGAGAAACAATCTGACTTGTTTGCACAGTTTTTTTCCAGTGGCATGCTGGGAAGGGACCGGTCCTGGCCTGGTCTTTGGGATGACAAAGGCAAAGCAGAGTTTTCAGAAGACGAAGGGCAGTAATTTGCCAGAAGCAGACAGCCAAGGTGTGAGGGCTGAGCCAACAACAACAGACCTGCATTGAGATTGGCATCTGGAGACCAGCAGGCCAGAACAGGAGACTCTTACATCAAAGCATCCAGATAAGGAATAAGAGAGAGGACACCTACAAAAGCCTGGAAACGAACCCTTCTCTACTACAGCATGGCTTGATCTCTGCAAGAATAAACAAGAAGCTTTTCAAGGCTGGGCTGTGATTGTCTCTTAGGAGGTTTTATCCCTCCTCGGAAGTGTCTGACCTGCCCCCAGACAAATGTCACAGTTAGCCAGACCTGCCAATGCCCAGGATACAGCTTTCACTACATGTCCGTGTCACCCTCAGCAGGCTGCCCGAGCCCCATTCTTCCTCTGGCTGCTGTCTCCCTGAGACATTTCACTGCTGTCTCTAGGGTACCCAGGGGAAGATCAAACAAAGGATGATGTACAGGAAAACTAACAGAAACAGGGTGATGGACACTTACCCTTTTTTGTAGGGCCAGAGCCAGAACACAGACTGTAAGCAGGAGGAAGAGGGTGACCGTGAGCCCGAAAGTAACCTGCCCACTGAAGATGGTGGGAGGGCTGGAGACCTGGGCACCTGTGAAGAGGAACCACAGTTAGGAAGGAGGGGAAGGTTGATTTTGCCCTGGGGCAAGGCTGGGACTGCACAAAAATAGGCAAACTGGTAAAATGCAGGGAACTGGAAGGAGCAGATGGAGGAACTGGTGAGAGCTAAGACAGGATGACAACAAGATGGGACCCAAGCAGTCAAAGGGGAGAACACAGGGTGAGGCTGAGAGGAAAGTGCACCAAGGAATTGGAAAGGGTGAGAAGAAGGGATCGTTTACAGATCCATGGGACACAGTACCTGTGATCTGCAGCCCGTACTCCACTGCTCCCAGTCTGCCTTCTGGGCCATATACACTGCACTCCCATGTGCCCGTATCCTTCTGTGATACTCGGGGTATTTCCAAGGTACGGCCTGTCCGGGACTTGTGGCCCTCCAGGTTACGGGAGGTGGCCACAACCAGCTTTCTGTTAGGGGGGGCTGAGTTGAGGTGCTTCCACTGGAAGCGTTCATGTCCCTGGGGATGTGTGAGGCTGCAGATGAGCATCAAGCGAGACCCCTCAGAAACCGGTCCTTGGATGCTCGGGGTGACTGCAGCAAAGGAAAAAAACTATCCTCAGGAAAGACTACGGGCAGGTCCACATCTCTTCCCCATCCCTCCTTCTTCTAATACGCTCCTCCTTCATTACCTCCTCTGATTTATTTTCTTTGTATTCCTCAGTCTTCAGGAAGAATTACCCAGGAAGTTACCCAGGAAAAGCCCTGCTTTCAAGCAGAGTCCAGTGCAGTGCAATGCCCCGAACAGAGACCTTGTTTCCCGCCCTGGGGTGAGAACCTGTGAGCAGGAGCAACCCACGCTCACTGCACAGACATGCAGGGAGGTTTATCTGCAAGCAGTGGGGGACCCCAGAGGGGTTATGTACCTCCCTGTCTCTCCTCTCACCTGTAACCACCGCCAAGGTCACATCCCTGCTGACTGTCTTGCTGCCAACAGAGACAGCACAGCGGTACTGCCCTGCATCACCTGGCCCCACCTCCGGGAGATGAAGGGGGAAGCTTCTGCTGCTCGAATTCTGGGAGATACCCCAGTCTTGCAAGTGTCCTCCTGCAAGACGGCTCCAGTGGGCTGTCACCACGTTGATCCCAAAGGCACTGGGAAGGTAGCTCAGGCTGCAGGGTAGATCAGCTGCAGAGCGAGCTGCAGCATAGACCACAGGGTTCGTTGGGCCATCAAAACCTGAGCCAGAGAGAGAGGACAATGTGGGGTGGTGGCTGGAAGACCTCCACAGGGAGGTGGCTGGCCTGGGAAGTGAGGACAGGATGGGAACTGGGAAGCTGGAGCCACTGGGAGTGGTCAGTCACCTCAAAGGGAGCAACTTGGGGATGCTGGAATAGCGACAGAGGCTGAGCTCACCTAGAATTTGCAGGTTGTACGTGGCAGAAATGATCTCATTATCGGAGTATCTGAGCTGGCAGCGCCAGGAGCCCGCATCACTCATGGCTGGACGGAGGATGGAGAGAGCCCCATGCAAGGAGCAGAAGGTCCCGGAGGCGGGGACCAGGCGCCCGTTGTGGAACCAGCGCGTCTCCACAAGGCTGGCCCCGTGGCTAGAGTTGCAGCTCAACAAGAGCGGCTCATTTTCTACCACAGGGTTGGGTGGACTGAGTGTTACTGCAAGAAAAAGAAAGGGGGGGAGGTGGGGGAAGATAAGATCACAGGGGGATTACCAAATCACCCCTTTGTGCCCCTCCTGTCCTGGCTTTGTCCCTCAGGCAGTTCTCTCTCCAGAGCTGAGAGCAGACAGCAGGAAGCTGTGCGCTTTCAGGGGGCTGCTGCCTGTACTGTAACCGTCCCTGGCAAACACAGCATCCCCATCCCGTCCCACCCTTACAACCTCCCCGGACCTAAAATCAACATTCTCCAGGGTTTCCATCTTCTCCTACCTGAAATAACCCCCAGCTCCACCTGGCAGCTCTGGACCCCCATGTTGTGTGCCACCCGTGCCTCATACAGCCCGGCGTCCTCGCTCCGCACCGGGTCGATTCGCAGGGAGAAATCGCCATTGCGCAAGGCAGAGTCCTGGACTGACACCCGGGGCCTCATGGGCAGCGCTGTCTTCCGGAGGCCCGAGTACCCCACCTCCAGCACCAGGTGTGGCTCCTGGTGGGCGCTGGGAGCAGGACAAGTGAGTGGCTTGTGCCAGAGGCAAAGGCGAGATCAAGAGGGGGTCAGGAAGGAGGGAATTTGGGGAAGGAAAAGGGGGCTCAAAGCATCTCCCACCCTCCCCAGTCCCCCTACAAGGACACAGGTCTGTCTTGGCCCTGGCGTACCTTCCCCCGTGCCGCTTCCACAGCACAGATGTCTTGTCATGCAGCCTCTTCCAGCTCTTCCACCTCTTTCCGGGGCTCAGGTGACAAGGCAGCACGGCTGAACTCCCTGCTCTGGCCCACACTTTCTGCTCTCTGCTTTCCCTCTCTGCTCCTCCTGGTAGGATGTGACCAGCTGTAATGAGATGGAGGGTTGAGCAAAGGGTGGGACTCATGGAGCGGAGTGCAATATCTGGCCATCTTCGGTGGGGTTAGAAGAGCACAAATTCTCCCTTCCAGACCTGTCAGGGACCAAATAACACCCCAGCTCAACTTACTGAGCTACTCTATCCTCCCTGATATGTTCAACCCCTCTTACCATTGAAAGCCAGCAGAGTGAAGGTGAGGAACAGCACCAGGGACACTGGCCTCATGGTGGCATCCAGGAGAGGTGAGAGGCTGCGTCTTCTCACTCGGGTCTGTGCTTGATCAGGTCAGAAGCTTTAAGAGATCAGCAAAAATGAAGCATGGGCAAAGAAGATGTTAGAGTGGGTGGATGAACCAAGGGAGGGATCAGCTGGATGCACTTGCTCTCGTGCTGCCTCTCTCTCTGATCAAAGTATTTCCCTGGATGCCCTTATATTGCAGGTGGGCAGCTAATTTCCTCATATCACTAAGAAGATGCGTCACGACCAAGAAACCAGTATAAGTCTGGGGCACGTGAAGGCAGGGCTGAAGCCAGTGAGAGAGAGGAGGGAGGGACCAGAGACACTGCTCTAAGCAGCTTTTAGTGGAAATTCTTTGGGTCGCTGTTGTTTTTCTTACAAGTTTCGCTTCTACATAGACAGTGGAAAAAGTGTAGAAGACACTTCCCAGCAAGTGCCCTTCATGTTTTTCTTTCATCTCTTACCTTTTTTGGTTTGATCTTTCCGCCTCTTACAGCTTCTCTCTAATTGTTTCAGGGCTTTTGAGAACATGTTGGTCTTTTTTCTGCTGTTTTTGTTGTTGTTGTTGTGTTTTTCGTGGTTTTTTTTCCTCTTTAATCCTTCAAATGTGCTGATTTTTTGGCTTTTTCTCATTGGCCAGTTCACAGGCAGCATGAGGAAAGGCTCTGTGGTGAGCTCCAACCAGGGCACGTGTGACCTATAAATCCAGAGCCCAGGGGCAATATGGGACAAAGCTGAGGTGGTCTGAGGAGACAGAGAGGAGCATCCAGGAGAAGCAACCAGCAATGAGAAGAGGGGCTGCATGCTGTGGCACTGTGAGGGGTGTGAGGAAGGGACCCTCCTCCTCCAGCAGTGCTGGGGAAAACCCACCTGAACTTGTGTGCTGAGGGGGCTTGTCCTAGCTCCTATGTAGCTGCTGACCTTTGCATAGGGTAATACATTTCCAACCACGTGCCTCATCCTGGGGACCCTTTTGCCTCAGGGAACCCCCACTGTTGTGGCTCACATTTTCCAGCAACCCACTGGCTCTGACTCTTTCGGACTTAATCAGCCCTTCATGATGGGTGTCAGACACCCGAGCCCCTTGGTGGATCATCCCCCAAGGGCTGGGCTGGGGCTTTTCATGGGGGTGAGGGAAGGGAGGTGACTCAGAGTGGCCACTTCTTCACTGTGGAAGGACCCTTGCTCACTCTCTAGTTTTCCTCAGCTGGGTGGCAAAGGTGGAGAATAAAAGAGAGCAAGTGGTACACCTCACTTCAGCAGCTCCCTGTTGTGGTGACGGCTCTCGTCTTTTTTATCACACATGGCTCTTCAGTCTCCTGAGCAGTGGGATTGGTGTAGGGGAGCCTGGTGCAACCTAGCACGCCTCCATGCCCCCAGGGGACTGCTTTGTAGTGGTCCTTCATGCCCTCTGTGTGACACAGCCCATGGGATCGCACGAGAGAGGAAGAGAGGAGAAAAGATGGGGGAGAACTTGTGACGGTTGGCGGGAGGTGTTTTTTCCTCCTGTTCTAGAAAAACAGTTTGTGGTGCCCAGTCCAAGCAGAAAGCATCAACCTCTCTTTCCCCTGAATCAGCAGTGCGAGAATGGTGTGAGTGTGTGGGTGAAGACAAGAGAGAGAGAAGGGAGATGGAACCTTCTGGTGGTGGGGAGACACGTACAGCTCCACAGCCCGCACCGCCTGCTCCCCCCTCCCCTGGCTTCGCCTGGGGGACACGGAGCTCACTGCTCTCCTTCTCCATCCCGACTCACTCTGCATTGTTAGCCTTGGCGCCCTGGCACTATACCCATCTAGTCCCCCAAACCACACTTAACAAAGTCTGTGCCCTAAGAAACGCTTCTTTCTTGTAAGAACCATCAAAGGAGAGAGATGTATTCCCATCCTGCTGCCACTTCCTGAGACGTGGTCACAAGGGACTGATGGAGAGCCCAGGAAAGTGACAGGAGCTGTCTGGCACTGGGGGGTGTTTGGGGCCGAGGGGTTATTATGCTGAGCGAGCGTGTTGTGAAATGAAGGTTTTGGAGGCACTGTTTTACTCAGCACCAGGCTATCTTTAGCAAAGAAAGACACCTGTGACGTTTCTCTCTAACGACCCATTTTAAATGCTGACTCCCTTGAATGGCATTTTCGTCATCTCCCAGAACAGGACCCCACCGCAGAAATAACATTGACCGGAGCAAGATCAGCACGGGGGCATCTTCTCAGAACTGCCTGCGTGCGTCCCCTGGGCAGAGGGACTGACAGGGACGCGTGGGACTCCAGCAGAGCCATGTGAAATGAGGGGCAGGCTACAACGGGAGTAGCCCAGGATACAGAAGCCCAGCTCACTGAATACTCCTTTGTCCACGTTAGCTAGCTCCAGACAGGTTCCAGACTTAGCTGCAGCAGTCACCTTGCGCACAACTTAAGTACATTGCTTTTTTGGTCTCTCTTGGCATGTCTTACGGGTGCAAACTACACTTACCAAGAAAAATAGGAATAGAAAACACTGTTCTGCAGTATCATTGAGTTAATCTTGCTGAAGGAATTTTCCATTGCATTTCCAGATCTCTGTGATACCATGTTTTTCTCTGAGTGATTCCACTTTCATGTTTTGGTCCTTGCAGCATCAAGTCTGAAGCTAGTCATAATCTTCTGCTTCGTGCTGATTTTTTGAGGTGCTCTATAATTTATTTGCAGACTTTAACTGACCTAAGAAATTGCGCTGTGACTTGAAGACTGGGTTATCCGTTGTGCAACCTGAGATCAGCTGGTCTGGGCATTCCTTAGGTAGAGCGCTCACCAAAAGGACCTCATGTAAAACGTCCTGATTGCTGTTTGCCCAGAGCTAAAGCAAACATAACAAGCAAAAAGAAATTACTTACTAATAAGAGATAACTAATAACTTTGTGGTGAGCAACTGTAAACAGAAAGCAGCCATGCCTGGAGAGACAGAAGGGAAGGTCTGGCAGGCGATGTAGTGTGAGCAAAGGCTGCTGGGCAGGTTGGTACTCAACAGGTGCCTGTCAGGCAATGGGGTTTCCAGGGGTCAGACTGGGATTAGCTGTGAGACTTCTGGTATTGAAGTCTCAGGGAAGCTCAGGGAGTTAAAGGAGATCTAAGCTCAGCTCCAGAGGGGAAGTAACAGAGCTGCCCTTCTCTGGGCACTCAGGACAGACGTAGTGGTTCCTGAGTCAACGCCTTGTGGCTGTGGAGGGGACAAGCAGCAGAGCCCTGAACCAGAAACAGACACTGCCCATGGCTTGGCAGGCTTTGTGTGAGATGCACAATGGGGAAATGCATCAAAATAGGCACCCCTGAAGTGGACGCATGCAAGATGCTCTGCCCCCACAAAGGGCCGTGGTAGTTTCTACCAAGGCGCCAACCTGAGATCCATTCTGTATATGAAATTGCTCAGCTTCTCTAAGTCCAGGGTGGGTACCAAACATGCTTCCTTTCTCGTGGGAGGAAGCGGTTGATCCAGACTTCTGTCCCTCTGCGATGCCTGGAAGCAGCATGTTATCGTCTCAGGGCCAGGGTACACCACATGTCAGAGAGTGGTCTTGGAGGAGGGACACATTTATCTGAAGTGACAGATCCCAAAAAGGGGTGAGGAGAAGAGGATTAGAAAAGAGGAAGTTCACATCTCCCAGCAGATCTGGGCAAAACCAAAACATGTCTCTGCAGAAGTGCTAGGAGGAGGAAGAGTGGCTGCCTGCCTGACATTTATTGAGAGGCTCTTTTGAAAAGGTCTTTTTTAGAGGATCTGCTGAATGGGCAGTGGCTGAGTCAACACGGGTCTCTGATGTGGAGCTGAGGAGAGTCTAGCGGTGGCCTCCTTCCCAGAATCCCATGGGAACGCCTTTAGGAAAGTATAGCTTTATGGAGTCTTTGGACAAAGCTGCAGCCTCTTTCTTTACAGTACCAAAAAGGTGAGTGACCTTTATATGAACATCCTCAGCGGATAGCTGAATATCCCAGAGAAACCTGAATTAGAAAGTCAGGAACAATATTGGGGGTGCTGACTGAAGCTGTGGGCTGCACTTCTGCTAAAAAAACCCAGTGATATAATCACTGAAGAGAATCTGCAGCATTCATGGGCATATTTGGCAGCTAGCATCTTGTATCTGGCCAGCATAAGCTGTAGAGAAGTGTGTAACTGTTCTCTTTCACAAGGTCTCCAGATCCTTCCCAGGGAAGAGGTGAGATGCTGCAGGATTCTCTTTGGACATCTACAGCTGCCTGTGGAGATGGTGATGGATATCGGTACCTTGGCCAATATCTAGTTGAGAGATGTCTTTGATGCTGCAGGATGTCTTTGATGTCACAGCCTCTGTGTTTTGCAACAGAGAGGGTGAGGCGGATGAACTACAAAAATCCATACAGCAAGCTAGGTTACATTTTGACTCACTTCTCATTGCAGTGCTCATGCCATGCTTTTAATTCAATGGAAAAAAAATGTGATAACCTCCCAAATGTCCCAAGGCTGCAGTGAGTTTTCTCAAGAGCAAAGAGGTATCCAGGAGCCCAATGCATGCGAGGGATGGGAGAAGCATGCCAGCTCTGAGGAGAAAGCTCTCAGTTACAGTGACCTGACACTGAGGTGAAGGAGTCAGGCACTGACCCAATGTGTCATGTGTTGCTGAGTGACTGGGGCAGCAGCAGAATTGTCCTAAAAGATGCCCTTGACTCAGGTATGGGCTGAGAGGAGCTGAACCTTGGTCTGAGAGTGGGACTCCCAAAATGTGGTCTGTTCTCCCAGGCGTAGCTGAAGAGAGAGGGTCTGACCATCTGCAGGGTCCCTGGGCTCCTGAGGGCCGGAAGCTCCAGTGCCAACAGCAGAACTGGATGACAGAAAACTGCTGGACATCAGGGGTAGTCCAGAAACCGTGTGGGTGCTGGCAGAAATGGCCAGCAAACAAGACCTCTGAAAGAGCCATCAGCACCAAGACTGGTGGTAAGAGTGGTGTCAGGACAGGCTGAGAGGATGATGCTGGACACATAGTGAAACCAGGGTACCCAGATTCCCCCAGTGGATTACACACAAGCCCCTTCTTAGGTGTGGCTTCTATGGTTTGCCAGTCTCTTGCCAGTTTTGCAGGGGGACTGTATGATTGCCTTTCCTGAGAGCTGTTTTGGCCTGGGAGATCTCCAGAACAGATGTGGGCTGTGTCTGGAGGTGTCAGACCTTCCAGCAGCTGATCTGGGGGAATATCAATGGTCTCCTGGGTGCCAAGAAAGAGATAGGCTGATCGAGCTATGCCAGGCTCAGATCCTCATTGCTGCTGTTACTCTCAACTGACAATACAGCGAGTATCCCCTCAAAGAAAAACTGCCAAAGAGGATGTGCCTTCTGCTCATGGAGCTCAAATCCTCTCTATGTCTTACTCTTGGCAGCACCGTGGGTCTCTCTGACACAGAAGAGGCACCTTGGACATGTTTCAGGTGCTGGGGGATGAGCATTGCACAGGGCACAGGGGGTCTGGTTCTAGGCTTAGTCGCATGTGTCCTGAGGAGCTGTGAAAAAGTAGATCTGGTCCATGTGCTGTGTTTTCACGATGCGTCATGGCAGGAGAACATGAGCCCGTAGCTTATGGTACACTGGAGCTCTGGAGACTACAGGCAAACGCTTATTAATAAAGAATATGTTCCTTCTTAGTGGGAAAGCTAGGTATAAAAAAGTAGAGGGTAACTAAAGGAGCGTGTGATGCTATGAGAAATTGTTTGCAGAAGAATACAATCCCTGGGAAGGTTCATGTGGACTATGGCACAGCAAGGAAGGGGACAGCAGTGCTCCAGAATACTCTTGAAGAGAATAAAGTCTCTGATTTGGTAATTCCCAACCACTTTGCTTTGAACAAAAATTGCTAGGGAGGGAGATGGTGCATTTTTAAACTGAAAGGGCTCATTGTAAATCAAAATGGATTTATTTCTTTACAGTTCAGTTTTCAGATGGATCAATTCTGTGATGCTCATCAGTGTTGACAAAAGAGAGGCAGCAGGAGAGATGAAAGGGAAGATGGGATTTCCCCTTTCTGCAACACTACGCATTTATGATGGATTAACATCACTGTGTGACAGACTGAAATTCAGAGTGTAGTGGCAGCTGAGCTATTTTTTCAATTTCTTCTCTGTTTGGCACTTCATGGCAGGTAACAGCCTGCACTGTTTTGTAAGATAGCTTCTACTGCCCCACTAAGAAAAAAACACAAAATCAAATAAACCCACTTGTTAGTCACAGCATCACAGGAAGTTTTATGTGGGAAGAGACCTCGGGGGTCTCTATTCCATCCCTCTGCTCCCAGCAAACTAGACTGGGTTGCTCAGGGCCTGACCCACGCAAACCCTGAACACCTCCAAGTGTGGAGATGCTCCAGCCTCTCCAAGAACCTGTTCCACTGCTGAAACACCCTCACAGAAGAGGCTTTCCCTTGTGTCCCATAGGAAGTTCATTTATTGCAACCTGTGCTCCTTGTCTCATGCCCTTTCTCTGTGTCCCTGTGAGAGGAGTCTGTCTCTACCTTCTCTCCAATCCCCTTTGAGTAGGAGCAGGCAGCAGTTAGCTCCCCCTTCTTCTTCAGACTGAAAAAACGCCCCTTGTCATGTGTCATATCCTCCACCCCACAGCCATCTTAGGGCCCTTTGCTGGACTTGCTCCAGTGTGTCAACGTCCCACAATGCCGCAGATGTGGCTTTTCATGTTCCATGAAGAGGGGATTAATCACTGCTTGCTGTGTTCTGGCTAATGAAGCCCACATTCGTCTAGCCTTCAGCACTGCAAAGAGACCCTGCTGGCTCTGGAGGTATCCCCCATTCTTACCATGCTGGAAGATGACTGGCTACCATTATGGCACATACAACAGGCTTTTTTGGGGGTCAGGGATGACTCTTATTTACCCTCAAAAGAGGATGGGACCAAAGAGATGGAACTAGATTTCTGTGCAAAGGGGCTTTAAAATTCCCAAGACAGAATGAGACCTACCATGTCATGATGAGGGCTGGGAGAGATCTGGGTTCCCAAGATGGAGATCCAACAAACTAAACATTAGGAAGTTCTGCCAGCAGTCGATCACTGGAGTGCAATTAAGGCCACGTGGGGAAAACATGTGTTTAAGCTCGATTTTTTTTTGGTTTGGTGCTGTTTATGATTTTTCCTGGTTCTAAGAAGTTTCTGTTTGCAGATGTCAGGTCCTGTTCTCCAGGAGGTGAACAGGCTACACTGCCTGGTAACAGGCTTCTCTGCCAGGTTTTTCTCAGAAAGCCACAAAAGACCAAAGGACCCTCTCTAGCTGTACAGTGTGCATGAGAGTAGAAGATAAAGCAGCTTTTGTGTCCTCTGTAAATATTTCAGACCCTTTGTTGATGAGATGAAAGTGCCCTAGAAATTCAGACTCTGTGAGGCTTCCAGTGCTTGACTGCCACATGATTTGTTCAACATCCAACTGCTTTCTCATGTCCATGGCTGTCTTACGCTGCCAAAATGTGGTTAGGAGGGTTTCACAGCTCTGCAGGTGTGACTGTCTCTCCTGGCATGGTGCACACTTCATATTTGGCAAGGTTAATGGGAAGCAACTGCCTCCTAAGACCCCTGGTAAAATCACACTTATGATTAAAACATAAGGTTATATGTTGAGGAACAAAGTATGTGGATCACACTTCCCTAAAAGAATACAGTATCCTGGGAAGACAAGACTCCAGGGAGGGAGATACATGATAACACGTTGTATAAAATGGGATCTCAAAGAGCGAGCAGATTGTGTTACCTCTGCTTGCAGCACAAGTTACTGGAATGTGTCCATGATTCAAAAAAGGATGTGGAAAAATGGAAAAGGATTTAGAAGAGTGGTACAAAAAAACTGACTTGAGGCCTGGAGATCTTGCTTTCGAATGTGCAGAACTTGAGGTGTTTGATCTATTTTGCCAAATCCAAAGAAAGCAGTGGTAAGCTCAGGCAGCAGTTTTACTTCAAACAAAAGGAAATTCATTTTTGATGTCACAAACACAGTAGAATTATTGTTAGAGGATGCTGTGGAGACCAGGAGTATAAATGAGTTCAAATAGGGATTAGGTAATTTGTGGAGGATCAGTTTCTCACTGGCTTTTGAATGTGATGTCCTGGGTACGCCTTCCAGCTCGGGATGTCCTTAGCTCTTGTTTACAGGAAGCTTCTATATGATGCCCTGTCTCTCAGTGCCTTTCCTTATCGATCTTGTATCAGCCATAGCAGAGCACTAGGCTAGAGAGACCGTTGGTATAACCATTTGTATGCTCTCACACTCACAATCTATCTTTGATATTTTCTCATGAGAAGAAGATGTGAAATAGGGGCAGGTTCTCTACTCCAGCAGAGGGGTGTTAGGATGACCAGTGGCTCAAAATTAAAGCAAAAATCTGGCTGGAAATGAGGTGCATGTTTTTCAGAGCAAGGCTCTGACTCAGGAAGAACTCTTGTGGTGGCCTCTTCACCATCTGCAGACTGTTGACATGAAAAATGGTCGATGGCATCCTCTT
Source organism: Nyctibius grandis (assembly GCF_013368605.1). Taxonomy (NCBI): domain Eukaryota; kingdom Metazoa; phylum Chordata; class Aves; order Nyctibiiformes; family Nyctibiidae; genus Nyctibius; species Nyctibius grandis. The sequence continues at coordinate 90,539,148 of NC_090662.1, forward strand.
GCTCAGCCCTAGGATATGGGGCTCTCTGCAGGAATGAGGAAGCCAAGCCAGCTGATCACCATCATGAGAATAAAACACTATCTATTCATATTTCCCCAAGCTTTTCCCATACGCACAGCCCTGACTGGAGGGCTTCCCTAAGAGTGCATCTGGGCCCTCAGCCCCCCGTGACTCAGGAAAAAAGCCAGCTGGTCTTGCTCTGCAAGGGAACTCCAGCGCAGGGCTAAGAAACAGCAGAGGAGCATGAGTGCTGAGCTGAGGACACATAACCCACAGGGAAAAGGAAGGAAAAGTCTCCTGGACTCAAAAGAACTGAGGAACTGAGGTGGTGATGGCATGTGGGTGTGGGGACTTTCCCCTGAGTTTAGCAGGGACCTGATGTTTTTTCCCTAGCTACAGGTGGTCAAAGGGCTCACTTGTTCCAGACTTGAAGGAGATATAAGGGTTTCTCTTTTTTTCATGTTTTTTTTTTTAATTACTGTCTTTTTCTCCTGTGTGTTGCTTATTAAGTCAAAATAAAAGTCACTCTGACAGACTGGTAACCTCAAGGGTTCTGTGAGCCCCCTGTCTGAACTGTAAGATTAGATCAGCTTGTGCAGAGGAGGAAATATGGACAAAATGGTCCAGGCATGAGCCAAGGTAAAGTTCAGAAGCCTTAATAATGGAAGAGGAGGCTACAGTCAAAATACTGGCTCAAGAGTAGCTATTCAAAAGAAAAAAAAAAAAACACAACCACGAAGATCAACAGCATTTCCTGCCCTGGTCTGTGAAAAACAAATGTTTGAGGTGGATATAAAAACCAGAGAACTCCTCAAAGTGAAGGGGCATGCTCATTGAAGGGTCGGAAGATGACCTGGAAACCTTCCCAGGTGCTTGAGGGTGGGATTCCACCTTACAGCTGCTCTCAGGAGGAAACTTACCCAAGAGACTGTCTTCCAAGTTTGCCTTCCTGTCTCAGTGCCACTGGGTATGACTGCCCCTGAGTACATACTCAGCCCCACATGCACAAGTTGTGATGATATGGCCCTTCATGGGGCTGTAAGCCAGACCAATGTAAACATTAGGTTTAAAAGGAAGAGGAGAAGAAAAGGTGAGTGTGTAATTACAACAGGGAATAACTCAAATGACTTCCATGGCAGGTTCCTACAGGCAGCTGCCCTAGCACAACTGAGTGGATGAGAAACTGTGCTGAGGAGTGGAAAGTACAGAAAACTTCTTAACTGCCATTGCTGTCACATAGAATTACACTCTGAATGCCTGACTGATGTTTGTAAATGGCTCTGGGAAAAGCTGACTATCCAAGCAGTGTCCTACACCCAGCTGACAGTGCAGCACTGACAGATTTTAGGATATGTGGGGCAGTTGCTGTAGTTGCCTGGGGACTTGTGGACCTGCTAGCTAAACCCAGAAGCAACCCTAAAACATGTTCTTCAAAAAGTTGCAGTGACCTCAGATACTGGCTCTGCTGTTGGGCATCCAATATAGGTTCTTGATAACAAACTGGAGTTGTAGAAAATGAGAAAAACAGGCCCCGGGACAGTCAAACTCTAAGCCTCTACCTGGGGGATCCAATAAGGGAGGGAATGTTACTGGTAAAGGGTCCAGAGTCAGCTGCTGCTGAGAAGACTGCAAGTGGCATGAATGTATATACGCCTTTCTAGTGGAGGTCCCCTAGACCTGCCTTGGACTCTGGAAGCAAAGGACCATTTCTCCTGGAAGCCACAGAGCAACCTGTGTGTGTTCAAATCACCCTGTGGACACTCAGCCGAGACAAACCTGATGCTGATTGACCACACAGGGACTTCTCGGTTCTCCAGGTTTGAGTTAGGCATCTCATAACACCGGCAGTGTGATCAGAGCCATTCCTGGTTCCTCCATTCTGAGAGACAGCTCACAGCATGCTCTGTGTCAGGCATTTTGGGTATGGGGAAACTCGGATGATGACTGCCCGCAGTCTTTCAGTCAAGTATTTAGAGACGTGACAAGTTTGGTGCCACCAGGGGGCCCTTCAGGCAGGAAAGCTGTAGACCTGTACTTAAAGGACTCTAGCCGATTCCTCTCCCAGTAATACATCCATCTGAGAGGATCAAGAAAAGCAATATAATTATGGTGCACCCTCCAAGCTGAAAGAGGTATCAGTTTGAGCTACATGCGGTTGTGCTGCCTATTCTCCCAGAGTGGTGCTCTTTTTCAGCACAAACAGAGGTCTTGAAAGAAGAGACTGGGGCTTAGCCTTTGTATCCCCGGTAATGCAGAAGGACTGGGTCCTGCTGGAGCCTTCAGCAAAGACAGCACGTACAGCGCTGGATGTGTGCTGTATAGCAATTAGAACATTGCAGGTGTCACCACTATAGACCAATTCCATGACAGGAGTCTTCCTTCTTGTCTGCAGTCTGGGATCCATCAGCTATTCGTAAGCTTTTCACCCTTGGAAGTAAAAGCAAAAGCAGCACTGGGGAATACCTGGCCACCTGTAGGAATCCTGCCACAGATGGGAGACCTTAAGTCAGGATTTGATCGGGAAACCCTTTAAAACATAGAGAAACTGGAGCGGAACAGGATCGTCTCCCAACAAGAAACTGCAGTCAACACGGCACACTGTTAGCAGTGCTCTACAAGAATGCTTATTTCTAAAGCTATGAAAAGGGACTCACAGACCCTGAAGCAGTCTGTATTTTCTTTCATTATGAGCAAAACCTCATGACTCATTTGAATTACAAGGTTAGCTTTCCCAAACTTCTCTACTGAACCTTCTGTGAAATTTACCTTGTGGAGAACTGGCAAATTCCCAGCTCAAGTCTGGGGCCACATCTACCATGCTGCTGTCCTGGAAGCACAGGAGGTTTGTTGGAGCCATATATGACAGCCTCAGCTATTTTCAAGACTGGATCTGACACAGGAAAAAATTTAGAAGTACCATTTAAGAAACTGTCCTTCCCACGGGAAAACAGCAACTAGCTTCTAAGTTTTCAGATGGGATTTCCAGTGTGTATATGAATGAGCCTAACAGAGCACTACCTGTCTTCGTGCTTGTGGAGTGCTGTCCAGCGAAGACCCTTTTGTGAAGTCATTTGGAAGTGCAACAACAGAAAAGCTGCTAAAGGATGATCCAGGTAAGGGTCTTTGAAAATTTTCATTACAAATTATGCAGCCTAATAAATGCATCCTAAAATGACAGATGAATTGCTGTAAGACCTGGGAAAGTCTAAGACATTACTCTACCTGAGCTGCCAGAGAGGTATTGGCAGACATATGTAATTACAGAGCTCTGGAAGCTGGCTATTTTTGCTACATCTTACAGCCTTTACTGGTTTTAGGATCTTCCATCTTGGATGCATGAAGCCCCAGTAACGTTGTGGACTTAGGAACAAGATTCTTCATTGCAGGACATATGGCCAAACACCCTGCTGACATTATGACACCACTTCATGGATTAAGCAACTAAATTGAGAATAAAGCATCTTGAACCCCACTAGGACATTGGAAACGTTCAGCTGGCCTTGTTGAGACAAAGTGTTTAAAATATGCAGTAGAGAATGGGAACAATAAATGTCATTATAAAAAACGCTGGAGATCTGTAGAATGTGCAGCTCCTACAGCCCCCCGATGACAAGTAGCACCAGCTAGATAACACCCACAGCACATACCTGGGTCCTGTGCTCTTCTATCCTATTTAATGGATGATTTGCAGCCAGTCACCTAGTCATCTGCCATCACCTGCCTGACAAGGTGAAGCTTGTCTGCTCTGATATCCCAGTTCTCTGAAGCTCAGCTAAGGATCTACTGTTTTGCACAGATACTTCCAGCTGGGACTCAGGCTTCCTGAACAGCCTGAGATGGGAAAGCATCCTCTTCTGTGTCTGCTAGAAAATGCCTCCCACAAGAGTGAAGCTGTACCTGATGGCTCCACGCATGGTCCATAAGCCATCTTGTGTGGCTGAGACCCTTGAATACTAACACCTTACGTCTCTCCTCACTCCTGTGACTGTCCATGTTTTGCTAAAACTGTAAGAGCTCACCAGCAAACAAACCCCAAACTCATCCACTGACACGCAGCGCTCCGGTTCTGTCCATCTGCAATATGTCCCCAGTCTGAGCCCACACATGTAAACACAGACTTCTTCCCTTAGAAAACACACAGACTGGATCAGCCATGAGCGTGTCTGTCTTTGATTCTGCCCTTGAAATAAGAGAGAGAGGTGGGAGGGAAAAGTACACGGGCTTCCTAAGGAGCTGGGAAGGCAAGTTGTTTCAGTTTCCCATATGGCGTATGGGAAGCAGCTGAGCAATGTGTCTCCTAACCAGAGGGCCTAAAGAAGCCCCTGATCCCAGAGGAAGGGATGGGGGAGAGAAGTAATTCATCTTCACTACTTTTTTAAAGCAAACACGAGGGAGTGATTGTGGACTTTCCTGAAGCAAGAAGGGTTTTCCTCCCAGACCAGCAGCAGCTGAAGGGCTCACTTTTTCCAGGTCTGAAGGAGGGTTCACAATTCTGCCTGTGAGATGGTTTTGATTACGCTGGTCTTGTTTCATTTATTGGTTTAAAACTGGTGTGAAAGACCAAAGAGGCTGGGTGGAGGGGATCATTTGCCTAAGGGGGAAATAAGGAGGTGACAGCTATAAGATGCAAAGAGCATTCGTTTCTGGGCTCAGGACACTTCAAAATATCTTCAGACTCAGCTCAAACTTTCCATGGCAGGCCTCTATTTCTTCATATATTGCAGAAAGATGTAGATGGTAAGGGACCTCTGGAGATGCCTAGCCCAACCCCCTTGGTTGCAGCAGAGCTGACACCAAAGCTAGGTCAGGTTGCTCTGCTTAACCAGAAGCTGGCTTTATTCAATCAACATGGACTTCAGCTGCCTCCTCTTACGCTTGCCGTCTGCAGCTCACCACCACAGCCAGCGCTGTCCTCTTCAGGAGGCTGCGCCTGCACCATCACCCAACGAGGAGCAGCTCACATCCAGTCGTGGCAGGCTTGGCACCCTCACCACAGCCACAGCCTTCAGGTGGCGAGCTCTCTAACCCAGTGGGTCCCAAATGTCCCAAATATCCAGTGATCCCTGCTGGGGATCAGGGACCCAGCTAGGATCAGCTAGGACAGGGACCCAGCTAAAACCTGGTAGGCAGCTCTACCTGCTCTTTGCACTGGTGTCTGCGTTTGCTTTTCTAAACCACACAAAAGGGCCATCAGAAGCAGAAATTTAGAGGGAAGTCTAGCAGAGCCTGCAAAAGCATGACTGCACGACCTCCACAACTCACTCAAAGCAAGCAGCCCCAGAGGAGGTTGAGAAAGAAGGAAATCTCTGGTGCCACTCGGTTTGCAGGACCAGAGCTGCTAGCAGCTTGGAGCAGGTGCCATCGGAAGCAAGGAAGGGACCATGAGCACCAGTCATCTCCTTGACAGCTCTGATATTGTGATTGGAGCAAACAAGTTGCTTAGGAAAGGCCTCCTGACACTAAAACTTCTCTCAGATGAAACCACTGGGGACTTTGTTGCGGGCTTATTGAAAATTAAGGTCCGGTGCACAATCACACTTGACCCAGTGGCAAGTCCTGATGAAAAGACACTTAGGTTCAGCCGGTACACTCTTCTGGGCAGACAACCTCTTGCATTTTAATCCCAACATGCACTGACTTCTAGTGTAACTTTTGGCAAAACTGAGAGCATTGAGGGAGTTCTGCCCCAAGATGATGAGGTTAACAGATGGTCACAGGAATCAGATTAGATGAGTGGAGAATTAGCACAGAGCCAAGAAAGGTGAGTAAGGACCCTGAATGGTACCATAACTTCTGAGCAATTGCTGGTGAAGATAGGCTTTGTTCTTACCTTGATGACACCAGGACGGCACCATTGATCTCACTGTGGAAGAAGAATTAGACTGAATGATAAAAAGCATCTTCAAGTTTGGATGTAAATCAAGCACACAGGCAGGCTTGAGATGAAGTGCTGTGCAGAACGCTGTATCCTCAACTTTTTCTGGAAATCTATGCAACTTCTTGCTGTGATCGCTGTGTCAGCTAAAATACCACCAGATACAGCATGGATCTTTGCAGATCTAAGGAAAGGGAAGAAACTGCAATTTCCCATTATGTTATCTGTAGCCCTCACCTCAAGTCAGTGATGATGTCCCACAGGTCACCGAGATGAAAAAATACCAAAGCGCCTATTATTGTAAGTATTTCTGTATCTGTAGATATATCTCCTAAATATCCATAGACGGTGACAAAGGTGTTCAATAAAACTGAATAAGAGGGAAGAACTAGTAGAAGCTGTGGAGACAAGGGGTCCATAGAGACATGGGGAACCTGGCTGGCAGCACTTCCCTCTGTCCTGCAGTGTTTCCCTCGGAGGAAATGAGGGATGGCTGCTCACATTGCTAGTGCTGGCCTAACAACCAGGTGCTGCCTCACTTCCTTCTGGATGACCAGCTGGATAGAGCCAGGGGTACTGGTGTTGCATCCACATAAAAAGCAGCGATGGAGTTCTCTCTCCACAACTTTTCATTGGCAAGTACATTCTTCACTACTCATAGTCAGGCACTGCAGCGAACATGGCTGAGGCTGACCCTGGGCCGCAGAGGGAGGGCACAGCTGTGACGACCATGCTGCAAAGGCCCCTGAACGCAGAGCCCAGTGCACGGCTCCAGCTGGAGATGGGGATGTCCCAAGACCTATTTGAACCAGGCCCGTCCCTGCTGGAGGTGAAGGGCCCAAATCCCCTCCCTGACACCGAGCTGGGAAGGAGGGGAGGGGATGGGGCAGGAGCACCAGGGCTGTGGTGGCCTTTGGGCTGAGATGGGTCCAGACCCAGTAGAGGCTCCACCAGCAAATGGGTGCTGGGGGAGCGGTGCACCCCCACCCTGCGGTGCAGTGAGATCCCACCAGGCAGGCATGTGCCCCCAGAGGCTTTCGCAGGTGGGACGGGGCTTGGCAGTAGCTGTCCTGCTTGCACCACGCTTGTGTCCCTCTGCGCCCTGGGGGCAGTCCTGCAGCCAAATACAGATGTTTGGAGGAAATTATTTTTGACGCTTTGCTGCTCTGGAGATAAGCAACTGTTTGTGCTTCCAGTATCTGATCTGTTGCTGCAGTTGGACAAGCACAAAGCCACTGACGCTCAGACAAAAGTTGGCATTATGTACAGCTCCCGGTCTCGGTGGCTTATTGCGTGATTGCCAAAATATGAGTTTAAAAAGGAAGAAACGCTAACAGCAGCTTTAAAGGTCTGCAAAGATGAAGAGACAAATGCTTGACAGATCTCTCCCAGGCAGCTGTTGGGACAACGAACCGAAGCTCTCGCCTCTTGAAACACCTCCCTGTTGCTGCGACTGACACGGGCCGGGTGCTGCCTGCAGCCAGCCAGGAGAGGGAGGCCACAGGGCAGCGTACGGTCAGGGCAGCACTAGGCCGTGTCCAGCAGCCACAGCCCGAGCACCCATTCTGAACCTCTGCCGTCTGGTGCCGAGGCCTGACCGCGGTTTTGAGAGCTTCACGGTAGCCCTGGAGCTTTATCTCATGTTTGTGCCGTGCCCTGGCTGTAACCACCCGGCAGGCAGAGCAGGGCAAGAGGGCAGGAGCAGGACCCACGCACACTGGTCTCCAGCACGCAGGGGCCATTTGAATAATGAACACAGGTCTTTTGACTGACTTAGGGTTCCCCTTTCTACCCGCTGCTGGCCAAGCCACCCCGCCTTTCTGCAAACCGACTTCTACCGATCCAATCAGAACACAACCCAAGGCATAGACACGACCGTCGACACAAGCTGTTTGAAATATTTTTAAACGCTTTTATTTACAGTGCTAGTTGAAAACAATATATATATTTATATCTATCATCCTCATGATGTCTGTGCCATAGAAAATGCTGTGGCTGTATTGCCTTTAATTTACAAAAAATGGTCACAAGAAAATCTGAAGGGAAAAAATGGAAATCAAAGTTTGGTCCCCAATTGTTTCTCTCTTGATTTGTTTTAAAAAAGCCTCCAAATTAAAAAAAACTACACAGTTCAGATTAAATTCATATATAAAAACCCTTATCTTCTGAAAAATTCATGAGGGCCAACTTGCTGTCATGTAAACTTAGGAAAAAAAAAAACCAGCTTAAAATAAACTCTGTCTCCATGGGTGGTTTAATAGAACCATTATTTGCTTGTAATATTCTTTTTCTTTGTCCCTCAGTGTTCAATGGGAAAGCAGATGAGAGGAGGCCTAGGACTGGAAAACGCACCACGAGATCTGTGCCCGCAGCCTCCTGCACTCAGGGAGGATATCTGACAGCAGGTCTGGGGAGCAGAAGCTCTAAAGAATCTCAGTCGTGCTAGTGACAAAAAAAAGGAGGGCAAGTGAAAAGGGAAGGAGAGGTGCTTGCCACGTGAAGAGCCTGGCACACAGGCCTGGCAGGGTTATGTACTGGGCCCCAGGACACGATGAGATTCTTGAGGGAAGAGGATCATTTGTAAATGGGGCACAGCTGAAAGGATGTGGGGGCCTGGAATAATTTCAGCTGGGGAATATCACAGGTGGACTAGATCTTCGGGTGAGAAGGAAACAGCTGTCTTCCCTGTTTGAGAGCATTTCTAATCTTTCCTCATCTGAGATTGTGTGAAGTCAGAGGCGAATGGACAGTGCAAGCACAGGCTGGAACGGAGGAGGAGAGATGGACGGAACAGAGGAGATGGGAGGGGAGGACTCAAGCTGAAGACCCATTTTCTGTCTTCTGTCTCTTTGGATCCACTTCATCCTACATAGGACACAGACGGGGGGGGGAAGGAGTTACCATCAAACAGTCACACCAAGGCACATCATTTCTCCACCAAATTCTTACTGCGGCTCTTTCCTCCACGCAGAAATCCCTGTTTGGCCCACCCTAAATCCACTCCTCTTTAAAAGATCTTTGAGTGCCTGACACAACTGTTCTGTTGTCTGTCACAGTTAAGATGTGGACAGCTCCATTTGGGGTCATATCTGCCCTGTTACTTTCGGGACGTATAATAAGCCGAGGCTCACATCACTTCAGACAGACCCTGAGATCTGCCCTTACAGGTCCATCTCCTGGCCTGAAGCCCAGAAGTCACAGGTGTTTGAGGGGTCACAGCCCAGCACAATCTCAAGAACCTTGACACTCAAACACTTGGCACCATGACTGCTAGTGGAAGGACCTGGATCCTACAAGGAGTCTACAGGGATTTATTATCCCCTTGCCACATCAGATTTGTTTACCCGTCTGCTGCTGAAGCAGCAATGAGACCCGAGGCCAATTTGAGATGCTCAGCAATGGCATCCAAGTGGATTTGATCAGCACATAGCAGGTAACCTAGTTCCTTCTCACTGCCATTACTCTCACACTATCACTCACCTCTTCCTCCTCTGCAGATCGTTTTTCTGCATGACCATCCTGCTCTTGCCCATTCTCATCTCCTTCTAAGCACAAGCAAGAGAGGAAATCACAGGTTAACTGAAGTAGCATTTAAGGGAATGTAATCTCATAGGCAGAGTGCTCAGAGGAGGAATTTCCCTCCATGATCTTCTACTCCCCCACAGCTTGATTCCTCCCATTCTCCCTACACCAAGTACTCCTACCTTCATCCTCATCACCACCTTCTTCTTCATCCACATCATCAGGATTCTCTTCCTCGTCCTCTTCAGCTCCATTTTCCTCATCCTGGGTGAAACAAATTTGTCAGAGCAGAAACTGGTGTCAGGATGACATTCACATGTGCTCTTTGCTGCAAGTGCAAGAACAATCTCCACAGCTCCAGCAGCTTCAGACCCATGTGTGTCAAGTGAGTGTCCTCTGCACTGTTACTCAGACACCATTATTCCCACCATCCCAGATGCAACCCTCCTCCTAACCAGCCTTCTTTCCAAAATCAATCCTTTCAGTCCCTCCCCACTAATATAAACCTCCTTGACTTCCACAAGCTTATGTGCCGACCAGCTGCTGCCATCCCATCCCAACAATCAGAACATCTCTCTGGTTACAGGCTAATGACTTAGCTTATGCTCATAGTACATCTGCTTCCAGATCCCTTCTGACCTTCATCAGTCTGTGCATTTCCTCATTGTTCCTCCCCCCACCTTCTTCAACTTACACTCCTTATGCACCTCAGGATACTTCAGTAGGCACAGGACCACATCTCCTGTGCCACCTTCCTCCTACTTGCCCTTGTTCTCCATTCCCTTCTTTGACCTTCTTTTCTTCTCACTGGGCCATGCTGACTATGCTAAGTCTTTCAAGGCTCATTCTCCACAATTACCCTATAGCTCACTCTTCATTTGCCCCTCTCCCTTATGAGCTCCCCTGGTCCTCTTTATGAATCTGCCGTGTTCCCTTCCTATTCATTACCTGCAGCAAGCCAGGCTAACCACCCCTTACAAAACCCTCCCCGACACCTCTAAATCTATCCCCCAGAAGAGCCTCACCTCTACTATTTCCTTCTTCTTTTCTTTGTGGACTGTTTTCTCCTCGAGTTTTTCCTTCTTTTCTTTAATTTCCTACAACGCGAGACGAGAAAAGCCCGTTCCAGTGCTCAGCGGCACGGAAATAAAAAGACCGGGAGGCTTAAACAAAGAGGGTTTAAAGGAGATGGGGAATAACGGCGAGGAAAGAAAACACGTTAGGCGTTAAATCCGCCCTCCCTGACAAAGAAAAAGGCAGCGAAAACGCCTCAGAGCTACTTTCAGGCGACACACATGTGGAAACCAGACGTACGGAAGAGTTCGATGGTTTCGCGGTTCGGTTTTTCTTTAAAAAAAAAACAAAAACAAACCCTTGTCCGCAGGATCGAGGCGTTTCCGGCCTCCACCCGCCGCCACCCGGGGGCGGGAGCAGTTGGGGGGGGGGGGGAAGGGGGGGTCCGCGCTTTGTCTGCACACAACTTCCCGCCCCGCCGCCGTTAAACCCGTTCCCTAACGGCTCCGCCGCCGCCGCCCGCCCTGGCGGGGCACCCGCCGGCACCGCCCGGCCAATGGGGGGGCGGGGGCGGGGCGGGGGGCGCGAACGCGCCCCCCGCCCCGCCCCCGCCCCCCATTGGCCGGGAGGCGCGCGCGCCCCCCGCCGGCCGGGTACCTCCGGCGCCGCCGTGCGAACACCCCCCCCCCGCCGCGGTGAGGCGAGCGGCACCGGCGACCTTCACACACACCCCCCTCCGCCCCCCCCCCGGCCGGGGGTGTCTCACCTTCGCGCTCAGCTCCGCCGGCGCCTCCTCGACGCGTTTTTCCGACATCCTGGTGCGGGGTAGCGAAGGGAAAAGGCCGGTGGGAACCGTGCGAGGGAACCCCGCGGGGCGAGAGAGCCGGGAGGCGGGCGGGGGGCAGTGGGGGGAGGAGAGCGCAAAGTCCCAGCGGTCCGGAGGCGGCGGGCTCCCGCCCCGGGGGCCAAAGTACCAGGGTCTCCCGCGGTGGGGGGATACGCCGGGGAAGGGGATTTATACACCGCCCGGTGACGAGGGAAGGAGGGACCTGGGGAGGGAGGGGAGAGGGACGGGAGGCGGAGGAGGGAGGGGAGAGGGACGGGCCGCGCCGCGGGGAGCGCGGCCGCCAAGAACAATGTGCGCTCGGCGCTTCACAAGGGCCGGCGGCCGCCCAGCGAGCGGGGGCGCACCGCAGCCCCCGCGAAGGCGCCGCCTTCCCCCCCCCGGCGCCGTCCGGCCCCGTCGAGGCCAGGCGGGGGCGTGAAGCACGAAAGCCCCGCGCCGCTCTTCCCGCCGAGCCGCGGGGCTGCGGCACCGGCCACTGCCCGCGGCGGGGGGGGGAGCCGAGCCCTCCGCCCGCCACCCCTACAGCACGGCCGGCGGGAGCGGCCCGTACGGCCCGGCCGGCCCTGCCGGAGGAACGCGGGCTAGGCGAGGAGCGGTGCTGCGGCGCCGTGTGGGAGGGCAGCGCTGGCGACGGCCGGGCTCACGCGGCCTCCTGCCTGGAATTTTCCACTCCAGCTGCCCGCCCTCCTGCTCTCCCTCCCGCTGGAAGCGCTCCCGGCAGCGGCGCTCCTCCCGCCCGCTCCGCCCCACGGCCCGGCCCGGCCCGGCGCCCCCCTCCGCTGGGCCCCCCCCCCCCCCGTGGGGGCGTGAGCGAGGCTGTTTTTCCCGCGCTCTGTCCGCGGCGGAGGGAGAGGGCGGGGCCCGGCTCGCGCGCGCTTCGGAGCGGGGGGGGAAGGGTTAGGGAGAGCATCCCGATTCCCCATATAAGGAGGGACGGAGAGGTGGGCGCCTGATTGGGCCATTCAAATGAGCCGTCTGCCTAGCAACAGGCTTCTCATTGGCTGCCGAGCGCAGGCTCGTTGGCGGCGGGGCAGGGAGGTGCGCAGGGCCGGTTGCCGCAGCGAGGCGGGAGGGGCCGCTGGCACGTGGGGCGGTGGGAAGGCGCGCGAGGGGCGGCGGGCGCGGGGCGGCGGTGGGCCGCGCCGTGGGGCCCGGCTGGGCCCGGCTACCGCCCCGCACCGGCCTCCCCTCCTGTGGGCGCTGCAGCTGCCCTCCGGGGTGGGGGGTGTCCTGGCTGGTGTCCGGGGCGGTGTGTGAGGAGAGGGGCCCGTTGTGAAGCAGCCGGGTACGTGGGACGCGGGCGTTGTGTGCGTCCGGCCCTAAAACCGGGGCAGCCCTCGGTGGCGTGAGAGCGGCCGCGCCGCCGCGTCCTCAGCCGTGCCCTGCTCCGCGGGGTCACGGCAGGTGTTGGGGCCGGACCGCCCCTCGTTCCGTGGCAGGCCGAGGCGGTGGCGGTGCCCCGGTGACGCTTTTCGGCGGGGGCAGCTGCAGCCGCCCGCTGCCAGCGCGGCCTCCCGCTCCGGCGGCGAGGCGGGGCGGGGGGGCCGGGCAGCTTACGGCGTGCAACACTGACCCCTGCCGCCGCGCCCGCCGGCCGCGGAAATCGCGCTCTTCTCGCCTGCGGACCGCGGCCGTTCCCGGCCCCCGCCGGCCGCGGCGGCGTTGGCGGTGCCTCCGGGCAGGGGGCGGCCCGCTGGGGAGGATCAGCGCCCAGCTCCGAGTCTCCTTTTAAGCAAAAGTCCTTTCTGCAGAACGGCAGGTTGTCACGCAGCTGCGGGGATTTGTTGCAAACTAAACAGATGTTCCTACAGCCGCGCTTCAGAGCGCTGGTTGTCAGCTTGAGCACACCGCGGTGACTAAATTCCCTTCCCCTTTCCAAGGTGATGTGTGTTGTCCCCCTCTTAGTCACGGGCACACACAAAAAAATCTGCATGCGTTTGCAAGCCTGTGTACAAACCTAAGCATGCCCGTGAGTACATACGGATGTACACGTGTGCATAGCTATTCTCACAGGTACAAGGCAAGGTTATTAATCCATCTGGTTGGAATATGTATTTAGGCACACAAGCCCTTCTTGTCCTTCTGATATAAACTCAGTAAGCCTCTGCAAAGTCAGGATTTAGAACTGGTGCTCCAAGTTTAATCAAATGTGTTTCAGCTTGAGCATTTAATAGCAGAAGTGGTGGGTACTTGTGGCACAGCAAGGGCAATAAGTACATATTTCCTGAAGGAAAGTATGAAAGAGATTGGATAAGGATAATCTGTGTGACAGGGAGGTAGGAGGTCCCCACCTTGTCGCCTTGTCTCCTCCGCAGCTACAGCTGCTTCTCTCAGATGATCTAACTTCAGATCATCTGAAGTTAGTCATCTGTGTATTCTTCCTAGCTACACACACTGCATAGTGCCTGCCCCAAAGAAATGTCATGTAACCCAGACACACAGATCTAGACTAGTACCGAAATAACAGATCACAAAAATACATGCATTAATTATTTTTTTCATTCTGTTCCATAAAGTCCCTCTGGCCAACTTGTCAGGTCTAGCTCCTATCAGCATTCAAGCCCTGGTTTGGTTCAAGTACCCCTCTTTCATCCCTCTGTTCTGCAATAAGAAAATCTTCATTTCTGGAGCTACACCCAAAAATTGGAGCCAAAAAAATCTATGAAGCGGACAGATGTTGTTCCTCTCTGCTTCTGCTTGTCAGGAGACGCGTGCCTCATGGCTCTGCTGTTCTCTTCACCAGTCCAGGTTTTTCACCCTTTCCTTTACACGCTCAGCTATTGAAAATGCAAAACTAGACCAACACACATCCCTTGGCAGAGACATTTTCATGTTAATGCACAAACAGGCCTTGACACAACATCCTAGAGGAGAGAAAGCAAGGATTATATTCAGTGATGTCGCTGTGCCCAAAGCGTGGTGTTGACACAGACAGCACAGATGCAAACAGACAAACAGCTGTTTGTGTAAGGGAAGCGTGTTTCCAGCAACCTGTAGGAGGGGGCGCCTTGGTCAGCTCTGGTGTGCCACCTGTGACCGCTCTCTTCCCCCAGCACTTGCAGCGTGCAGTCTCACATTTTCCCTTCCACACTCCCCACCATATCCTCTTGTCAATTTTTACCTCATCTGTTGCTTCTCAACTTTTGCCTCTTACCTGTATTCTTGGCAGCTTTCTTCCCACGGACCTTCTCCCTGGCTTCCCTTTGTGACATCCTTTATCCCATGAACAAAATTAATCTCGCATCCCCCCCTTCATTTTCCATGTGTCTCGTTTTGCCCTGCATGCCTGCATCAAGTATGTTTTTCCCCTTACATCCAATGCAGAACTCTTCCTTGTGTCTTGTGACGTGCCCGCTTCTGCATCCCAACTCTTCTTGCCCTTCAGATCCTGATGGTGAGATTCCCCTGGCGTCTAGTTCGCAGCTGCTTCGCTCAAGCCCTGAGGGCATCCCTTAGCTGTCTCACCCTGTGTCTTCTGCTCCTCCATCTGATTTGTGTCGCTCTGCATTTCATCTGACGGATCGATTTGCAGCTTTTCTCTGCTCCCCTCTCCCATCTGTGTTTTTCCCTTTGTTGCAAAATGCGAGTATACTCATTGTGCGGTGTGCAGATGCGAGTCCCTTTTCAGTATGTTCTGTAATCTTTGCCTCAAGTTGCTTTGCCAGCTCAGCAGAATATATTCCATCCTTTTCAGAGTCTTACATCCTCAGACAAAATGAGAGAGGTGCAGAAGTTACATGACATATCATTGTTTGGGAACACAGACAATATGCCTGTCTGCCTGCAGCTCGGAGGACAATACGGATGTAATTTTCACTGCACAATAAGTTACAATTTTTGTGCTGTTTGCTGCTTGTGCTTTGTGTTTATGCAGGTGTGTGCACGTGCTTAGGTGCAGCATGTGCCCGTTTGTGCACAGTGGTGATATTTTCTGTTACACTCATTTACTTTTGTGAGTATAGAAAGTATGGCACGTTTCTACCGAGGCATGCGTGAAGCTTCCATGTGCGTGTCTTCATACGTGAGCGCGTGCTTGCATCTGTGTCCGGGCTTTCATGCGTGGTATATTATTTTTCTGCTTCTAGCATACGCTCCTAGAAGCAAGTATTTATGCGTTTTGCTGTAATACCTTGCCAGTCTTGTCACTGTATTGTGTTGTGGGGGAGACAGGGGCTTTGTTGTTTATGTTGAAGGCTGAACGAACTCTGAACCATTTTCTAAGCAAAAGCGAAACACAATACTGGGTATTTCAGGAATTTTGTTCTGTGAGCTAACTCGTAAGTGGTTCTAAAACTCTTCCAAACTGTTTGCTGAACAACAACAGAGCAGAAGGTTGTGTATTTGCATTAACTTTTCTTAGATTTACATAAATTCAGACACAGAGGACTATCTGTCCTTTTCACTTAAAGCGTAACTAGCAAAAATCTCGATGTGTGGAGGGAATGTGTTTGAATGTGTTTATGTATTTAATCCACACTGTTCATCCTTCTGTTCTGTGTCCATTAAAAATCCAGGCAGACGATCAGTTTTGTCCTTCTTTCATGATGCTGTATCCTGAAGTCAACAGGAAATACCCAGGAATTCAACCACTGGCCAACTTGACATTGGGAAATTGCTTCCTGAGAGGCAACACATTTAAATAAGCGCTGCGGAGGGCTGGGAAGCGGGGTAGGCAACGCAACAAGAGGAAGCAAGAGGAGGAGAAGGGAGTGACGAGGGGTGACATAGCCTGTCAGAAGACGGGAAAGGGGAGGGAGGTTTTCAGTCGTGATTTTTGTGAACCTCTCTTTGCTAACACAGCACAGATGGAGGTCGTGGTTCTCACTCACAGCGTGACAGACACATTCTTAACACAAGCAAAATATTCTGAAAGTAATCGCTGCTGCGCAACACAAGCTGCAGCCACCACAAGCTGGTTCTTGCCTCCCAAGTATGAATTGTCACGTTTGAGGATCAAATCAGAGCTGTCCTTCACTCAGGGCGCCCTTAATCTGAGGTCAGAGTTAGTTGTTGGGTGAGGATTACGTAAGAGGCACAGCTGAAGGGAACGAATGAGGAAATGGCTGTGGGGAACTCTGACTTGTGATAACGAGGATTTCTTTGTCTTACGGGCGTCCACAGGGGCCCTGGAACATTTGGACAAATCAAGAAGCTGTTTCTGTCTTCCTGGCCACAATGATGTGTCCCTGGAAGCAGCAGGTAACAAGGCACGATTTTTCAGCGTACTCTTTATTTACATTCACCACGTGAGACTCAGTTTGCTTTTAAAATGCTTCCACCGCGGCTGCCGCTTTGGCTGAGTGTGCAGCGACGGAGGTGCTGGGGGGGGCGGTAGGCGGGAGAAGGTGGAGTTGAGGGCAGCGGCGCCATTCATCCCTCTGCCATTTTACCCTGCTCTCACCTCCTCCTGGCTGCCTGCTGAGTTCCTTCTTCCTCCCCTTCCCCCATCCTTCGCTGCCTCCAGCACAACCTGGGCAGTTTAAAAAGAAAGAAAGGAAATGGAGGGACGTAGTTAACGGCTTTTATTCATGATGGGAAACAGAAGCAGTCTAAATAGAGAATGTGACAGGAGCAAGATGGGAGTCATGCTTTTCATTAGCACCCCACCACCACCCCCCCCCAGCAAGTAGCCATCCACTGGGTGCACGTTAGGCATGGTGTGGTGAGTACTACACGGAAGCCTCTCCTACAAACAGTGCAGTAACACAGCTTCTGCATTCCTCAGAACTGCCGGCTTGTCCATGTTCAAGAAAAAGGTTGTGTTTCCAATTCCTCCTCTCAGGGCTTCACCCAGCATTTGCCACCAGCGCAATTCTTTGCAAGCCAGATTCCCTCAAGATTTGCTGAACTGGTAATACCACTGGTAATGTCACCTTTGGTAACGTAGGTTCATCAGGTGTAAGGACTACCAGTAAGGCTACAGAAATATCCAGTAAGACTCAGAGCCTCAGCCCCCGGTCTCATAAACTCAGCCCTTTGGGTCGCAGGCCACTTGCAGAGGAGCAGCATTAGGGACAGAAAAAGGATCTGCAAAGCAGTATTTGTTCCACACTCCGTTCTATTCCTTCCCTGTCTCTGTGTTTGGAAGGCAGAAATGCCTGACTTAGTATTTGGAAAAAACTGGGGGAGTCCTACCATCTCTAGGACATTCCAGGAGTGGGAGGATCACTGGTATCTGGGGGACAGCAAGTCATTGTATCCCAGATCTGGGGGAAAAAAAAGAAAAAAAAAAAAAAGAGAATCTTACGTTCTTGCTCCAGAAGCTCTTTACCTGCCTTTGAACGCTTGAGGTCAACTCCACACACTCTAATCAAACACCAGGAGAGCCTCAGAGCAAAAGGAAAACACAGCGAACAGGAAAGGCTTTCCAGACTGAAGGTCTCTGAAGGATGATTCAAGGTTGCAAAAGAGCAGCAGAGAGGCTGAGGCAGCATTAGCAGAGGCTCTCTGTGAACTTCAGTGCTCGCAGATCAGCTCTGAGCTGGCAGCAGGGGAGTGTTTCAGCAGCTCACCTACGAACGGCCGCCCTAAGGAGCACTGCCCGAGAGGTCCATTACTGCTTAGCCCGTGCCCTGCCTGTAGGATCTGTCTCCACCTCACGATCCTGCACCACTGTGCTGTCCACAGCTTCCATGCTGTGGACATTAGTTTAAGCCTCTGAAGAACGCACTTCCTAGATGCCGTGGGGGACACCTGAAGAGTCTTCTCCATACACACAGGCATGGGCCTCCAGTGAGAGGTCTTCTATCCTTTCTGGACACCAAGCAGTTTTGACATCCGATGAAGCAAGAAGTATGGCCCAGTCCCCTATGCATTCCACCACGTAAAGCATGCTACCGGCTCACCTTCCTCTGTCAGACCCTGAAATCCAAGGACATGGCCCCTGCCACATCCCAGGAGTCCCATTTCTCAACCACATCTTGCAACCTGCTATTTCCAGTCTCCTGGCACGGGTTCCGTCTGGCTCCCGCACACAGCGGGCAGGATGCAACAGCCAACAGCAACACCACGAAGGAAGCCTGCCCTGGGCTCCAGCTCGAATGAGTCAGTCCACTCTCTTCCTTCTAATCCAGTGGAGCAGGCGGTAGCTGAAGGCAACTACCATTCCTCAGGGATGGTGACAGAGGCTGTCACCACTGATTTGTGTGGCGGAGCTGCCCCGCCACCGCTGTAGGTGCACGCCCCGAGTGCCTGTGCTCCGTCTGTGCTTCCCGGTGGCTGCCCAGGGGCAGTGACGACCTGCAGCCGGCTTACCAAGTACCCTCCCCGTTTCTGCCAGGCAGAGTCGTGGCGCACGTACGCTGCCCCGCCGCGTGTGCTCTCGGTGAAGGCACGCAGATCGGCTGGTGCCTCCCACGCCGTGCAGGACGCCCGGGCTGAGCGCTGTCCCGGCAGCGGCCCAGGCGTAGCTGCGGACTCTGGCAGGGAGCTAACTGGTCACGGGCCGCTGGGGTTATCGTTACGGCCAGCTGCCAGGTGGCAACCTCCATCTCCTCTATGGTGTCTCCTGGCCGGTGAGCGTGGCGGAGGGGCCAGTGGCTGTGTTCCCCGTTGTTCTTGTAGCGCTCGCCTTGCCCATCAGCCGCCCTTCCCCTTACCGAGGCGGGAGGCGATAACACCCCCCTGTGCCTGTCCGCCATCGCCTCTGCCCGAGGAACAACGGCCCCTTGTCACCGGGCATGTTTTCACTTGCTGCCAGCTGCAGCTCACTGCCGGACCTGCCAGGCGCTGCCGTGCGCCGGGCCGGGTGGCGTTAGCGGCACCCCGCAGCTCCGGTGCCCGCCGCTGCCGCGCCGAGGCCTCCCACACGGTAAGGCAGGCAGGGGAAGCCACCGCACCGGCGTTCGGCCTGTGACCCCTCAGGCCCGGGGCATCCTGCTCCAGCCGGCCCTGCGGACCCGGGCCCGGGGCGCCCGCTGGCAGCGGCACGGCTGTAGGGGGGTGCGGGGCTGCCCTCACGGCGCGCATCCCGGCCTGGGGGTGCGGGGCCCGGGGTGGCGGCCCCCGGGCCTGCCCGCCGCGCCGCTGGGGGGGGGGGGGGGGGGGGGAGACGCCTGCCGCCAGGGGGCGCTCTGCGCCGAGGTCGGCGCGGGGCGGGGCCCCTCGGTCCCCCCCGCCCTCCCTCGGTGAGCGCGTCGCCGCCCGCGCCGGGGCGGGCGCGCATGCGCGGGCCGAGCCGGCTGGCGCGGGCGGGGCGGCAGGGGCGAGCGCGGTCCCAGGCCGCGATGGGAGCGGAGGCGTGAGCGGCCCGCAGGCGTCCTGCTGCCGCGGGAGGGGAAGGGCCGCGCCCGCCGCTCGGCACCCACCGGCGCGCCGGCAGGCAGGGGAAGGGGCGCGGCGGACAGGGCCGGGGGCGGGGCCGGGGGCCGGTGCCGGGAGGGCCGCGGCGGGGGGTCGCGGCCTAGGGCGCGGCGGGGAGAGCGCGGCCATCACCTGCCCGGGATGGGGGCGGTGCGGGAGGCGCGGGGCGGGGGGGCGGTTCCGCTGCTCCTCCCCTCCCCGCCCTCTGCCTCGGCTGTGCTCACCCCCCCTCTCCCCTCCGCAGAGGCCGCCCCCGACCGAGGGAAGCATGTTCCGGCTGATGAGGGATGGCGAGCCGGAGGACCCCATGTTTGCCATGTGAGTCGAGCTGGGCATCCTCGGGGCGGGGGGGCTGCGGCACAGATCGTCGCCGGGGGGCTGGGAAGGGGGCGCCAGGTGTGCGCTGCCCTCGCGTCCGAATAGGCGGGCGGAGGGGCCGTCTGGGCTGCGGGAAACACCGCGGCGCAGCAGCTGTCTGGAGCCAAGCACAAACAGTCTCGTAAGGGGCAGCACAGGGAATAACCTGGTTCGCGTTGGTCTGATTTCTGTGACAGAGCGGGGTTTGGAGGAAAGCATAATTAAATAAAGTAGGCCAGAAGGCATTGCAGCTGTCTGAGGAAGAGAGGGCTGGAATACCTAATCTTTTTCTTTGTGTAAGGATTTTTTTTTTCTTATGCAAAGTAGGATTTCGGTTCAGATAGGTAAAATCTACTGTTCCATCCAGTGTTTGTTGCTGTTCCGCACAAGAAATCATTAACGGAGCTGGAGAAGTTTGCTAAAGGAGTTGTCAAGTTGTAAGGAACTAAGTAAAGAGAAGACAACGAGTGGTTTTGAAATAGGAATATTGAAATCTAACAAAGGTCCCAAGAGCTCTTCCTGGGATTTCTTTTACTGAATGTTTTTGTTTCTGTCCACAGTCCAGAAATTGAATGCTATTGATAAACTTTGGCAGTGAAACTAAGTTGGCAGCCCTTGACAAAGCAGCTAAGGAATAGACTGTAATACAGTAAGAATTTTATTATGTTAAGCATGGCACTATTAGAAATTTGGTGGAATTAATTTAAGTAGAAGAATAAAGTTTGGTTTTTGCTTGTAAAATTGATAATAAGCAATAATTTTATCAGCTGTAAACAAATTAACAGGAGAGGAGACCTTGATGTCCCATTTAGTCACAGAATGACTCTCTGTTCTCATTGATGTGGCAGGTGTGAGTCTAGCTTCTATTATGCGAAGCATTTCTAGTAAAGATGGAAAATTATTGGTTTGTAGTAGGTTCTTTTGTGATATCAGGAATATGTGCTGTTGAGGTTATTCACACTCAGGATGGATAAGTGCAGGCTATAAGATGTGCAGAGAAATGCTGTGGTATTTCCCAGACTTTTTTTACTGTGACAGCTGTCTCATGTGACCATTTGTCCCTGTTCTCCTTTTCCTTTCCTTGCTCCTCCAGTGTGTGTGAATGCGCACAGCCCGCAACGTGGGGGCTGCAAAAGAAGCAACGGGAGGAAAACCAGTTAGGGACCCCAGTTACTGTTCCCTTTCCCTCTCAAGTCTGCAAAAGCTGTGGTCTCAGCCTCTTGACAGGTGTACACATAACGTTGTAGGAAAATAGCAGATGAAGGTTACTTGGGGTGAAGGGGTGTCACACAGTGTCAGGCCATACAGTCTATTCTGGAGGTTTCAGTCTTGCATTTGAGTGTGGTTGTGCACGTGTACGTGAAGGCATGAGAGGACAGTATCTAGGATCGCACACACTCTGGTTCCATTAAGTGTAGTCCTCTCTTTGCAGCCAGGAGGGTCTTTGGGCACCTCCCTGCAAAATGAAGAACTGCCCTTCTAGAAGGGTTTGATTGTTTCACAGAGCTGTTAACGTAAAGGGTTGTGATGGCACAAGAGGAAATGAGTACGACATGATGGTGGTGCGGGGACTGCAGTTCTGAGAAGTGGCTTTCATCTGCTAGAGCAGTGAGGTTCTGGAGTGGCCTTGGCCATGCTTGGCCCTGAAGCGTTAGTGGGAGAATACCAAACTACTTCTGAACAGACATCAGTTAGTGCCTGAGAGGGATTCTGTGGTGTAATACCTTCTATTATGAGAAATAAGATGGGATCCAGAGGGCCCTTCCAGCCGCAAGGATCACTGTAAGCAACACTGAGTTCTTGGGATTCTGGATTTTCAGCTTGGAAAGGAATGTACAGTTACATAAGAGAAACTCAAATTCAGAATGGGTGGATTATGCAGGGCTTTATCTCCTGTCATCCCTTCCTCACCATTGTTCTCTCAACCTTTCCGAAAGGGACCCGTTTGCGATCCACCGGCAGCACATGAACCGCATGCTTTCTGGAAGTTTCGGGTTCGGCCCGCTCCTTGGCATCACTGATGGGACCACACCTGGGGCTCGCCAGGCTGGCCGTAGGATGCAGGTAAAAGAGGGGCTGACCTCAGGATAGGATTTCTTGAACTGCCTTGTTAGCTTCTGTCTTCCACTGCTATTGGGTTGGGCACGACCCTCACCTTTACGTGGATGGTGGGGCCAGAATTAATCTCTAAACCAGTGGTGTTCTGGTCCTTTTCTTTACTCCACTTGCATTAATACATTGAACGCAACTGTGTTCTAGGTTGAATGGGAGGAAGGGAAGAAATACGTGTTGTTTCTCAAGGCCATAAATCAGTATAACTGGGAGAAACTTAGGAGCATCACCTTCTGTCTGGTTTGTCAGGGGTGGCACGATTTTAACCGCCATGAGTCTGTGGGGCACTTTCTTGATCTGTTTGCTGGGCCTGAGTGTTCCCAGTTCTGTTTCTGAGAAGGATGAGGGTGTTCTGAGGAGGATCTAGCGTTTGGCTGTTGCAAGGTCATTCTCTGTTCTGTTTTTCTGTCATCCTGGCAGGCAGGAGCTGTTTCACCCTTTGGGATGCTCGGCATGGTAAGTTCTCTGTTTTTCTGGGTCACATTAGAGGGTTTCCAAATAGTGGCTCCATACTGGTACTCATCAGCGCTGTGTGCAGCCAGCTCTAAAATGCAGCCATCTGTGAGCAAGACCATCTGTCTTAAGGGGTCGTGAGGGTGGGAAGGTGTGAAGAGACCAGAATGAGCTCTAGATTTATAGTAAATGGAATACGGAAGAGGGTATTGAACTGAAACTGGAGGCAGCTGTTTTCTCTTGGACCTCTCTCATTGAGTTGCTGTATGACTTAAGGCCTTTCCCTTATTTCCTCTCTAATGTCTTAATCTAGTCTGTGAGCTGTTTTAGAGGAGAGATTCTAACTCTGTTTATGTGGGGAGGTTGTATTTGCACGTTGACCAGAGAAGAACCCTAAAGCTATTATAGCACAATATTTCATAGGGATTGGGACAGTTAATATCCAGGAAGAGCAGATAGTCTCTTAATAACCTCATATGTCTGAAAAGAAGCTGTGGATCTGTTTGGAGGTAATGGAGGAACTGTGACAGCACAAGGAAAACACTTCGCTGTCATTAGGCAGAGGTGGTTGTTGAACCTCCTTTGCCAGTGGTGGCGGATGGAAAAGCCAAGCGAGCTTCAGGTGAACAGGACTGGAATGAGAATGGCTGTGTGTATGTGAGAACACCGTGCTTGGAGCGTGCTGATCTCCGTCATCTACTAAAATAATACAGCGCAAATAGGTTATTCCAGATCCAGCAGCTTTAGCTGCCTTGATCTGCGGGGTTGCCTCAGTGAAAGAGACTAAGCGTCCTGGAATTGTCCTCAGAGAGGGATTAATAAGAATACAAACAGATAGACTTCAAAGGATAATAACATTGCGTGTGAGTACTGCTCTGCTGAAACCAAGAACAAGAGGCTACTCAAAGAAACAAAAAAATCAGCAAGTTTAAGCTGATGGTAATTTTGTTGACATATTGCACAATTAACCTGTGAGACCTGCTGGCCCAGTATGTTACTGCAGCCTTTAGGTTTACAAGATTAAGAAGTCAGGTGTTTGTAGGGGAAATGAGAAAACTTGTTATTATGTTAGAAAGAATACAATCAATGGAAACTTCCTTGAGGTTTAAATTCAGAGTTGACAGTGGTGAGGTGAAAACATCATCAAGGATGGCTGCTTTATGGTTAAGATCACTGTAAGTGCATACCTGAGATTTTTTCTCTTAGTTTTGCCAAGTGCCTGGACTCGCAAACCCCAGTGCATCGGGAGTCAGACCCAAAGGAAAAGAACACCCTTTGCTCTCTCGAGAGATCTGGAGAGCCAGGACACTTGGGCAATGCAACCTGAGAGAACGGAGAGAACAGCAACCCCAAATCCTGTTTTTTCTGCACTACTGAAAGAAAGGGGAAAGAACAAGGTTTTTCTTCTTAGGCAGCAGATTTTTTGTCCCTTGTAGATAGTTTGTTGTTCTTTCCTCCTATATCTTTCCAAACTGACTGTTGTGTTCTCCTTTCCTTTTTATCAGGCAGGTGGCTTTATAGATATGTTTGGGATGATGAACGACATGATTGGAAACATGGTAAGAACCTTCCCTAAACCAGTCTGTATGGAGGGGAGTGCTGAGGGTGCTCCTGCCATCCCCTCTATTGTCTCCCATCTTACTGTGCTGCTTTGGTATTGGCTATGCTCAGGCTGCCAAGGTGGCAGAGGCTGTAAGCTTTGCTTGCTGGCCAGGGTGGAGAGCTAGAGAGCTTGTTCCTGAGGTGTACCCACTGAGTGCAGGGAGGAGAGAGAGGTGAGGAAGGAAGTGTGGGGATAGACTTGTTCAGCAAGAAATAAGAATTAATTTAACAGGAAGGTGTGGTCTCCAGAAAGGTGGACCCATGGGGATGATACTCTTTCTATTTTAATTTCTTCCTACTTCATTGTATATAGAGAGAATTAACTGCTATCTCTTCTTCCCTCCCATTCCTTTATACCATTCCCCATTTCGTCTTGCAGGAGCATATGACAAGTGGTGCTAACTGCCAGACATTTACTTCCTCAACTGTCATCTCCTATTCCAACCTGGGTGATGGGCCCAAAGTCTATCAAGAGACCTCAGAGATGCGTTCAGCACCTGGCGGGGTAAGGGGGAGGCTGCACTGCGTCTTCCCAGCACGAGGCTGCTGGTTTTGCTGTGGGTAGATAGGCTTTATTTGGTGGCTCAGTGCTGCTCACCCACAGCACTTGTGCTTTACAGTCAGCTGCAGTTCGAGGAGCACGTTGTGACTCACTGAACCATGCTGAGGGCCACTGGGAGGGGATGGGAAGTGCTGGCGGGGGGGAATCCGTTTTTCCCTCTTCATTATGTTGCGCCTGACATCCTGGGAGCGGTGGCAGTGCAACATGACTGAAATACTGCAGGCAAGAATCAAGAGTGCCTTATGGGGCTGGGAGAATGAATTAAGATGTTGATTCTACATGGGAAATTGCCCTCAGATCCGTGAGACCAGACGGACCGTAAGGGACTCGGACAGCGGCTTGGAACAGATGTCGATTGGACACCACATCAGGGAGCGGGCCCACATCATGCAGCGGTCCCGGAACCATCGCACAGGTGACCAGGAGGAGAGGCAGGACTACATCAACATGGATGAAAGTGAGTGCTGCCCGTGTCCTCCTCCTAGCAAACCCAGGTGCTGCTTCCCCCCCTCCTCCCCGCCTGAGCTCGTTCTGTCCTTACGTAGGTGATGCAGCCGCGTTTGACGATGAGTGGAGGCGAGAGACGTCCCGCTACCGGCCGCAGCGGGGGCTGGATTACCGGCGTCATGAGGGCAGCAGCGGCCGCCGGGCTGAAGGGACTCGTCTTGCGATCCAGGGCCCTGAGGAATCTCCCTCCAGACAGTCCCGTCGGTATGACTGGTGAACCCAGAGCAGACCTTGTGGGGGGTGCAGCGTGGCCACCCCCAAATCTACCTACACGCTCTTGTAAGTCTTAACAAGTTTTTTTCCCTCATCTTCCACTGCGCAGTTGCCTCTTAGCCGTATGATTATTTTTTTTCATTGCCCCAATCTTATATTATTTTGAAGTGTTGGTTGGAAATGGGTTTTCCCACTTAATCTGGAGAGCAGGGGAAGATGTGAAATTTGAGAACATACTGTTCTGAATGGGAAGGTGGAAGCTGTTTAAGCTAGCTTTGTTGTCAACAAGAAAGTGTGGTGTCAGCCTCAACTGATGGTTGAAATGGTATGAAATGATGTAGGATTGCAACCTCTAGGGTCTTCATACCATCATTGTATAGAAGTTGGAGACCATTTGCTGTCAATCCTGTTTGAAATATAAGTGCTGGTGTCTGCTTTCCTGTGTTTTGAATAGGGTTCACTAGGATGTGATCTAGTGCTTGAAAAGGGACTTTTCCTTTGTTTTGATGTCTAGATGTCAGGTTATAACATGTCTTTCTCTGTCTTCTGTGCTGCTTTCTGGTCACCACTTACTCTTTTTATGTTCTCTGTTTTCCTTCCTCCCAGGTACAGACAGTGAAACTCTGAAGCCCCTTCAAAGCACCACTCAGACCCTCCTCAAATTTAGTATTAACCTTCCTCCCACTTAAGAATCGAAATAAAGCAACTAATCTGCATTGCTCTTCTTTTGCCCCATTTGGGTGCTGCAGTGGGGCATGAGGAATCTCACTGATGTGCGAGGAACGCATTAATTGCCCATTCCCTTTCTGCTCTCCCTTGGTTCTATTCTTTCTGCCAGTAGTGGTGGGCGTGAGGAGCTGCCACCTTGCCTGTTCCATCATTTCCACTCTTTTTGTGCTGGGTTGGGCTGGTTCTGAAGTTTGGTGTTTAGTCCCCTGTGAAAGAAATATGAGGGAATTCTGGTAGAAGCCCGTGTCGGTCCCCTCGCTGGGACGGAGGCTTCAGTTCCCCTCCTGCTCCTTGGTGCAGCTATGGAGAAGCAGAAGGATGTGTGCGTAGAGAAGGGAGGAGCAGAACAAAAGCTGGATTAGCCTGTGGGCCCCCCCGACCCCTCTTCGGTCAGCTCCCCCACTTTTTTAATTTGTGAAACTGGTAACTAGATGTTTACTGAATAAAGAAACAAACTGTAAAGAATTGTTGGATCAGTCTTTACCTTCAGCTGACCTAATTGTGCCTGCGGTGGAATTAAGTAACCTCTTTCATGTCCTTGGGAAATTGCTGAGGAGAAACTTGGTGTTTAATTCTAAGGCTTTATTTTATTACAGAAAATAGCCTTATAGCCTTCCCAGGTAGTTACAAAGTGAGATAATGCTCAGCATGAAATTGTGAAAGAAGATCCAAGAATCCACTTCACAAAAATACCCTTTAATTGCTGTAGTTTGCTGTGCACTCAGGGGAGATTGGTTGGTCTTGCTTGCTGCCTGGTTCCTGCATGGCCAGGGAATATTTCCACTATTTTCTCATTATTTCTCTGCAAATGAGGCTGACGTTGCGAATGGCCTTTTCTTAACTTCTTCAGTAGTAGGTGAAACTTGAGAGGCGTTAGGAATACGGGACTAGGGAAGATCTCCTGGGTTCACCAACTCATTTGGAACAGAAGGCAGGAAACTGATGTATGACTTAAACCCTTGGAAGTGCTGTGCCGGGATCTTGCCATGCATCCGCATGTTGTACGTCTGAGCACTAACAGAGGGACGGACACCTCACTGAGGACTGACTGTCTTGCCCTGAAGAAAGGCTGCAGAATCCAGCCCCTGAAAGCTTAGGGCAGAGTTTGCATGCGTTCCACCCTTCAAGGAAGCACAGGGCAGAGCCTCAGCCGATGGCAGGCTCTGTCCCCGCTTCTCCACGCTGTTCTGTCCCATAGTAAACCCCAGTAGGAGTCCTGGTCTTCAGGTGATGGCTCCATGTCTGGGTGCAGTTGGAGAGGTCTCTGGCATCTGGGAGAGTGAAGGGAGGAACCTCGGTTGAGACAGTGAAGGAAGTGTTGGAGGGGGATAAACCAGCTGCCCCTGGGAGTGGACAGTTTTCTGGAGATGTCATAGTCAAGTCAGGCTCTGAAGAGAGCAAGGCCGAAGGAGGAGCTACACAGAAAAAAGCAGGGCTTGGGAGAGGTTTAATGGTGGACAAATCATCTTGGGTTTGCCAGACTGAGAGAAAGAACTGGAGCAACAGCAGCGCTCATGTCAGTGGTAGTCTTGAGCTGGCACAAGATGTGGGACCTGGTATTTTGATCCAGCAAAGAATCAGCTGAGCTCAGAAAGGTGCTTACAGCATCAAGACGGTGGTCACCAGCTGCGACGTCCTGTCTGTTCTTTGAGGCAGTGTCTGTGAAAGAGAAGAGAGGGATGGGCATGGTGGTGGTGGGGATTAACTTGGACCTTTAAGATGTGAGGATCCATTTCTCTTTGGGCATGGAATTCCTAATCTTGATCTAATCCCTAATCCTTTTATCTGGATGCAGCCTCTGCACCTGCTGGGTGCTGCCGTGCGTACGGATCTGGGACCCTTGTGTGCTCTTGCACTCTCTGGCTGGGGGTGTTATTTACCCGTCCACTTGAGCCCTGCTAAGAGCTGTATGGCCCTTTCCAAGATCTTGGCCTTCTCCAGCCGTGACAAGGCTCTGGTGGTCTAGGGAAATGGAAAAGAGGTTCAGTTAGAGGAGGTCCTTGTGTTAAGGCTGGGAAGCAGAGACCAGGAGAGAGTTTTAGAGATCCCAAACCAAAAAGTAAGTACAAGGAGGTGTGTTGGGAGGGCCTCCCCTTCGCTAGTCCCAAGGCTGACACGGTACATTAACCTCTGACTTCCGAGAGCAGGAGGTTTTTTCCCAAAGGATAGTAAAGCTCCGTTGACTCCTCCAGGCCTGGGAGGCTGTTTTTCACCTGCAGCTCAGGGTTCTGCTGAAGAGGCCGCCTCAGCTGCTCCAGGCTGGCGTTGATCTGGGCACAGCGGCGCTTTTTGGTCAGTAGTTTGGGGGACTCTTGGAGGAGAGGAGGGAATGTGAAGGTATGGAGACAGAGGGCAGATCCGTACCCCAGTGGGAGTAAGACGTGCTGCCAGCGGTGCCTTATGCTGAGCGAGCGCGAGTTGTCCTTGGGGCTCTCCCTTTCACTGCTACCCTGGTCTGATGAAAATTCACTTACTGATCAGTGACATGGGTTGATAATCCAAAGGAAGAGCATGCAGAGAATTGCACGGAGGCAACAAAAAGGTATGTGTGCACAGCCATTGATTTACTACTTTTTTTCTGTCTTTAGACAAGCTGTGAGAAGCTCTAAGTCGTTGTAAGCAGATGCCCGAGTTTGTGCGTGCAGCACTCTGAAAATGAGAACACCAGTGCAATCGGAAAGCCCACCTCTGTTACACCACCCTAACTGCTGCATTCATACCACACCTATGTCTGCTTAATTTTTTCACCTTAGTTAAAGTTTCAAGTGAAATTGTTTCCTCTTAACAGTAGTCCACCTGCTGTGTGGGGGCAAAGGGAAGGCCTGGGATGAGTCTCTTGCATTTCTGAGATGTCTGTGACAGCTCTTCCTGCAGGATGGAGAAAGGGAGAGTTGGATGTTCCCAACATGAAGTTCCAACAGTGTTGGTTTAAGATGCACGGGGTGTGGTTCCAAGTCATCCTTATTTGTCCGATGGAGACAAAATTATTCTCACTCCTTCTCCCACAGCTGTCACCTTCAAATGGGACTAGGTGAAGCACCGAAGCAATGCAGTTCAGTGGTACTTCTGGACCTTGCTAAGGAGCAAGTAGGGCACCTGGAGTGAGACAGAGGGGCCTGCTGTGCTTAAAAGGGGGTGGGGGGGAGGTGGGCAGAATGAGGTGGAGAGAGGCTGGAAACACTGGTAGAAAGATGGATGACAACCTCAGATGAGAGTTCATTAGCTACACACAAATAGAACAGAAACTGAAGGGGTTTTGTTTGTTGTATATTCCGTTTTCCATATTTGAAAATGGAAAGTAAGAGCCATTAGAGCTAGCAGGAACTTTGTCCTTGAATGTTTTTGTTGGTAGCCCTGAAGCTCTGTGCACCTTTCACTGCACTTTTTAAAGCATTGTAGAATACTGGGGAAATACGGTGAGCCTGGGGAAGTTAACCTTGTGCCAATATTTGTAAACAGCAAATGAGATAATATCCACAGCTGTAAACCAGGTAAACTGACATTAAGTCAAGATAAGAGACAGAAAATACATTCAATTTAAAAATAAAAGTGGATGTATGGGTTTTTATAATGTTCTCGATCTCACTTTCTTGAAATTGTTCCTGTCCAACAGCTGTAATATTTTCTGATTAAATTGCGGGTTGGGTTAACAAAGGCACTTACAGCATCCTGAAGTTAAAGGTTGCACCAGCACGAGGTATCGTAGTTAGCCACACAAGACTCTTCCCTGATTTAAAAAAAAAAATAAAAATAAAACAACAAAAGGGCCAATATTATAAATTTTAGTTCACTGATAGATTTCAAGTAATGAGGGGGAAAAAGAGACCCTGAAATATTAAATTACTTCTAGTAGGATGCTGTTCTGAAACTAATGCTCATTAGTAACTAGATTAATGATCTGAAAGAAGATATTAAACCAATGTTGATGAAGCTTTCGGAGGACTCAAGGAACGATGAAAGTGATAAATTATGGAAAAAGGTGGGGTGTGCAGAGCTATTGGTGTGGTGTTTAGTTATAAACAACAAGTATTTTTGGCTCCACTGAAAGCAGAAGGACATTCATCCAGAAACACAAATGTAGTCTGTGCTCTTTCAAGATGGAGGACTGTTTTCTGGAAACTCTGGAGGGACTCCAAAAATAATTAGGGGACTGAGAGATAACCAAATAAACGAATGGTGCTTGCATCATTCTTCATCCATGGAGATGGGTTACACTCGGAGGCATTAGCCTGCGTTCACCAAGCAGGGAGGTAAAGTTTCTCCCCTATATCACAATAGTGAACCCATTGTGTGAAGTCTGAGTGTACGACACTAAAAAGGACACCAAAGATTAGAAGGACTCCGGAAGGGAGCAACAAGGATGACCTGAAGCCTGGAAATGCTGACTGGTACCACAAGATAACATGAATCCAAGACTCTCGAGTCTGAGCCTGTTCCACTTGAGCAGGGACTGGTGTTACCTCCACGGGAATGAGGCTCCTGACAGTAGAGGGCTCTTTAACCTAGCAGAAAACCTGCAGCTACCTAGTGATGGGACTGGAAATGAGATGCAGAACTTCATGGGAGAGCATACCTGGGTTTTCCAGCTCTTGCTACTCCAAACGTAGATGGGGTGTCTCAAAGGTCGAGAGCGGGTGCAGGAATGGGGTGAGGTAGTTCTTGGCCACTTCAGAAGCCAAACGATGTGATTATACCTGTCCCTTCAGGCTTTAAAAATCTATGAATCAGAAAGGAAAGCAGGCTGGCCCAGTGCTAGGCTGCAGGGAAGGGTGGAAAGGGGAAGAAGGGACCTGGTGACTTGATGGGTACTTAAGAGCTCATGGGACCACAGAGCAAGATGCAGGAAAGGAAGCTCTCTGTGGGCACAATGGTTTGTTTGGGAAACAAATGTGCGCTTCCATGGGGCGAGAGTGTAAAATCCCACAGGCAAACGCCACGCCCGTGGCACCGACCCCAGTGTTGGAGAAAAACAGGATTTAAAATAGACATCAATATCGGGTCTATGGTAAAATCACTTGTTTGATTTTGCAACATTTTTCTACTTTACAAAACACACAAAAAAATGACTTGATTTTATTTTTCAGCCCTGTCTTAAATGTAACTATTTTTTTCCTCCTGGGATTTTTCTTTTTTAAAGACAACACTTCAAAAAAGGTCCGCATGGGGGAAACTCCACTTAGGTTATTATTGGTTATTATTACTTCCACTGTCTCCTCACATCTGACTGTTTTGGCTGGCTGGGTTTATAAATCTTGATGGGACTTAATACAAAGTTAAAGGGTGGGGGGGAAGGAGATACAAAGGAAGGAGAATAGAATAGACACTACCTATCTCCAACTGCTGGTGCCATAATGATCAGAGGTAAGCTGGAGGTAGAGATACGAGCCTCTCTCTATCCATCCCTTACTAATAACAGAAAAGAACAAAGATTGCAAAAAAAGAAATACATGAGTAAATAAATAAAATGCAGACACGTTGCCAAATTGGATGAGGGTATCAGGCAGGAGGACGTAGGTGGCCTTGAAGGAGTCAGTAACAGCAAAGGGACTAAAGTTAGTAGCACAAAGTGAAAGGGAAAAGGCACACAGGACCTAAACCCAAGACTTTCTTAGCTGTAAACTGGAGCCTCTTTGATTATAAGCAGCAGAAAAGAAGAAAGACTGAGGATCACCCATGCATCATATAATTACTGTAAGCACCTACTGAGGCATCGAGGAGAAGACACGCAAGCCAGGAGGCATTTCTAGTAGCTATAGGTATGCGTTACTGTTGCTGTGCAAGATGCTGATCAGACTTTACCTGTGGAAGAGAACTGTGCTCATTTTTAGCCAAGAAAGCTTAATCTGAAGTGCAAGTAAGAGCGAGCTTGTAGGATAGCCTACAAACTATGTGTGAGGGGGCTGGTTTGGTTAGTTAACCAAAATGAAGTCTATACTCAAGGGAAATAAACACCAGGGAGGAAGAAGGGCTTCAGCTGAAGCCGCACAGGCACGAGAGAATATAAACTAGCTGCAACACCGTTTAAGCTGGAAATTAGAAAAACTTTCTAACCACTACAGCAGTCAGGTTCTGGGGCAGCCTGCCCAGGGGACTCGTGGGGACAATGAAATCAACCAGTTTTGGGCTGGCACTTGAGAAGCTTTCGTGAGGGATTATGAGACCGCACTGCTAAGGGATCACACTCGGTCACCAGCAGCCTCCTTCTCACTTCTTCTCCCACCAAACAGATCACCCGTCTTCCCACATTCTGAAGCCAGTGCTACGTGCTTCAGAGGCAGATGCAGGGAAACCTGCAGGAGACAGGGTGAAGCCTCCCCAGAAACATTTTCTCCTGATCCAAAGGGGATGGGTCTTCACTTGTGCCTCAGAGCAGGAGGGCTTAGAGTTGCTTTTAACGCGTGCACAAGTGCTACGGTAATTCTGGATGTCGGTCAGGGCAATCCCAAGCACAGATACAGGCTGGGCGGAGAATGGATTGAGAGCAGCCCTGAGGAGAAGGACTTGGGGGTGATGGTTGACGAGAAGCTCAACATGAGCTGGCCATGTGCGCTTGCAGCCCAGAAGGCCAACCGTATCCTGGGCTGCATCAAAAGCAGCATGGCCAGCAGGTCGAGGGAGGTGATTCTGCCCCTCTGCTCCGCTCTTGTGAGATCCCCCCTGCAGTGCTGTGTCCAGCTCTGGGGCCCCCAACATAAGAAGGACATGGAGCTGTTGGAGCGAGTCCAGAGGAGGGCCATGAAGATGATCAGAGGGCTGGAGCCCCTCTCGTATGAAGACAGGCTGAGAGAGTTGGGGCTCTTCAGCCTGGAGAAGAGAAGGCCCCGGGGATACCTTCTAGCAGCCTTCCAGTACCTGAAGGGAGCCTACAGGAAAGCAGGAGAGGGGCTTTTTACAAGGGCAAGTAGTGACAGAATGAGGGGTAACGGTTTTAAACTGAAAGAGGGGAAATTTAGATTAGATATTAGGAAGAAATTCTTTACTGTGAGGGTGGTGAGACACTGGAACAGGTTGCCCAGAGAAGTTGTGGATGCCCCCTCCCTGGCAGTGTTCAAGGCCAGGTTGGATGAGGCTTTGAGCAACCTGGTCTAGTGGAAGGTGTCCCTGCCTGTGGCAGGGGGGTTGAAACTAGACGATCTTTAAGGTCCCTTCCAACCCAAACCGTTCTGTGATTCTATGATTCTATGATTGTCACCTGTATAAGGATCATGCTCTTGAATCCAGCTGACATTTCTGTATCTATTGAATTCATCACAACACGAATATAATTGCACAAAGAATTTTGTAGCAAATGACTTCCTTTCCCCAGCAGTGGCAGAGCCTGCCACCAGCAGAGGAGGTAGAGGAAAATCCATCCCAGTTCCATGCTGCGCCAGCAGGAGAGCTCATGGAGAACTGGAGCAGCCCTGAAGACAAAGAGGTGGGTGGTTGAGGAATCAGTAAAGAAAGCAGGTGTTTTTTTCTGAGTATTGCAGCTAAGCAGTGACTAGTACTAGGCAAAGGGATAAGGAAAGAAGAGCCCTGTGAGTGGGAACACAGATAGACACTCATGGAGAGGGCAGCAGAGAGGGAAAGGGGTCGCAGAAGGAAATAGAGCAGCTACTCCAGGGTGTAAAAAGCAGACAAGAAGGATGTCAGGGATCTGAGAGCTGCATTTGCAGCTGCTGACATGGACCATGGGATGATTCTGACTACTCTAGCTTGCACTGTGCCATAGTCCTGCAGAGCCAGGGCCTCATCCCAGGGGGCCTGGTCCAGCTGTGGCAAAAGGCCTGCACAACCCTCAGTGGCTGCTGTTGGCAGGGAGCCATTGCGAGAAGGTGCAGCCCCACGGGAAGCAGACTGGGACACCCGTCCGTTTGTGTTGGTTCACCCAACAGACCACTGTCAGGCACCCACCTTCCACAGAAAGCCTTGGGAGAGGAGGTGAGACATCTCCACGTGAAGCCGTAGGGACCACGTGGCTGCATGCACAGATACTTTCATAGGCACCAGACCTCCTGTTCGTCAAAAAACAACCAAAGAAAACCAAACCAACCCCTTAAATGTCTCATTTGGGGGACAGAGGCAAGGGCGGCCTCAGCAACCCCCATAAACAAAATGTTGCCTCCCTTTGAGGGGAGCCCTGCTGAGGGTCATTAAGCACAAAGACCACCTCTGCCTCCACAGGTCCTCCAGCACAAACCACTGGAGGATGGAGAAAGCCTTGGACAAGTCCTGCAGGGCTCTTGCCTGGCTGTTACACTTCTCCCGAGTCACCAGGTGCAGATGGGTACCACGGCAGTTGCAGGCTGCTGGCACCATGGTGTCTGACACCCCTACCACCTTCAAGAAGGGGAACAGCAAGCTCCCCAGAAGAAACTGTGCCCCCAGTAATGCGATAAGAAGAATTACCATCATCAGCTTTGATTCCTAATGAGAATCCACAGTTACCTCTTGGCACAGGGTGGCTGGAGGCGGCTGGCAAAAGTCAGACATCAGCAATAGAGCTGTTCAGGTCCTGTCCTACCTCCTCCCTTTTCTGAATCCAGATGTGAAAGCCCACCAAAGAGGGACTGCAATAAATCACTGCACAACAGA
Source organism: Nyctibius grandis (assembly GCF_013368605.1). Taxonomy (NCBI): domain Eukaryota; kingdom Metazoa; phylum Chordata; class Aves; order Nyctibiiformes; family Nyctibiidae; genus Nyctibius; species Nyctibius grandis. The sequence goes on from NC_090662.1 coordinate 90,573,819, forward strand.
CATTACACTTTCCCTGCTAAGGCTGGCAGATCTGCTCCTCAAGCTGAGACGAACACATCCTAAACCTCATTCCTTTGCCAGGCCTTAGGGTGTCGTGTGTCCAGGTATTTCTGTTCTGCTTTACTCAGCGCCTATTTTCTCTGTCTTTTCTTTGGGCAAAAACAGGGTTAAAACACAAAGACATTTAAAATTAAAATGAAAACTGATAATAATAATAATGCTCAGTACTTATCTCACTCATGCAATCTTCAAAGTGATTTACAAATGTTAACTAATTAATCTTCACATCCTCTCTGACTGAAATTCAGAGTCACGGCTGAACTGAGCAGGAAAATAAAAAGTGTGGTTTTCAGGTGAAGGGCAAAGGGAAACCTGTGCTCCTGCCCGCTGTTTGCCATCCGGCAAGGCAATTTGCAGCAATATTTTCATTCTGCACTGCACACCTCTCTCTATTTCTCAGTCATACCAAAGGTCTGAAGTAATTTTATCTGCTACCTTCTGCTTCATTTTTCTTAATTGAGGTCTTAAAAGGTGTTCCCTTTGAAAAGTAAACAAAATGGAAGGCTTTCAGAGCTGTGCAGATGCCCTTTGATCAAATATGTTTAATCCCAAACTCTTCTGAAATCCACAACACAACCAGCCTCGAGGGGCAAATAAGAAAATGCGAAGAGGGAGGGCTGTGCTTGGCAAATGCTGCTGCCGGAGAGTTGAGCTGAGCCTTGGAGAGGGGACCAAGCCAAATGCCACAAAACAAAGTTATGGCAGAAGGATGCAGGGCAGACTCGTGCCAGCTGTGATTTAGCCATGAGGATCTGAGCCTGGGGCTTCAGCACAGCCTAGGGCTGGTGCGGCAAGCAACCCCAGGACCCCGTGCTGGTCCACGCTCTGGTTGCTGTCACCTGCGCGTGGGTTTTTGGGCTCACAAGACCGATGCCAGCATGTGTACAGAGCCCAGGCACTGCTCCGCCTTGCTGTGTGCTGTGCAGGGCACTCACACAAAAGCATCATGCGTGACTGGCGAGGAGCTCTCAGTGCTGGCTCGGGACACTTCCAACTCTGCTCCCAGGTTCTACAGCCTGGATATGAACTCTGGATTCAGGGTGTTTAAAAAGACCCTTTGTGCCTAACAGCCATGGAGTGGTTAAAGAGAGCAAAGCCCAGCAGGTCAGAGAGGAGCCGAGACACTTCGAACAGAGCTGTTTCGGCTGCTCTTCCTAAGCAACAGCGGGACTCTTGTGAGGCACGAATATCCTCCTCCATTATTGGTAACTTCAGCTCTCCCTGGAGGTGCCACTGCTCCAGCCCAGCTCCTGCCAGACCTCAGCCGGCTGTTAGGACACATGCTTTGTCCGGCTGCTCAGCTCCATCCCGAGACTGATCTCCTCACTCCTTCGCGTCACACCCCAATGGCTCCTCTTTCACAGGGCGTGCGGTGCCAGACATTTGGCAGGTGCTCAGGGCTTGCCAGGTATCACCTCCCTGTTGGCACCTCAGTTCCAGACCAGCCTTCCCAGGGAGCAGGAGAATCTGATGCACACAGACATTATTGCTTCTTGAAGACAATTGCAAATGCGGCGAGCACCATGACTTCCCTCACCGAGAGACACAGATGAAGGTGATGTGATGCAGAGGGAGGAGGGCTCAAGGTAATTTAAACAAAAGCTGGAAGTGTTGTCACAACCCCTCCCTGCAACTTATGTAAAACAGAACTCGTCAAGTAGGCTCCCTATTGCTGCAAATTAGCCAGACCTCTCTAGGTGGGTTGAGACAACCTCGGCTTAGCTGCCCTCTTATGCGCTCCTGCAGCCACATTTGCACCTCTCCTCTGGACAACTTCATGCCAGACCTCTCGTACATGGCACTTTCTTGCCAGATGACTGCAGCTAAGGGGCATGATGCCTTGGGGCACAGAATGGGAGAAAGGTGTGGGGCTGCCCTAGCTGTTGGAGACCTCAGCCAGTGACAGCAGCCATCCCGGGACAGCTTGGCACATCCCTGCCTCCGGCACAGCCCTGCCCTGTGACCTTACACCCAGGGAAGGAAGGTGCTTGAAAGTTTCATGAGTGCATGGGTTCAGGTGTTAGGGGTTTCCCACTGAAAGTTAGCGCTGAATTACAGAGGTCCAGAATTAGAAGAACAGCAACATTGCACAAACCAGCATTTTGTGGTGTTTGAGTATTGAGGTGACATCACACCTTGCTACCGCTAAGACAAGCATGGTCTCACCCCCTCCTCCCCACCCCCTTAACAAGGCTTGCTCCCACCTACACTGCCTCAGCTCCAGCTCTCACTTGTCTGCACAGGGAGCTCACCCAGAAGAAAACTCACCCAGGCCAGTGCATTGAAAAAAGTCTCCATGCGGACAAAGATCAGGGCTTTCCCTTGCTGGATTAATTTTCCAGTGGTTTGCTCACACACAGACACCCGGGTTCAGGGAATCAAATTTTAGCATCGGCACAAGGAACAAGGCAGAACCAAGCCTCATGGGGTGGGAGTCATAGAATGGTTTGGGTTGGAAGGGACCTTAAAGATCATCTAGTTCCAACCCCCTGCCACAGGCAGGGACACCTTCCACTAGACCAGGTTGCTCAAAGCCCCATCCAACCTGGCCTTGAGCACTGCCAGGGAGGGGCATCCACAGCTTCTCTGGGCAACCTGTTCCAGTGTCTCACCACCCTCACAGTAAAGAATTTCTTCCTAATATCTAATCTAAATCTACCCTCTTTCAGTTTAAAACCGTTACCCCTCATCCTGTCACTACATGCCCTCGTAAAAAGTCCCTCTCCTGCTTTCCTGTAGGCCCCCTTCAGGTACTGGAAGGCTGCTATAAGGTCTCCCCAGAGCCTTCTCCAGGCTGAAGAGCTCCAACTCTCCCAGCCTGTCTTTAGAGGAGAGGTGCTCCAGCCCTCTGATCATCTTCGTGGCCCTCCTCTGGACTCGCTCCAACAGCTCCATGTCCTTCTTATGTTGGGGGCCCTAGAGCTGGATGCAGTACTCCAGGTGGGGAGAGCGGAGTAGAGGGGCAGAACCACCTCCCTGGACCTGCTGGTCATGTTTCTTTTGATGCAGCCCAGGATACGGTTGGCCTTCTGGGCTGCAAGCGCACATGGCCAGCTCACGTTGAGCTTCTCATCAACCATCACCCCCAAGTCCTTCTCCTCAGGGCTGCTCTCAATCCATTCTCTGCCCAGCCTGTATCTGTGCTTGGGATTGCCCTGACCCATGGACTCACAGTGTCAATTTACATTTACACCACCATGGAACAGGACAGTGCAGCACTCGCATCCCTCTGACTCAGCTTCAAGCCAGTCTCAAGGATTCATCCTCTGAAGAATCTGATGTTTTTTTCTGGGCATCTCACAGGAGTCAATTTCATTAAAAAGATCTTTTTTGACCAGACTCCAACATCACCCAAGAATGGCTTAAGCAGCATCTGTACCATGAAAACTCACCCAGGCAGGCATTGACTCTGTCACCTTCAGCTCTGTCAGACAAGTCCCCACGTCACTTTCCGTTTTATCAGGATCACTGGGCACGCAGTATTGACACTTTCTCCTGTATCTGCACCTCCCTCTGAAAAAGCACCTCTTTTGTACGTTCCAGATGCAAATCAATCACAAGAAACTCTTTAAATAAGATTTATGATTCATTCCTGCTTTATGGACTCTCATCCCAGTTCTATTGAGCTACTGTGGCACTTCCCTTTGGAAAAGGAAGTATTTTGAGGATATATTCCACCCAGAAATGGGACAGAGGCTTTCAGTATCACAACTTACTTTGGAACATCCAGAATCAGTATACGAGACAAAGACACACCACTATAGGAGGACAAGTTTGTACAGATATGTCCATAGATCTATATTTTTATTGTTTTATATATATTTATAATATATTTATATATTTTTAAAAGAATCCCTTCAAAAACTACCCTCCCACCTAGCAAAACAAGGATTAAACAATCAAAGATGGCAGCTGCATCCTGGAGCAAAGTATCCCAGGGGTCTCAGAGCCAAAACGATTGCTGAGCACCAGCGCACTCTTTCCAAGCTTCTGTGATGCCCTGCGGGTGCAAAGGTGACCAACACAGTTTTATGGCTCTTTAAACTGGCCTGTCAAAAGACAGGGAGAGAGAAAGAGAGAAACACACGGCCGTAGCGATGGGGGCTTGAGGGGTAAGGGAAACAGCAGCGCATACAACTGGGAGCTTAGAGTGTGAAATGTTGTGATGAAGAGGAGGGAGGCACTGCCTGGGAAGGCAGTAAAGAAGATAGGAAGGAGAACAAACATGCAGGAGAATTAGTTGGTAAGATGGCTCTCAGAGAAGCATCACACTTGGGACCCTTGCTACCCCTCCATCCCCCAAATCTCTTCCTCTCACCCTCCCAGTTGTGAAGGGAGATCCAACTAGTTTGATTTAGACCAAATCTTCGCACTGCCCCGGAGCCTGTGGAGAGAGGGGGGGAAAAAAGAAAAAAATTCAGAGTGGACACTAAGGCCCTGACTTCCTTTTCTAAATGCACACAGAGGAGAGCGGATGATGTTCTTCACAAGAGGAGAGCACCAGGAAGGCTTATGAGCTCTGCTTCAGGCCAAGAGTTGCAGAGATCTTCCCCCAAATTAGCAGGAGACGAGCTCAGCTGGGACTACATCTCTGATCATCCCCCCTCCAGGGAGCAGACCCCTGCAGTCAGTAACCTCACTGCTTGGAAACAGGGCTCCCCTCAGTTCACCTCTGAACACACACACACACACAAGTGGCTCTGGTCATTTGCCCCCACTTCTCACCCTTTGGCTTTGGAAGTTTTCTTGCTCGCCTGGCGCTGGTTGGTGCCAGGGGCCGGCTCCCTGAGCTCTGTTAGGTGCTGTTCCGGGTCTTGGGATGTGGCTGCTGCAGCAGCTGCTGTTGTCACCTTAATGGTCTTCTTCAGGTTTGCCACCTGCAACAGAAGAAAAGCAAGAACCAAGGAATTTCCCACGGGTTTTAGTTTGTTTTGATTTTTTTTTTAGTTTGGGGTTTTTTGGTTTTTTGTTTTTTTTTTTTTTAAAGCAAGGCCTAGATTTAAGAGCTGCAAGCTCAGGTCAAACAAAAGACTTAACAGCTGTCCAGACCCCAGCACTGCAGAGGAGTGTTAAGCTGATTTAGGACTATTCTTCAGGCACAACGCCCTGGGCGGTCTGGCCTAGGGAAATGGTAATGCCTGACTTAAGCAAAGCCTATAACAACCACAGGGACCTGGTTCTCGTTATTTTTAAGTGAGGGGCACTGGCTGCTCCCACCTCGGCCCACTCACCTCACTCTCTATCTGCTGCTTAAGTGCCAGCTGTTGCTCTTTATGTTGGTTGGCTCGGCTAACCTGTTCTTCAATGCCTGACAAGACAACCTCGCAGCCCTGGCACCTGGAGAGAAGACGTAGGAGAAAAGGCCAGGTAATTTACACAGCATAGAAAGAAACATGAAAGTTGACAGATTTCAGCTCTAGAGGCCAAAAAGACTGGAAGGTGACAGCTACACCAGGCAGGGAAGACACAGGAGCAGAGTCCAATGTAATAATGTAGTAACATTATCAGTCAGGAGGGGGACACATAACAAAAGTCATACGAGGTTAGGAACTACAGATATATACTCAGAAAGCCTCCTGCCAGCTGCCAGGACTGTGCAAAGGTTGCCGCAGTCTCATCGCCTCTCCAGCAACAAACAGGGGAATTTGGAAAATCATTTTTGGAAAATTACTTTCTGTTGGAGTACGGGAAAGGGGATTGAGTACGTCACCTCGCAACACGACCCCCCACCAACACACAGAGGATCTGGGGAAGCCACCGGCCACTCTTGCAACCTTTTTTGGGTGTTAGTATCAGGGGCTTCCTCCTCACCACTCCTGCAATGTGCGGGTGATGGTGCTTAGCTCCTCCCGCCGGATGTCCCTCCCAATGCTGTAATCCACCTCCAGGCGCTGGTTCCGCTGATCCAAGCTCCCTCGCAGCACATCTGCATACACAGCCTCAATCACGAGGTCCTCCAGTTGCCGGACGTTCTTCAGCTGTAACTGCTCCAGCAGCACTGAGTAGGGGATGCACTGTGGAAACACGGTGGTAACTAGCATGAGGGAATCCCAGTGTGAGGAGAACTCAGGGAAAAACAGGGCCACTACCTTGACCTTGGCAGCCAGAGTGACGACTGACAGGTGCCTCAGTTTGTTCTTCTGAGCCTCTGTCAAGGGAGGGAGGTTTGCTGCTTCAGCTATTGTCAGGGGAAAGAACAGAGTATAAGAATTTATGTCTCATTTTCCACTTCCCAGCCCTGCACAGAAACATCCACACCATACCCGGTTCGTAAAGCATCTGCCCACCAATCCCCCAAGCGATACTTCATCTCGCCAAGCCATCCCCATTAATTCTCAGCTCAAAAGACCGTTTCTGAGCAGCCTTTCCTCCCCTCAGCCTCGAGTCAGTCCTCTCCGGCTGCCCCGTGCCTTATTTATGGAGGTCTGCACACCCCAGTGGACACCTAAGTCTTTCCCCCTGCCCCTCAAAAATGTCTCCATCAAGATGTTCCTGGGAATTCCCCACGCAGCTGGCAAATGGTGGCATTAATTATCATCAGGTATTTCAATGATCTCGGGCCCAAACCACAACCAGGCGTCTGTTGGGCCGCGGTGACGGTGGCACGGCTCCTGCTGCAAGGGGGAGCAGTTCGGGTGAGGGTCTACAGCAGCTCAGGGCTCGGGCACGTTTTCCACAGCGAAGGACCAGCATCACCAGGAGGGGAAAGGGCCCCTGCCCCGCGGTGCGCCCCCGCCGCCCCGGGGCCCGTCCTCACCCAGATAGTCCGCGTAGGTGCCGTAGGCGAAGATGGTCAGGAGGCGGAACACGGGGGAGAACTCGCTGTCGGCCAGCTGCGGGGACACACGGTCAGGCCCCGCCGCCCTCCCGGGCCGCGGGCAGGGCCTGCCGCCCGGGGCGGGCCGCGGGGGCAGGGCCGGGCCTGGGCCGGGCCGGGGCGGGCCGGTCTCACCTCCCGCACGGCGGGCATGTCCAGCAGCTCCCCGAAGACGTAGATGCCCGGGGCCTCCAGCACCTGGTGGATGAGGCTGGCGAGGGCGGCGCCGCGGGCCGCCTTGGCCAGCAGCAGGAACTGCTCCTGGCTCTGCCCCGTCACCTTCCCTTCGGCCGCCATCGCGCCGCCGCCCCCCGCGGGGCTCGGGCCCCGCCGCGCTCGCCCTCACGCAGGCCCCGGCCCCGCCGTCGGGCGCACCCGCCGCCGGCTCAGCCCCCACCCCGCCCCGCCGGGGCTTCTCTGTGGCGCCGCCGTCGCAGAGCGGCCGCTTCCGGGTGCTACCGCTGCCCGTCCCCCGCCTCCGATTGGGGGAGGCGGCAGCTCGGCCCGCCTCCGCCGCTTCCCCATTGGCCGCCCAGAGGGCCGAGCGGCGGGGCGGGCCTGCCGCGAGGGCGCCCCACGCCGGCCGGGAGGGGCGCCGGCGGCCGGAGCCAGGTCTCGTCCCCTCCCCGGCAGCCGAGCGCCGCCCCGGGGCGCCGCCCGCGCTGGCCCCGGCCTCTCCCGGCCTCTCCCGGCCTCTCCCGGCGCCGGGGCTGCCAGGGCCCGGCAGGAGTGCTGGGCACAGGGCCCCGCCGGATGCCCGCTGCTGCCCCACCCCCTGCGGCCTGGGCGGTGCCGTGGGCCCCGGGGCGCGGCCTGGCCTGGCGTGAGGCGGCGGGGGAGGCCTGGCCGGGGCGAGCTGCCCCCGGGCGCGGCGGGCACCCTCACGGGCCCCCCTCGGGGCCTCGGCACCCCCCTTCCACCGGGAGCGGGCAGCGCCGCGGCTCGGGGAGCCTCCCCCTGCGACCCTGGCACGGCAGGTCTCGGGTCCCCGGGCCTCCAGGCTGGGACTCGGCCGCCGCAGTGGCCGTCTGGGGTGCAGCCTGCCCCGGGGCTAGCGGTGGCCACCGGTTTGTCACCAGCTCTGGCCACACTGTTCAGGCGCCTTTTGTCCGTGATCTCCCTTTTCCACCGCCCTTCTCTTGCCCTGCCCTGTTCCCTGCCAGCACCTACTCACTGTTCTGTTCTTCGCCACCCATCTTCTGCCAAACACTCCCCTGAGCCGCCCAGTTGTACTGAAATGTGTCCGACAAGCTGCAGCTGGCGGAATGGTCACAGGTGCCACGTGAATATCCACGTATTTATGGGTCTTTCCATACATTTTGGTGAATATCTACTCTTTCATCTGTACAAGATGTTAAAATAACTGCTGAGAAAACAGATACGCTACTATACGGCACAGTATTTTTCGTATTTCAATGATATATTCTACAAGTACCACACCAGAATTAAAAGAGATGTATAGAATACCTTGCGTGTGCCTACACATCACTTGTCGTTGCTCTGCTTTCACACCATTAAGATTTCACTATTTTGGGCAGCGTTTTGGGGATATGTAAATGTAAAAAATCTTATGTTGCAAAGCACCCTACTTATGTATTTAAACAGGGCATTTCTTAAATCCCTGCATGCATTCCCTCCTCTACTGCATTAATTTTTATGAAAAAATTGCTTTACTATCTGCTGAATCATTAACCATCGCAGTTGTCCAGAAACACATCCCTGATGTAGGCAGGGTATGGCCATAAAAAGACAGTTTAAACACTCCACAAGGATAGAAATGTTTATGGTATACTTTAAGTATCTCTTCATGGGCAAATGAGTTAGTGTAATGCGCTCAGGAGGCATCACCGAGGGCACGCTTCCCTGTGCTAGGTGAAAGAGCTGTTTTTACAATGATGGGACTAAAAAGTGAGGGTCATTTTGGAAGAAAATTTTCATAGCCCTTCTTGTCTTGTATAAATCATGTGAGGTGGGGGTGAGTTGTGAGGGGGACGAGGAGGAGCGTAGTCAGCAAACACTCATTTCAAGAAGCAGCATTAAGCCGTTTGCCCAAGAGTTTCCAGTCTGGCACCAACTACCTTCTAGGTGAGACGATTGACTGTGCCCACACGCGTGCACCAGCGGAAGCTGACCAGAAAAGCCTCTTTGTTCAGCTCCAGATTTTTGAGGCAAATGAGACTAAGACATCCCAAAGCTAAGGGGGCATCAGAGCATGTAAATGAAAACGTGCTCTGCCAGAACAGGACTGAGGGTCTGGGTACCTTCGCCTGTTAGGGCACCTGTTTGCCTCCCTGGCCCAGACACTCAGAGCTGTTTTGCTCCTTCTGCCTTGAATTAGTTTTGAGTGATGCCCACCTAATTCCAGCGGCATGACCACTAACATTAGTGGGCCAGGGAGGCAAACAGGTGCCCTAACAGGCGAAGGTACCCAGACCCTCAGTCCTAAGTTCAGTTTTCCACACTGACTGTCACTATCCACACTGCTCCCTTCTTCTGTCGGCAGCCTCAGTGTGAAGACCAAGCACTGAAGGTGCCTCGGGGACTGAAGGGACCCTGAGAAGGGGTAGGGACAATACATACAGCTGTTCACATGAGCTTGGAGCAACCTCTCGCTGGGAGACACAATGATCTAACTCCCCATGGGTTGTATTTTCTAGCTCTAAAATTGTGTTTGGAGCAGTCCAGCACCCCAAAGGAGTCTTCTCCACAACTCAGCCACAGCAGCTGTGTGAGAAGAACTAGAGTCAAAGCAAGTGATGAGAAGAGAGTTGTTGATACTGGCAAGTAAAACCTTAACAAACTTAGACTTTACCCAGATGAAGATTTCAAGATGTTATACTTATTTCAAGATGTTACACTTACAGAAGTCTGGCAAAGCGCAAGTCAACTGCCTTTAATACGTGCTAAACTGATCAAGCTGAAGACCTGGGACTCAGCCGCTGCAGGGGCTGCCTGGGGTGCAGCCTCCCCCCAGGCTGATGGTGGCCACCCGTTTGTCATCAGCTCTGGCCATGCTGGTCACAGGCTTCTCTGGTCAGCTTCTGTTGGTACATACACGTGGGCACAGTCAATCATCTCTCCTAGAAATGTGCCTTGAACCCACCTGTTCAGGGCACTGTCAGCAGCTGTCCTGCCCTGGGTCCTTGGTGAATGAGGTGGTGAGGAGCAGTTCCTGTGCTCAGACACATTTTCAGGACAGGCTGAAGATCGCGGTGGCCCAGGGAAGCAGGGAAAGGATGTCAATCTGTATTCTCAGAGCTAGCGAGGTCTGGGCTTCTCCATATCGCAGGACTAAAGGAGAAGCAGGGCTTGTAAGGTTGGGTCAGAGCTGTGAAGGCAGGTTACTGGGCAGTATTAAGAAGGTGACTCTCTCCTTACATTTTCCTCTCTGTTTCTGTATTTAGGTCTGATTCACCACAGCCTTACACCTGCTGTATTCACTTACAGCAGCACAGAGTGCATTCAAATCAGGTTCAAACGTAACCCTGCTGATTTGTAGTGTTTTATTACTCTCTTCCCCACCCCCTCTCCAGCTCCTTCCATCTCAGGTTTATCTCTCCATCGATCTGTTTCTCTCACACTCTCTGACACGCTTGCTGCCTTTCATTATTAGTCAGATAAAGCCAGGCAGCCCGAGCATCCTAGCTACATGATGCTCTCTCTGTCCTCCTTCTACGCTCCAGCCCCGAGGTCCTATGTCCTGTGTGCTGGGTCCCCACGTTTTTGTCTGCTCCTTCTTTGCCCTGCATAGAGCTAAAGCAAGGGCAAAGACCAGAAAGTCCTTTAAATGAATCAGAGCCTGAGGCCTCCAAATACAAAGGTCATCATCTTCCTAAAATACACAAACTCTCGTGAGAGTGCATGGTAACACCCCCATAACTTAGCAAAGTCTTTGCCTTGTCCCTAGATCAGGGTGCCAGGTGTTGAGATTAAATTCCAGACTCCTGGAGTCATTAACTCCCATGCTTTCACTTTGTTCACAACGCAAACGCCTATCTTTATGGTCACAGGGAAACTGTGAAATGTGATTTTCATGTAACCTAAAGAGTCGAAAGTAGGAGGCAAAGAGTGCAGATGAAAGCAAGTCTTTACAACATTTCCTAATTTTAAGCTAAATCTTGTGACACGGGGAGGTTCTGCGTTGTTATTTCTGAATGTTTGGGATTTCTAATCCTCACTGTAACTGCCCCTAGCATCATCCCTCTCTTCTGATCTCGTTCTGATCTTTCCAGAAAGAAACCTCCGTTCTCTTCGTGCTGTAGATCCACCTTCTTTCCTATGTGCTCACTGTCCCACTTTAGAGCCAGTAGAGCCGTACTGTCTCATGCTAGGTTGTTTCTCTCTTCACCACCACAGAATCCAAATAACTTGTCAAAACGCTTATGATATTTTTTTCCCAGACCTTCTCCAAACATAGCGAGGGTCACATCTTTTGAGACTATTTTTCACAACTGTGTGTAACACAGACTCTGAGACAAAAACACTGTGAGGACAAAGGAGGCTGGGGTGAAAAGCTTGGATACCAACATGATCCAGAAGGCTTTTAACCCTATAACTTGTCTGGGCATAAGACCTGTACCTAATTGCACCTAAAGGCAGCCCAGAGTCAGCTGCTTACGGTGGAGTTTAAGAGGGTAACTGCACAGTAGCTCTTCCTCCGATCTGCTCTCACAGCCCTCAGGATTTTGCAGACTGGGAAATGTCTTCCAGACAGGCCTCCAGTCGTGATTCAAAGACTCCAGAAGAGAGAGGATCTTGCACTTCACTTGGTAGTTGTTTCTGTGATTAATCACTCTCCAGTGACTGGCTCTTGTTATGCTCTGCCAGAATACCTGGTGGACTTTTCCCCAGGAAGGAAGCAATACTGCAAGCAAGTCATGTCTCGTTCGGCTTTTTGATACATTAAACAGGTTGGCCTCTTTAAATTACTGAGATCTCCAGCCTTTGTATCACCTTTGATTCAAAATTATTTTTAAAATATGGAGCATGAAGCAGTGTACAGCTTTCCAGGATGGGACTTACCCAGACACAGAGAGAGGTTTAATCATCTCCTCACTTCTCTTCCTTAATTCTGTCTTTGCACGGCCAGGGATCACTTCAGATCCATTGCTGCAGCCTGGCCCACTGGCCTTGTGTTGGGTTTTCCGCCTGTTATGATCCCTAAATCCTTTTCAGATCACCTCTTTGCAGGACTGGAAGTTGTTCTCTGTAGATATGGACGTTTTTTCTCATTCATGTCTGTACAGTTTGCTCTCGACTGTCTTGTAAGAAGTTTTACGAGAATGACCATCTTACGCAGTGGGGTAGGTCATTCTGTGCTGGTCCTATCCTCATTATTTTTAACACTCTAACAATACTTGTGTCCTCAGTAAATTGTGTCAGAATGAACTATATCTGCTCACCAAGCATTGAATGAAATGGTGAGTCATACCTGACCGAGGACTCGTTCCTCAGCATCCACGTAAGAAGCACTGCCACTCAACGGTGGGCTTCCAGGGACGACCTCCTTTGCGTTTGCAGACCGTTAAATGGAGTTAACGAGCTCACTTAACCTCCTGCTCTGTTAATATTGCGTAACGCTATTTTTTCTCATCAGCATGCTTTGGGATATTAATGCTTCCAGAAGCCTGGATAGATCTAAGCCATCACCTTTTCCAAACAAACCTGTAGTCACATCAAAGAGTGACAAGAACAAAACAAGTTTATGCAGCAAGGTCGGTTTCCTCCAGATCAGGCTGATTGGCATTAACTGGAGAATCTCATATCAGCTCTTTGTTGCTTTGCCTAGAAACTTTCAGGTCTTCTGTTTGCTTTTTACAAACATTGGCAGGGTACAGCTTTCTTCCAGTCTTCTGGGATGTCTCTGATATTCCAGAGCTTATTAACCAGTTGTTCAGTGAGCAAAGGGGCCAAGGAAACTGGGTTCTCTACAGGCTTACTTCCTACATGTCCTATACTTCCCGCTACCATACCTTCAACCGGGGTATCTCGATGACAGCCTTTCCACAGTCTGCCACATCTGAGAGTCCTTTCCCGTTGGTCTATAGTCTATGTTGCCAGGCTCCTCCTCCACCGCTCTCTAACATACACAGCTTTCCCAGTATTTTCTGCTTCATTCTTTTGGCCTGCTGGCTGGACTGCTCCAACCTGTGGGGTTTTGCCCAGCAGCATGGCTACGGGCTCTCTTCCAGCATAGCCACCAATAGCATCTCTCTCCTCTCTCAGGCTGCCGGTTTTCATACAACTTGTTGGAGTTTATTTACCTTTTAGACTCTGGTTCTTTTGTCAAACCAATGGCAACTAACAGACAGACGGACAGACAAAGTTCTGCAGATGGCAGGGCAACCACATTGGTCTCTCTGCCCTTAGTAAACGACGCTAAAAACAGCAGCAGTGGGCTGCTTGCCCTCAGGACTCTTGGGTGTAAATTATCTGTACGTGATGATTCAAAAGTGACTCTGCCAGACAGAAATAACAGCCTTATATCCTTCCCAGGTATGGCCGGGCAGGGAGGTACTTCATTGTTCTCACACAACATACACTGATCCTGGTCCAAATCCTGGCCAAATACACAGCAGAGATAATTTTTACATTTCCATCTTCTTTCCATCATCACATCACCTTCACTTTAACACCTTCACAGTAATACTTCATACTCAGCATCACTCTTGTATCCTCTTTTCACAGCTACTCAACTGTTCCTCCATCAGCCCACCTCATGCCATCTCTCCCCTCAAATTTCCCTGTAATTTTACGTTAGCTTTCCTTTGAGCTCGCCCCATCCAGAATACCTCCAGTTGCCCCTCTGCTTGTCTAAACCTGTGCTCCAAACCAAACAAGCCATTCCCTTTATAGCACGTAAGAGTGATGTAAGAGTGACATCAGCCCTTGTGCTCGCTGTTCCCATCACCTCCATGCCTCTCCTGACCCTCCCCCACATCTCCCAGAGTTTCCTTGGTCCCTACAACATCCTCCTCCTTGTTCTCTCTCATATCTCTGGCTCCTTTTGCTTCCTTCTGTAATTTTTGCTCTTCAGGGGGATTTTCAGTGTTTGCGTCATTTGGATTTTCGCCCTTTAACTGACCTTTCCCTGGTTGAAATTTCTCGTCTGTTTTGTGCTTCCCAATTATACTAAACACATTCGTCAGGATTTGAAAAGGTCAGAAAGAGCCCGTGTGGCTGATGTAGCCCCTTCCAGAGCTTTCTACCCTCTGCTGCCCCAAGGTGAGAAGGCAGGAGGAGAAGCACAAAGAGCAAGACAAGCTGAATGCCGGCTCATGCCGCACCGCCACGTCCCTGGCCATGTCTGTGCAGGTGGTTTCTTGGGATGAGTGTGCGAGAGCTCGCTGAGCGGGCTTTGCACAGATCACTTGTACAAGTCCTGGAAGTGCTAGAGATGAAAAGGCTGGAGAACGCGACACAAGCCTGGATAATCTCTGACATAAAGCCCCATGTACGTGAAGGGGACAAAAGCCGGGGGGCTCAGATGTGTGCACGCCTGTTGACACACAATGGCGCTGCGTCTCACACAAACCCAGACCGTGACATCTCCCCTGGCAGCGCCATCCTCCCACGCCCCGACCTCCCAGTGACCGTAACCCTTAACACAACCACATCCCCGTGCCGATACGGCCAAACACACACCGACATTACTCCCAAACACGTGAAAAACCTGTTGATTCTCCCAAACATGCTTACAAAAACATGCGCAATACTCAAACGCCTCGACACGGGAAAGCTTGGATCAGCCTGGTTCATTAGCACGGGAGCTCACAGGAGGCCTGATGAAGAACAATGGACTCAGCCTCCTCAGGTGTCTGTCCAAAGTTGGCACGACCTGTTCTGGGCATCCTGCTGCGCTCAGGCTTGGTACTGTGCGTCCATTTGTCATCTGTGTCCATTCGTGATGCCGTGGCAGGTTGCTTTACAGCTTGGTGCTGTCTCTGCTCTTTCTTTCTGATTTTCCCAGGGTCAGTCACAGTCTTTCCTCGTCACTTTATGATGAAAAGTTTGATTGTTTCTGAGGATCGGAGGAAATTACTTTCTTGCTTCCTCATATTTCAGACCCTGGAGTGGAAACTGTCTTTCTGTCATTGACTTTCTTCTCTCACGTGTTGGTTGCTCAGCTGCTTCCTTCTAATTTGGACTGCGCTTTCTGTTCGGTACTCGATGGTGGAAGGAGATTGTAAAACACCCAGCCCCTCAAAGGCACATCAGCTTCTTTCTCTAATTTCGCAGTCACATCCCTACCATTTCCAGACTCATCCCATCGATCCCCGGCAGAAACGCGCTTGGGGACAGCTTCAAACGACCGGGTTGATCCCTCAACGGGGAAACCCACCTTGGACAGACCCCCCCATTGCTCCCACAGCACCCCTGTGTCCCACCGGGCCCACTCGTGGGTGGCTCGGCTCTCCCCGTGAGGCTCGACCGGACCCCGCCGCACGCCTGCCCGCCCGCCCGGGCTGCGCCCCGCCGGGGGCACCCGCCTGCCGCCCCCCTCCCGGTACCGCGGCGCGCAGCGGGGCCCGGGGGCCCGAAGCCCGGGGATGATGGATGCGGGGGGCGGGACCGGCGCGGCGGCGAGGGGCGGCCGGGGGGTGGCATCTCCCCGAGGGGACTGCTGCGGGGCGGAGAGGCGGGGGGCGGCGGGGGTGAGCCCGGGGGGCGGCCCAGGGGAGGGGGATCCCGGGGGGCCTCCGCCCCCAAGGACGGACCCGTCCGGGGGTGGCATTCGCCGGAGCGAGCTGGAGCGACGGGTCCCTTGGAGACACCTCTCTCCATGGCAACCTAATCGCTTCCTGTGAAGATCCCGAAATAACCGACGAGACGGGGGAGCGGAGCGGAGCCGAGCGGAGCCGAGCGGGCAGCGGCGGCGGGGAGGCGGCGGGGGGCAGGTCCGGCGGGCGCGGGGCTGCGGGAGCGCAGCGCGGGCGGGCGGGCAGCGGCTGGAGCCGCCGCACCCGGCCGCCGGGGCAGGGGGTCTCCCGGGCCCGGGGGGACGCGGTGCTCCCCACCGGCTCCCCCGGAGCGCCCCTCGGGCTGCAGCGGGGGCGACGGTGCCGGACGCGCCCGTGCCAGCAGCCATGGGGTTAACGGGAGGCAGCGAGCGAGAGAGACAGAGACAGAGAGAGAGAAAGAGGGGCTGGACCAGTCCTCGGCAGCTGTTTATTTCAAGGCATCTCTCGCTCCCTCTCCCTCAGCCAGGGCTCAGCCTCATCAAACCTTCCTCCTCCTCCTCCTCCTCTCCTTCCTTCGTCCTGGCCATGAGAGGCACCGGCAGCAGCAGCTGTGCTCCCCCAGCCCCTTGCTCCGCCGCCTCGGCTGCGTCCCACTCGTCTCCCCGCAAGGTAAGTTCATCCTCTCAGCCCGGGCTTGGGGGACGGGGTGGGGATGGGGCTGCAGGGCCGAGGGGCAGGGAGGGATGCGTGTCCGTCTCCAAGTCATCTCTCCCCATCTCCTTCCCTGTGTCCTTTCTCCCCCTTTTTCTTTTCCCTCTCCCCATCTAGGTGCTCTGTCTCCTTCTAGCCGGCTGTCTCCTTCCCCTCCTCTCCTTATCCTCCTCTTACAGCCTGGGGCAGGGGATGCCCGAGGGGCTGGGAGGGAGGGGGCACAGCCGAGGCTTCGCTGCCTCTTGCCCTCCAGCTCTGGGCTCCATCACAGACCTGTTGTGCTGGAGCACTGGAGCCTGCGCTGAGCGAGGCGACTTCAGCCAAATTGGCGCAGCTGGAGAAAGGAAACGGAGGGGTCAGTCCCTCCTCCTGCCTGGCCAAGGGTGCACCATGCAAGAGAGAGCAATTCAGATGTGGAGACTCGGCACCTGAGGCACTCGGATGCCCGGGAACAGTAGGAAACTGGGAGGCAGAAGATTGGCAGACTCATGACATGTATTGCAGGCAGGCACTAGATGGCAGGGGACCGGCATCCTAGAGTGCTGCTTGGAATGGGGCCACACTCACAGTTCCCAAATGCAGGGAGACTTAAGCTCAGAGGACCATTGATGGGCTTCACACGCCCATTCCCTAGCTACCCAAATGTCCAATGCACCATCACCCTTCCAGCCCCGGATTCTGCCCCAGCCTAGGATTTCCATACCCAGCCCATAAGTGCTTGCCCTGGTACCCTGGCACAGGAATTCCCCCTGGCAGTCACCGAACGCTGCAGGACCTGCACTGACACAGGGCGAGCAGTGTCAGCCCCTCCGTGGTCCTGCTGGATCCTCCTGGGCGCTGCCACCAACCCTGTCAGCCTCAGACACCAGGTAGAGCAGCCTGACGCGAGCCACTGCATTCAGACTGCCAGCCCCCAAATGCAGCCTGCTCTGCAAGCTGTCGCCTCTGGCCCCATGCACAGTGGGAACTCCTTCCCCAGATGGGCTTGGCATCTCCCACCCCAGGGTACCAGCATTTGGATTCATGCTCCCAGCTGCCAAAACTCCTCCGAGTGCAGCAGAATTACCTCCCGGGGGCAGCTGCTCTGGGATTCCTCCCTTTCACCAACCCCACCCAACCAAATACAGCAAGACGTATATATAACCCCTTTTCACCAGCACCGGGGTTCACGCTTCCTGCAACCGAACCGGCAATGACTGTGTCTCTGCCTCTTGGACCATGAACTCCAGGATGTTCATGGCCACTGAGAAAAATATAGGCGTGGGGTGCCTGGGGCACCATGCAGCGTGTGGGGGGAATCTCACTGCCAGTGCCTGAACTCGCTCTGCTCGATGCTTGGAGATAGCTGCTAGGTTCCACAGTCCCAGATCACAGTCTCGTGTCGGTGGTAGCTGTCACCGTAGCCCTTAATGCTGGCTGGGAGTTAAAAAATGACAGCCAACCTAGCGTTCTTTCTCTGCGAGGAGGGCTGGGTCCTCCTCAGGTTTGTTTTGATTTTGTTATCACTATTTCGAGTGGGATCGTTGCCATGGGGGAGCTGGGCGAAGAAAGGATTTGCATGAAGCTCTCGGTGCTGCGGGGTTGCTAATGGCGAGCGTTATTTCAGCCAGCAGTAAGTTTCATAATCTTGGCCCAGCTCCTGTGAATGTTCTGTTCCTCGGGGTCATGAGCCTCTTTCCCCTTCTTCTAACCCTTCCCCCTCTCCCCAAACTGGTTGGCAATTTCATTGTTCCAGTGGAATATATCCGTCATGTGAGGTCATCGCTGCATAAGGAGAGGTGATTGATTGCTTAGGTCACTGGGGCCTGTCCCATGCTGGGCTTTGAATGCTGGCTTGGAGACCTTGAACCGGACTCTGTGCTCAAAGGGGAGGTGATGTGGGGTGCAGAGGGGCACGGTGATGCATTCCCGGCAGCTTGCGTCGCCGAGCAAACAGACTGCTGCATTCTGAACTAGCTGGAGTGCTCTGAGAGCAGACGGCTTCGTTCCTAGAGGCACAGTATCACAGCAGTCAAGCTCGAGATGTTACAAAAATACAGATAGATCATCATCTGCCAGCCGAGCCAGAGAGAATCGGGTGCAACTCTTTCCCCGTCCCCGGATGGAAGGAGACTCTACCCGCTTCTCACTAACACGGCTTGTCTGTGCTCGGCTTCATCCAATTGCTCTTCAGTCAGAGCTGATCTCGGCTAGGCATCGAGAAAGCTGTGAGATTCTCAGATTTTAAGGCCAGAGGGACCATTTTGATCATGGAGTCTGACCTACAGCAGAGCACAGGCCAGAGAATTTCACCAATTTCATTTCCTGCGTCAAGCCCATAACTTCTGATTGAACTGCAGCGTCTCTTTTAGAAATACGGCCACGCGAAGGCTCCAGGCAGTAGGGAATACACCACCTGCCTCGGTGAATTGTGCTGGTGTGTGACCCTCTTTATTAATAGTATTGTTCCTCATTTGAATTTGTCAAACTTCAGCATTTTGTAACAGAAGGTTACAGATTGCATTTGATGTGAGGGAGCTACAGCGTGGGTATTGCCTGCACACGGCTGGCACCTCGGCTCTTTTATTCCTGTGACGGCTTTTATATTTGCATAGGATTTTTCTTTGGGACCACAGTATAAAAGAGTCCTGGACATGGAGAAGGAGTTATCAGCAGCAAATCCTAGGGCTTCCCCGGGGCACGATAGCATCCGAGCCCTGGAGCTCAGGGTGTCACATTCAGGCTTTAGTCTGTGCTCCCTGCTCAGAGCAGGAGTGCAGCAGGCTTTGCTCCTGTTAGTTAGGATGCAAATTCCCAGCCCCCTTGGTGAACTGGGATACATGCTTTGGGGCATGGCCACCGAGATCTGCTCTCTCATGGCCCAGCAGCGGTGGGTCCGTGCTGCGGGAGACTTGCAAAGAGGCAGGAAGCACAGCTGGGCCCCTGACGCTGGGGAACAGCAGCAGGATTGGTGCTTCCATCCCACAAATGCAATGAGAGCAGCTCCTAATAGATTAGTCCCAGGGATCTCTGACCTGGACCAGTTGTGGGGTCCATACACAGTAGCAAAGAGCGGTGCAATTCTTACTCATGGCTTTCAGGCACCAAGATTCACAAACTGAGCTCAGTGAAGTGCCCTGGCGAAATAGCTTTGTCATTCACACTCTGTCATCTGTGCATCACAGGACTGGAACACTGTGATGAAGGCTCTGTACCTAGAGAGAAAATACACAGGTCCATCTTTGGACCCTGGGAGTAGCCCTGTCCCTTTTTATCACAATTAGGCCCGAGAAACAGATCTGAAAGCAAGAGCCATGCCATGTGGTACTGGTGCAGAAATCCAGTCTCTGCTCTGGCACACAAAGGCCTCTTGAATGGTGTAAGGTGCGTGGATACTGGGATTTATACATCCACGCAGTAAGACCATTGGCGTCCCCTCCTCCTCTCTGAAGATCTACCAGTTTATTCCGCATCCACACTGGGACCTGCATACAGAGCTGAAGGAAGGGCATTTGTTACACTTGCCCTCCAACGCAGCGGGGTTTGTGCCCAGGACACCATCCCTGCAGCTGGTGGCTCACTGAAGAGTGCCCCAGACACGCTTTACCTGCTGCTTTGTCAGTAAGCCACAGGGACATCCGTGCTCTCTTTTGAACATGAGCGCTCCACGCACAGTGGAGTCCAGCCCTCGCTAGCTGGCACTTCCACCTGAAACCTTCCTTTGCTCTCATGGCATTTGTGCTATGGGAGGCACCTCTGTTCTTCTCCCAGCTCCTCCACAACCACGCCTGGGTGTGCTAGTGCAGGACACACTCTCAGTCTCTGGCCACAGTATGATTAGCAAACCAGAATGTGCTGACTGAGACCGATTGACATTGCCTCGTTCCTGCACTCACCCTACACCTTTGGGGTAGGGGCCACCGGGAGTCACCTGCTCTTCACCGTTGGCAGCAGGACCTGTGCACAGCAGTGGCTCGGGTCTGAGGCTTACACCCGATGTCCGGGCTGCCACTTCTGCAGCATTATGTGTACCTGAGGAGCCCAGTGCTGGGGCTCACTCCTTCCCCTCAGCTCCAGTTACAGCCATTACCTGCTCTGTAGAGCCTGAAATTCAGACTACTGGGTGTGAAAGCAATTCAAGATTTGTCTCTGTAGTGTTTCTTATTCCCTGGCTATAGACCCTGGGAATCTGTGGTCTGGGATGCTGTTGCTGGAGCTCACAACCTCAGCCAAGAAGTACAGCGAGGTCTCCATTCTAAGACATCCCAACAAGCGAGAAGAGCGCAGTAGGCTGGGTGACCCAGCACACTATGCACCCACCCCCAGGCACCTTTCTGCTGGTAGAGCCATCTATGTTAGGAGGAGTGCTAGCGGCTACATGTGCACCCCTAACATACTACACTCCCCTGAGGGACTGGCACTGAGGTCTAGCTGCACCTGGAGATCTCCACTCCTGGGGTCTCACTGTCCATATCCACATCTCCTGCTGCCTGATGCAAAACAGCCCGCAGCTCCTGAAGACCAGAGCTGCACCTGAGAATGCCACAAGCAGAGCAGCTTTTCACCCCAGGGAACTACTATCCCATGGTGAGTCCCAGGCATGGCCCCAGGCACTGAAGGCCACCTTGAAACCACTCGGACGGTTTGTGTGCCCGCTAGCCTGGGGACTTACACGAGGAGTTCCTTGGCGCTTGGAATTCCCTCCCTTTCCAAAGTCCAAAAGAAATTCTCTCACGGATTTGTTTTACCAGACATGATCTTCCACGACATCGTGATCGTAATCCAGATGGCCAAGATCGTGCCAGCCTGTGGCTTTGGAAGAAACTTGCTCCGTTCTGCTGCCTCTCTGCAGAGCTGCATTTTAATACTGAGTCCCCTCCAAGGCTTAGAGGTTCAGGAGCAAAGTACAGAGAAATGCTGAGAATAGCTGCTCTTTTCTCCTCATCTTCATCTCAGGATCCCTCCAGAGACTGATCTTGCCCTGGAGGGAAGGGCAGGGCACATTAGCCGACAATTCCTTTTTTTCTGTGAACTTTGTTTAAATATTTAACAGAAAGAAACTAAAAATATCCCCAGTTAATGCAGCAGGAGCTAGACAGCTACTCACTCTTGGGTGCCCTTCCTCCCAGCCCCTCTCCTCAGGTGTACGTCAGCGGCATGAGTCCCCTTATCTACAGCAAGCACCAGGCTCTTCCCTCATTCAGGAGGGGCAGCAGTTTTAGTTCGGGGCACGGGCTGAGCAGGAGGGGATGGCAGTAACCCCTTGGGAGCCGGGAGGTGCAACACAGCTGGCTCAGGGCTGGAGGTGCAGGGTTGGCCTCTGCGTTGACTCCCTCGGCCGAGCAGCCCCATTTCTCCATCCCAGCAGCCACAGAAGGGCATGACCATGGGTTGTCGGCATTCATGCTTTCCCCTCCATGACTGCAGGAGCAAGCTGAATATCTTCAATGATTTTTTGTGTGTGTGTGTGTGCGGTCTTTGTGGCGGAGAGGATCCTGGGTCAGGCACATAACAGCTCACCGGGGAAGGGCCGGTGCTGAGCCATGCCCAGCCGAGGGAAAGGGCAGACAGCATGAAGGGCAGCTGTGCTACCGCCGGACTGATGCCAGAGGGTGGCGTGCGGCCGGTGCAGAGGTCCAGCCGGCGGGACCAGCCCTTACTTGGTGTTACTGCTGCTGCCTTGTGCTGCTCGGCCATGGGAGGTGGGAGAGAAAGGGGAGGAATAGGGGAGAAAGGGAGGGATGGGACAGAGCAGAGGATGCTAGGACAAGTGTGGGAAGGTGATTCTGTGTTAGCTAAGAGAAAAGTAAATACTAAATATTTGATAGGCATATTTTTGCTTTTAAAGTCTTTAGTAAGGCTGGACTTTTCTCGCTGATTCACTCTCTCTTTCTCAGTCTTCTTGGTTTATCACTCTTGTGCTTCCCCTCTCGCTCCCTCCCTCTGGCACACAATGAAGAGGCTCTTTTTTAATAAATGGATTACACGCTGTACCCTATAAATAAACACAGGAATTAAGATTCCAACTTGTTCCAGCGATAAGCAAACAAAGATGCTGAATCCCCCTCTCGGCCCTCAGACAGGAGAGTCCCTGGGGAATCTGCACATGTGCCTCTGCACGTGTGCTCCAGAGATCGCTCCTTGCTCTCGTCTGCCTGCGCTAAGGCGCGTGTTTCTGTGCGGTGCCGGGGTCAGGGGGACGATGCACCTCCTTGCAGGAGAGCACGCAGGCATGGGGGGCATGAGAGCAGGAGCAGGTGCATGTGTGGGTGCATGGGTGCGCCGTTGCCCTGCCCGCCAGGGCCGGGAGCTCACCCACGGTGGCACACACTGCCTCTGGGGAGAGAGCGGTTGCTGCTGGGTGAGGATGCTCTGACACCTCTCCCTTCTGGTTCCCAGTGAAGAAGATGAGAGAGGATCCTCGCTGAGCAAAGACGCTGTTGCATCTGAGATGGAGCCCAGCGCCTGGTAGGTTCATGGCTTCCCACATTCGCCAGCGACATGGGAAGATGGTGGGAGCGTGGGCAGCGGGCTGCTCCCGGCTGCTCGGGGCTTGGCCTTTCGGCAGGAGGGACGTTTCAGATATGGCTCTCTTCTTCCTCCCCCCTGCCCCACAGCAGGATGCCTCCACTCCTCTCCTGCATCCACTCCCTGCAGCTCTGGCATCTCCTCCTCCTGGTCTCGTCTGTCCCTCCTCCTGGCGTCTGGTCTCTTCGCTCTCGGGGCCCGGCGGCTGCTCGGCCTCTTTGCGTCCGTCGGAGCCCCTCGGCCCCACGGCCCATTTGCATCTGGGACAGGACCTCGCTGCCGGAGAGGGATCCCCGGTTCACCCTACCGCGCCAGCGGGCCCTGGCGCCCCGGGGAGCAGAGCTGCGGCACGTCGTGCGGCTGAGGCGCCAGGCGGCGGGGGCCCGCCCCGCCACCCCCTCCGGGTTTGAGGACGGCATGCCCTCCTCCCAGTACCCCTGGGCCATCGTGTGGGGCCCCACGGTGTCGGATGAGGATGGAGGGGACACCAACTCAGCCAACCCAGGCTTCCCACCGCTGGGATACACCTTTGTCTCGCCGCACGGGATGGCAACGGCGCAGCCCAACTCCCACTCGCTCCTGCACAATGCAGG
Source organism: Nyctibius grandis (assembly GCF_013368605.1). Lineage (NCBI taxonomy): Eukaryota > Metazoa > Chordata > Aves > Nyctibiiformes > Nyctibiidae > Nyctibius > Nyctibius grandis. Next base: position 90,597,188 of record NC_090662.1, read on the forward strand.
GCTCAACCTGCGCGAGACCCCGGCCACCCTGCGGCCCTTCTTGTTCGGGCCCCGGGGGGAAGGTAAATCTGCCCTTTGCTTCTTTCATCCCCCGCCCCGTCCTTGCAGGAGCAGCTCCTTCCGCAAAATTCACGAGAGCCCCAGCTGGAACCCCACTTTGTGCTGCTGCTCTCCGGGGAGTGGTGGGGGTGGCCATCACACCTCCCTCTCCCTCTCTGTCTCGCAGGTGTGGATCCCCAGCTGTATGTCACCATCACCATCTCCATCATTATTGTCCTAGTCGCCACTGGGATCATATTCAAGTTCTGGTGAGTGGGGTTTGGGCCGATGGAGGCTGTCAGCATGCCGGTCTCTGCAGGTGGGTGGGCAGGAGGACTGTGAGCTTGGGACCCATTTGTGACCCAAGGGTGAGGATCTGGTGCTGGAAGCCCTCAGGAGGTTTGGCACGTGGCCGCACTGGGCTCTAACGCTGAGCATAGCGGTGTCCCACAAACCTCTCTGTCATCGAGGGCCGGGGCTTGTCTGAAGGGGCACTCTTTGTCTCACCCCTCATCTCTCTCCAAAGCTGGGACCGCAATCAGAAACGCCGGCGTCACTCGGGGCAGCAGAGCGGTGGGAGGCAGCAGGAGAGCCAGCAGCCTCTCACGGACCTCTCCCCCACCACCGTGAGCATCCTGGGGCCCTATGGCGACTCCCTGGCACCCACGCCTGAGGTGGACGAGTCCAGGCAGGGCCAGGAGGGTGTGGAGAAACTGGGGGGCCACGGGAAAAGCACAGCCTTCCAGCTCAACCGGTGAGTGGCCAGTGAGCCGGGGTGGGAGGGGGCGGCAGGGGACAGGGGGACAGGTAGGCTGAGGCAGGGCAAAGGCATAAGCGCCCATCGCTAATTGATTTCGATTCCCTTTTCTTCCCAGAATCCCACTGGTGAACCTGTGACGCTCATGGCAGAAGCAGGGCTGGCCCTCCCCACCCTCCTGTCACAGCCGGCGAGCGCAGACTCCCGCCGCCTCTGCTACCCCAGGAAAAAAAACGACCTCCTCGTGCCACGGCCCGCCACCACCACTATAACTAACTCCACCAGGACGTGCCTGGGCAAATGGACGAGCCGGGCCTCCTTAGCCTCCCACTGGGGGAAGGCTGGGGACCCCCTCCACCCAGGCAGAACAGGGTGATGAGAGAGCAGGATGGTGGGAGAGAAGACAGCTGGTGGTGGTGTGAAATCTTGGCTTTCCCAGCCCCTCTCCTGGCACACACACACACTTGGATCTCTGTGACTCTCTCACCAGTGCATGCCTGACGTTGGGGGTAGGCGAGGTGGAAAGGCGTACCCCTGTCCCTGTGGGCCCTAAACCCTCTGTGTGTCCCTTCCCATGTCGTGTGCTTTGAAGTGAATGTTTGGAGTTCAGTGGCTGCAGGATTGCCCGCCGGGGCTCGGTCTCCCGTGAGCTGGGATTCAGGTGGTGGCAGGTTCTTCTGTTCCCGAGGCCTTGGCCCTCCCGAGGGTCCCAAGGGTGGGTGAAGCTTGGGCAGAAGAGGCTCACACAGTACCTGGCCCCCCTCAGCAACCCATTTCCTTGAAGGAAACATTACCTCCCCCTGCTAGATGGGAGATATTAACATCTTTCCATTTTCTTTCTGCCTAACACTTTGTTTTCTCACTTCAGCTTGTATCTTTCTTCAGCTCTCCATCCCCAATTTTTTTCTCTCAGTTCCTCCTCCTGCCACTTCTCTTGCTAGCTAAAGTTGGAAAAGGTTCCTTTAGCTTTCCAAATATTTTGATCTCTTGGAAGCCTCTTTGCTGTCCCCCTCCACCTCCTCAGTCTCCTTCAGCAAGGTTTTTCTTCACAAAATTTGAGGCGAAGCCCTCTGCCCATCATGTTATTTAGCAAGTGTCCCGTACATTGGGATACTGCTGAAGCAGCTGAAGCATGGCATGCAGATACAGCTGGGCACAGGGAACCTGAGTTTTGCCGGACTGAGGTAGGGAATTGCTTTCAGACATTCATGCCGCAGGCAACAAGCAGCAGACATGACTCTGTGCCTGGGATGACGAAGAGCCATTTAGAGTTGACCTTAGGAAGATTTGGACGGTTGCCATGTACTGCTGGTAGGTCTCTCCTGGAGTGCAAGGTGACTGGAGACTCAGGAGACAACGCTCACCAAGGGCACGAGAGAGGGGATATCTGGGGTGCAAACCTTCTTAAGTGTATTGCCCCAGCTGGTTGGGGACCGAAACCAGTGGCAAGAGTATTGGTGCAAACCAGTTGTCTGAGCATGTAGGGCTGTCACGATCGTCAGTTACTTGTATGAGCAAGATCAGTGCGTCTCAACCTCTTCCCATGCGCGGACCCATGGGTGTCACTCTGAAGAAGTGTGAAATGGCAAATTTCAGCTTAATGACAATAGTTGCTCTCCCTTAACTTTTATGGGCACCTTCAAAGTAATTCATAGACCCAGCATTGACAGCCAATGAGCTGAAATGATGCAGATTTAGGTAAGGTTGCCCCTGTACTGTACAAACACCTTCAGCTGCTGGAATGATGTGGCCAGAGGCAGATAACACCCACAATTTGAAAGCCCTAATGCACCATACAAGGTCTCTGACAAAAGTCATCTTGGAGAAAAGGAAATGGCCCTTTCATCCTTTATCTCTGCAGTAAAAGCCTATTCTTTATAGGACAAAGCACAGGGAGTTTCGTAAGAGGCCTGGTTCCGCCCATTTACCCAGCTGAACTGTTAGGTGATCTCGGGTCCCATCTGACTCACTGTGAAGGACATTTAAATGAGAGTGTAAATTGCAATAAGCTTTGCAAAAAACAGTAGAGATTTGGAGAAAATGACAGGTCAAATAAAAATACTGGCTTATTAAAAGCGCAGAATGGCTGAAAGATGTAGGTGGAAAAGGACTCTGGAGGTCTCTAGTCTAAGCACAGGTTGAGTCTCCGCTTACAGCAGGGATATTATTGCTTTACCGTAGGTCGATCTATTACCGAGCCTTTTCCATTCAGGGCTTCGGTGGCCATTCAAGCTGCGGATGGACAGGACAGAGAAGGAGGCAGATGGCTGTTCCTGCCCGCTGCCCAGCTCACCACGGCCCCCGCCAGCTGAGGGCAGCTCGGGGCTGTTCCCCCTCTCGCTTAGCACATCAGCGCTGGGGAAGGACATCTGCGCGCAGCCTGCGAGAAGCCGCGCTGCTTATTGCTGGCAGTTTACAATATAATGCCTTGAAATGGTTTAAGTAATCTTCCAGATCAGATTAATTAGATTGCTCTTTGATCAATAGCGCTTGTTGAAACACAGCCAGCGTTTAGACTCTACCACTTCAAGGGCCGCCCTTGGACTTTCCCTTTCCACATGCTGTGTGGAGAGAGGGTCTATAAGAAAGTGGCAGGGCACCGCAGGAGGTGTAGTGAAAACATTTTCCAACACTGATGCGGGGAAGCCCTGCGCTCTGCTGGCCAGGCTTTTGTAAACTCTGCAACCAAATCAGATTTCAGTGTTTTGGGTTTTTTCCCCTCCCTTTAACGTGTCTCTGTTTCTGTAAAAAGTACGTCCAGGGAGTGAAACTTTTCACGGATGCTGTGGTAAAGGGGAAGCTGGGGAATGCAGTAGAGAAAACTCATACAACGACAGAAGCTTGGATATGCTGAACATCTTTTCCAAGACCAATTTTTCTAGCCAAATATGTTTTTATGACAGTTATTCACTCTCTCACACAAAACAGGTTAGATATGGGAAACAACTTCATTGTCCTGCCCAGACTTCCATTGCTACATTTTGTCCCTGGAACAAAACACGTGTGGACGTACAAGCTTCTTCCAGTCAACAAATAATCTCACTGGATCTGTTTTCTCCACAGCTGGAGCCTTATAAAACATCTTCCCCTGCACAGACTGGAGCCAGAGTTTGTCTGCAGTCTCTTCCCTGGCCCAAGCTAATATTCTGAGAGATGTGCACACCGACAGGTTGACAGCACCAAGTACCAAGCCAGAGCAGAGGCCAGTCCTTTCTCAGTCACAGCCCATCAGGTTTCCCTGTCTTCTAGGTGTCTGGAGGAGAAAGATCTGGATTAATTTTCTCCAGTGGAAATTTTACAGAGAGAAAGGTGTGCGGGGAAAATGGCTGAAAATGTTTGTAGCCTTGGGCTGAGCCTGCCCAACATTTCTGTGCAATTAAAAGGGAACAACCAGGTGGGCTGGGTGAGTTGAAGGAACTGTGTCTCTGCTGAGGTCCTGGAGGGTCCTGGCTTTGTTAACACAAGGGTTGTCTCTCTCTGAGCGCAGTGAGAAAGAGGGAAGGTCTCGGGGAGAATCTCTCCCCTCTGCCCTGTATTGTTTTGGAACAGGAACTGGAGTCTCCCTCTGTTTACCCAGCAGCGTGGCATGACTACAAGGCCAAATCCTGCTTGGGCTTTCCCATCTGGTTCGCTGTGACTGGTAGGCAGGGCGCAGACCTCTGGTGTGTTCTTCCACACTGCTCCTCCAGTCCACTTTACAGGGACTCACATCCAGTCAAGCATCCCACAGCTTCAGAGAGGGCTATCTACCTCTTCCTCAATGGCACCTAAGTGCCCTTGCAAATCTGGTCCTTTCATTCCTCACTCCCTTTCCCGATAAGGAAAAATGCTTGGAAAGGAGTGTTTCTTTCATTCCCCACAAGTTCTCAAACACGATCACCTTCAGACTGTTCTGAATTAAACTGTGGTTTTGTTTTTTCACTCCGACAAACCACATCTATGGCACAGCCTTAGAGCAAAGTCCTGCAGCACAAGAGACCTGGGCCAAACTCCAGCTCCCCGATTGCATCCCTGCTGATGTCTCACTGTAGTCCTGGCCCTACTTTGGCAAGACCATAGAGGGGGGCCCCATTCCCTCACCAGCTGCCGGCTCTCTACTCCCTTTTTTCCTGTCGTTTTCCCTTTCCCACTGTTTTCCCACTTCCCACTCCTGTCCTGTACCACAGTCTCCCTCCTGGTTATCTCTCCTCTCCTGCTGTTTCGCTCTCCCCACTCCTCTCTTGTTCTCCCTTTGCCATTTGGTCTCGTTCTGCCGAGGATCCCATCCTCCCCTCCGTCCTCCCTCCTGCTTCCCCGCTCAGTCTCGCTCTTCCCCCTCCCCTGCCCTTGTGCGCTGTGATATATATTTTTGTAGGGTTTCTCTTCTCCTTGTGGTGAAATATTAAATTCTTGTGGGATGTTAGTTTCAACATTTTTAAATAAACCTCTGCAAAATACTGAAAGCAGAGCTCTTGCTGCTGTGGAAGAGGCCGTAATGGAGATGTCAGGGTGGGACAAGAGGGACTTCACCCTGGGCAGACCCCAGTGGGATGGGGGCTCAGACATGGCAACCCACAGCCTCCTCTGGGGGGTGGGTAGATGGGGTGATTTGGTCCTGCATCCATCTCGCCTGGATCTCCTCACTGGCCAAAGTGGTCCTTTGACCCTCCTCACGCATTTCCATGGGAGGCGGCCCCTGATGCAGGAGGCTGCTGGGGCCTTGCACACACACTTCTCCGCCCGGAGCGGCCGTTTTGCCTCCAGAGCTGCTGCCGCCCAGCCACATTTTGGGGCTGGTCACACACCGGTTCTCACCGGGAGCCAGGGTGGCCAGGAGAGGTGAGAGAAGCTGAGGGGAAGGGAGGGAGACAGAGCGATGCAGGCGCAGAAGCCTCCCTCACTCTGTTTCCCGCAGCTGCCTCCGCAATTTCTATTTACAGCCCTGCTGCCTCCCCTCCTGGCCACACTGCCGCTGCAGTTGCTGGTTTCCAGGGCTGCTCTGTAATTAAGCATCCTTGTCTCCTGCAACTCCCCCACTTTGCAGGCCCTGGTGGCAATTGGTGCTGGGGCAGGTGTGGAGGGGGTGCTGGAGACCAGCACCAGACATAGTGGCCGCTCCAAAGGGCTGCTCCCTGGCAATGGTAGGAGGATTGCTGGGTGTTGGGGACAGTCTCTGGCCCCTGCTCCCTCTGGCCTGCTCACTGTCCGAGTCCTTTGGGCACTGGAGGGCATCCCTGATCCACTGCTTTACTGTCAGAGGAAGGTGCAGGCTCCCCACACCAGACCTGACCCCGGACTCTGCCCACCAGAAGGACCCAGGACCACCTCCTGCCACAGAGCCAGACCCCTCCACACGGCACCCCGTGCCCTGGACAGGATCTCTGTGGGCTGGAGGTGGCCTTAGGCCCATCGGAGAGTAGCCGCACGCCTGCAGTGACTGTCCCAGGGCATGCATGTGTGAGAGGCTGAACGGCACCACTTCTGCCCCTGTGCCAAGTGTGGGAGGAGGGAGTCCCTCACCCCTGTTGCTTTAGGTGGCTGGTCACCTGCCCCCCCAGCTGATCCTCTCCAGTCAACCTCATACAGCAGCTCTGGGGCTGGGCAGGCTGGAGAGACTTGACTGATGAGGCGATAGATTCTCACTGTGCTGAAATTACATACTCACGTACTCATTGGTGCAGAGAAATCTCTTGCACAAACCTCATCTGCTTCCAGCCAGAGCTTCAGCCCTTCCTGCTGACTTCTCTGTCATCAGATGCTTTTCCTCTGGTGCCCTCTCGGCACAGGCTGAGTCTGCAGGCACTCAGTCAAATATTCCCTTTCTTCACCAGGCTCTCTGCCTCACAGGAGAAGCTCCAGACACTGCCCCTTTTTCTTCTAGCTTCCTGAAACATTGCCTCCCTGGTGTAGTCCCTTCCCATCACCACTCCCTACTACATCACACTTGCCCCCCTGCCCATGTTGACTTCCCACTCTTCCAGTCTGGTCCCAGCCCTGCCTCCTTCCCCAGCATCTCCCTTCCTTCCTGGTCTCCAGCCTTGCCTCCTTTCCTATCATCTCCCCAGCATCCTGTTCTCCGACAGGGAGCTAGAATGGGGAGCTGCATGCTGAACGTGGACAGCAGAGATGGGAGGAATGGATGCAAATATTTACATCAAAGAAGAATACCTAAAAACTGTACGACCACATCAAGACACACGAAAATCACCCCAACAAGTGGTCAAAAACAAGCATGAGGTATTGCTGACCACTGTGATTTCTCAGGAAAGAGAGTATTTCAGAAAAACATTATGAAAACATCTCCAAAAGCTGGGATTCCCTCCAGCCGAGTGCCTTCTATAACCTGCAATAAATTTTCCCATTATGAAAAAAAAAATCAGGCAACTGTCAGCTGGAAGCGCCTGTCAATGCAGGGATTTGGCAGCGAGCTAGAGCACTCGCTTGCCTCCCCTGCTCAAGGAGTTTCTCCAGTCTTGGAGCTGGAAGTCAGGAATCCACGTGCTCCGCCTCTGCCCTCCTCCCCGGGCCTGTCCTGTTGGTCGTTGCCACTTTGTGTGCCTTTGCAGCACGCCCTTCGAGAGAGCTGGCCCGACGCTGTGGGCACGAGGGTAGTGGTGGGAAAGCACCTGTGGAGCTGGGGGCATCACTGTGCTCCTCAGGGCCGCTGTGTGGACTGGGCACGGCAGCACGGATGAGCTGTGCTAACTAACTCAAGTGTAAGCCTCGGTGCAGGGAGCATGGACAGCTTAAGTTAGAGGTATCTCTGCACCCTGCTAAAGGGATGTGGCTGTGTAGATGGCCATTTAATTAGGAGCAACGCACAACTTGAAACTGCCATGAAGAATCGCCCTGAAACAAGCAACCACTCATTTCAGCCTCATGTAAAGGAGTTGAGTTGTTGCCTTGGTTCATTCCTGCTTTGATCCTCCAATTTTTATTGAGGGCTGCTGTGTCTCCAACTGCACATTGCGCTCAGCAAATAACAGACCATTCAGTGATGCATTCCACATTGATCCAAAGCCCAGCTTTCTCTGGGAGTGACCAGAATACAAGCAAAACCATCTTCAACTTCAGATCAATTGCTACAAGGGATCTAGCAGGGAAACAAATGCCAGTCTCTGCTCCAGGGGTCTGTCCTGCATCTCTGTGGCTCCTAGTTAGAGCTCCAGTGGCAGGAGAGCAGATGCTCTAGGGCAGCCAGTCTAGTTTGAAGCCCAGACTTTGTCAATGGCTGGACATACCGCGAGGGTTCAACAAACAAGCCTGGGGTGACTCATTTCCTGAATGTCAGAGGAACATAGTGTGATGTCTACAGTATGCACTGGTCAAATCTGCATTACAGCCTGGCCTGGCTGAAGAGATGGTTGGTTTTCAGTTAGTTTGCCTAAGGAAGGATGCATGGACAGGCATCATGATTCCCTCAGGTACCATCCGAGCCTTGGTAAAGTGACCCAGAAAGTAGGAGCTTTTTGAACTCTTCCTAAACCAAGGGGCAGTCAGTGGTGGGTGTCCTCTGCTAGTGTCAGGGGAATTAATCTAGCCAGGCTAGTGCACTGTGAATGCATACAGCTTTGGTTGAATATGTTCAGTAACGAAAACACTAGTGCAATGGTTAAACACACCTACAGTGGAGGCTTGTGCCAGTCTCATTACATTGATTCAGACCCATTTGGCAACACCAGGATGAGTTATTTAAGCCTGAAATGGTTTCTCTCCGATGCCTTTTTCTGCTTTGCCAATTTCTTTCTTGTGTGACATATTGCATGTGAGTGAACGTCACGCAAATGAGGTCCGAGGCTCTGCTTAGCGTTACCCTGTGTTGGCTGGATACCCAGCAGGAGCTGTAAGAGGTGGCAGAGATTTCCCTTATTCCAAGCATCAGGGCCTCCATGGCAAAACTGAAAACCAAAAAAGTCCTGGGAAAATGGGGGTTTTTCGTAGCTACTCACGTTGTCCAGCTTACTTGTAGCTACTGAGAAGGTGCAGTAATTCTAAGTGCAGCAAATGAGGAAGAGACAGATTTTCCCTGTACCTGCAAGTTAGAGAAGGGCTCGTACGAAATAGTGACTAAGCATAACACTGCCTCTTCCAGGGCTTTGGTGACAGTTCTTTGCTGATATTCAGGCACTCCTGTGGAGAGAAACAAATCATGTAACTAAAATACAAGGAGCTGAAGCTGTTGAGCACAGGCCTTAAAGAAGAGAATTATGAGGGAGCAGGAACATGAGGGAGGACAGGAAAAGGCAGGGTGAGGAGAGAGTGGGCAGAACCAGAAACTGTGAATAGGACTAAAAGATGGGGCAGGAAGGGGAAGTAGGGTCAGAGGAAGGGATCAGGATGGAAATTTAGAGCTAGAGGGCTTTAAAAGAGCTGGGTAAATGAAGACTAGATGGGTGAAGGAGGGGTCCGGAAGCTCATGGGTATCAGGGTGCCACTGATGCTGAAGCCTTTATTTAGCCTGGTCCCTGTGTCCCAGCTCCCCTGGTCCTTCCAGCTGTCTCAGGAGCAGCAACTAGATCCCCCCCACACCTGCCTCCTGGGGAAGGAAGGGGAAGCAGATGCGATTGTATGTGCTCATGGCTCAGCCCTCAAAGCTCAGGCTCACCGCTGCAGTGCGGACCCAGCCCACATGTTAGAGATGCAGAATTGTCATAAAATGTAGGTCAGGTTTAAAGGTCTTAGCTCTCCTGACGTTCCCTCCAAAGGATGATGTATTCCCACATAAGAGATGTTGTTCCCTTTTCTTGCCAGCTTCCTTTTCTAATGTTAATTCTTTGGTCATCATTTTCCAGGAGCTGAGATGGAGGCCACTTCATCTGATCTCCAGGGGCACTAAGAACTAAGCCATAGGGATTGCACTCAGAACATGCACAGCACTAAGGCCACCAAAAATGAGGCTGTCGGAGTCTGCCCTTGGGCTCCCAGAGCCAGCATTCTGGCCTCTGGCCTTTACCACTAAAGGGCAAGAACAGTACCACCGGGAGTGGTGCATGGTGAGAGAGGAGCCCTCAAACTCGGAGATGAATGCACTAGAAAGCCCAGAAAGAATGATGCATGAGAAAAGCGTTTTGCAAAGATGAAGCCAAGGATGCAAATGCGAAGGAGTGAGTAGTGGTATGATACAGCGACACTGCACCAGAAGGGCCTGGTAGAAAAGTAGCACATGCTCATGTAGTGATAATGTGAATCCAAGCATCTATCGGGATGGTGGATGAAGGAAGAGGCTGGTATTTCACAACTTCTGAGCTGACTTTGCATCCTGGGTGGTTGCTGCCATTTGTTTTCTTCTTCTGTGATAATTGTACGCCATTTCTCTGCACGGTTCGCTGCACAAATGATTTCACGTACCCGCCCGAGCTGTGCTTTATTGTATTTGGTTTAAATATGCGAAATTGTATGCAACTCCATGTGACGTCTTATGCAAATTGCTTCTTGTGTTACTGTGCATATTTGCAATTAATTTGAGTACGATCACAACTCTGACTCTAAAGCCATTGTTTAGACTGAGCGCTCACCCAGCTCCCCTGATCCTTCCAGTTATCTCAGGAGCAGCAGCCTGAGCCTCCCCCGCCTGCCTCAGCCTTGATCCAGAGGCAACGTGCGCTGGAGGTGACGCGGCTTAGATGAAGGTCACGTTTCAGGCCTCTGCTGAGTTTGCCAGTTAGTGCAGTCAGAGAGTGAGTATTTAATGGGGAAGCTGGAACACCAAACTCATGTCTCAGAAGGGTCTGCAGACGCATACTCAGGGGGAACGATTTTTAATCCCTGCAGAGCCAGGCTAGACTCTGGACAGTGACATGCCGCCCAGCAGTTCAATAGCTCACTAAAACATCCAAAGGCATCTAGCCTTAGAAAAAAGCACTGGTGATACAACATCAGGAATTAAAGTTGCTTTCTGGAGGAGCCTGTTTCTTAAAGGTCTGCCCTTTATGGCAGTGGATCTGCAGATATGGGCAAATGCTCTACATACAGGTGCCCCATGTTCTTAAAAAGATCAGATTCCATTAAAAACATCTATTAAACATGTCAGCCATAACACAGGCAGCAATACAATATCTACACTAATCTCTGAACACATACAAGCCATTTCAGCAACATTCTTCATGCTAATTTTCCCTTTTCTCTTCTGCCTGTTATGAGTCAGCAGGTAGGCTTGAAACCCCTAACCTTCATCATCGAGGAAGATGATGTAGACGTCACTCTGGCAATGCCTTAATCTTCTATTAAAAACCAGAAAATAGACAGTCAGCCACTGAGTTAGCTGTAACTCCCATTTTATCCCCGGCTTGTATATCCGCTGTGACCTGGCAGTGACGTATTTCATGCAAGGATTTCTGCTTTGGGCAGCTGAGTGCAGATGGGTGCCTAGAGGCAGGGGTGGTGGGGAGCTGGGTGCTGTGTCCCAGGGCTGCTGGTGTTCAGGGCTGGTGGCAGGAGGGAGCGAGGCAGGAGGTGCTCAAAGGCAGATGCCACTGGTTCACTGTAGCACTCAGCCTGTGGCTGCCCTGGGAGAGCTGCTGTCATCTTTCCCCTTGACAGCTGCTCCTGGGGCATCCCCTTCTCTCACCCACTTTAGCCATCTTCTGCCAGGCTGGGTATTAAGTCTCGGTTAATGAAGATGAGCGAAGACAGTGGAGGAGCTGGCCTCAAAGCCCCGAAGTGTCCAGCTCACGAGGGTGCACACTCCCCTGGGCTGTGGTGTGGAGGAGCCCTCTTCTGCTCATCAGAAATCCTCTCAGATCTGCAGCCATCACCCGAGGCAATTGGACCTGGGCCTGCCTGTCACATGCAGTCCCCTCCATTTTCCATGCTATCTCTCTACACACTGGAGGCAGCCCGGATGAGCATCCTGCGCTCCCTGGGTAATTACAGCCCTACAGCACTGTCTGCAGTGTCCCCAGGACACTGTCCCCACAGCCCCAAACAGCCAACATCATTTCCAGGTGAGCCTCGGGCACACAGCTTGGCTTCTGCTGCATTAAGAGCAAAGTCGTTATGAAAATGTCCTGCAGTTGCATAAGAAGAGAGGACTGACAGCCCCATTGCATACTCCTGCTTAGAGACTCCCAGTCCCAAAACAAGTTCAGTCTCTGGCCTCACTGCTGCTGTTGAAAGGCTGTTCCAGATCCTTGCACTGGCAGGTAGGAAGCTCCTTCTCATTTCCAACCTCTGTGTACCCATGTCCCAGCCTGTGATAATTCATTCTTGTGCAAGCATTGTCCTCAGGCTTGATTTCAATGTCAAAACTCTTTGTTAACACAGAGTTAATGTTGCTTGGTGATAGCTCGTTCCTTCCCAGAACATTATGTTCATCAAAATGCAAACTTGTGGAAAAACAGGGCATTTAGAGTTAAAGTACATGCCCAGGCAACCTTACTTCTGCTCCTTCTGAGCTGGCAGCTGCCAGAGGGACTGCCAGCTCTCCGTCTGCATTCACTGCGTCAAGTATAAAGCGTTCTGAGATGACCAGAGGGAGCATTACCTGGGACACATTGCAGGACTGTGAGCACTGGAGGGGGTGAGCAAGGAGGGGAGAGCCAGTCCTTTGGGGGCGGGCAGGGGGGCATGCCTGACTCCCATCTCTGTGACAAAACGCAAAGTGTTTCTGTCCGTGGGATACCCAGGCCCTTCCAGTGCAGCACTTTCAAGGACAGAAGGAGATGATATGTGATTAGGATGTCCTGGGGTAAAGATTTCACCAGGCACTCTCCATTCTGCAACAACACAGAAAGGAAAAACTTTCTGGCAGGGCTGAGCTCATAAAAACGCAGCCGTGTGGCATCACTCCTCTGGGAAGAGCAACACCAGTGTTCACTGAGAGCACACCCCGACCACTGCACTGCAAAGTCACTGGGCTGGGGGAGAGCCATCTCCAGCAGCAAGTTTGGCTAGCCCGGCAGATTGGGCTCTGCCACAGCTGGGGAGGACTCGTGTGATTCCCAGCAGCAGCAAGCCGTCTGCCCCTCTGTGCGGTTGCAGTCACGCTGCTTTGCCACGGAGGCTGCTGCGTCTGAGGTGAACGATGCTAGGAGGTTGCTATGAGCTTCAGCCCCACCCTGGGCTCTCCATATTAAAAGCAGGGAATTCAGGACAGGATTGCCAGCAGGGCTGCAGAGATGCACATCACACAAAAGGCCAGGGACAAAAATTTTGGCAGTTTTAATGCATGGTGATTGCAGAAGCTTCAAGCGCAGAAGCAAAGAATGGCCAGACGGACTCCCTCTCTACACCCTTCCCTGATTATCCATGCTGCTGCCATTTCCAGATCACCTTCCTCACTTCACTAAACCATTAGTGCTTTATAAACTCCTAATGTTTAAAAGTTTCTTACAGTCTTTGCTGCTGGGTATGTATTTCCTAAACTGTGCCTTACGGGAGGTTCAGTACGAAGCACAGCCACAAATCAGGTCCTGCCCTAGACAGGCTGCTCAGCGTCCTTCTGTCCAGCCAGGCTTTGTGCTGGGGCTCCTGATCTCCAGCAGTTTTGGTGTGCCAAGCAGCAGTTTTTAAATTTATGGCCTACTTTCCATACTTTTTTACCTGTGGACTGTGTGCAGGACCTGCCTTCTGCCTAGAATGGCTCCCTTGCAGACCCCAAAAGGCAGTTGGCCATGCCTGCCATGGCAAGCACATGCAGATGATGGAAGCTGATCTGGGGGAAGCTGGGGCTGTCAGCTGGCAGGCAAGAAGGGCTCCACTCCAGAAAAAGGAGAGAGGGAATGAGTATGGAGTGATTTCTCAGGTGACAGCTGCTCCCTAGACAGAGCCAAAGGCTTCTGTGACAGATGCTCTCTCTGCCTGTGAGGCTGGAGGAAACAAAGCCCCAGGTGACCGCGGTGCTGAGGGAGTCCCTGGAAAACACAAGCATCCTTGCTAAAATGAGGCCCAGCAGCGATGCAAAAGATTTTCTAGGAACTCTCGAACATCTAGGTGAGACTGAGAACTGCCCTGAGGATGTGGAGATCATCATGCCAGCCTGCCTGGGAGAAGGAGCTCAGCCAGCTCAGGAGTGGGAAGGAGGCACTTGAACCTGCAGAGTGCTACCTGCTGCAGCTCTGGACTCACCTGCCCTGACCCAGGGACTTGCTGCTTCTGATGAGGGATTGGGCAGGAAACGTGTGCTCCAGGGTCCCATACTCCTGTGGGCAGAAAACCTGGCAACTTCTGGATTCTCTAAAGCCGTACTTAAAGTTAGGATGTGCTTCCACCTGGAGAAACAGTAAATAATTCAGGAGCTCACCTTTTGGGTCTATCAAGAGGCCCCAGGAACAAATTCGCAACTAGCGTGTGCTCAGCTTGAATAGTGGAAAACTACCCAGACTGCACTGTGGAGTGTGAGGAACATAAAGATGGAGTGCACAAAATGAGAAAACGACAGTGCTCTGTCAAATAGACAGAACATGCTTATAGATACAGGCAGCTGGACCCATATCAAATCCTGATGGGATGCACCCACAAGTGCTGAGGGAGCTGGGAGATGTCATTGCGAGGCCACTCTCGATAACCTTTGATTGATCATAGTGACTGGGAGAAGTACCTGAAGACTGGACGAAAGCAAACATCACTCCTATCTTCAAGAAGGGCAAGAAGGACCCAGGGAACTACAGGCCAGTTAGCCTCACCTTGATCCCTGGAAAGGTGATGAAGCAATTAATCCTGGAAACCATTTGCAGGCACATGAATGACAAGAAAATAATCAGGAATAGTCAGCATGGATTCATCAAGGGGAAGTCATGCTTGACCAACTTGATAACCTTCTACGATGAAATGACTGGCGTAGTAGACAAGAGAAGAGCTGTGGATATTGCAGACAGTGAAGTGGGTTGGAGCCTGGCTGAATGGCTGGGCCCAGAGGGTGGTGATCAGCGGAGCAAAGTCTAGTTGGAGGCTAGTACCTAGTATTGGCCCCCTGTAACCCAGGGGTCAATACTGGGTCTAGTCCTGTCCAACATCTTCATTAATGATGTGGATGATGGAGCATAGTGTACCCTCAACAAATCTGCTTATGACACCAAACTGGGAGGAGTAGCAGATACGCCAGAGTGTCATGCTGCCACCCAGAGGGACCTCAACAAGCCTAAGAAATGAGCTGACAGGAACCTCATGAAGTTCAACAAGGAGAAGTGCATAGTTCTGTACCTGGGGAGAAACAACCCCATGCACGAATATATGCTGGGGGATACCCAGCTGGAAAGCAGCTTGGCAGAAAAGAGGTCCTGGTGGACACCAAGTTGAACAGGAGCCAGCAGTGTACCCTTGCACCAAAGAAGGCAAATGGCATCCTGGGATGAATTAGACAAACTAATATTGCCAGAAGGTCAAGGGGGGTGCTCCTTTCCCTCTACTCAGCTCTGGTGAGGCCACACCTGGAGTCCTGTATCCAGTTCTGGGCTCCCCAGTACAAGAAAGACATGGACATACTAGAGAGAGTCCAATAAAGAGCTGCTAAGATGACTAAGGTACTGGAGCCTATCTCCTGTGAGCAAAGGCTGAGAGAGCTGGGACTGTTCAGCCTGGAGCAGAGAGGGCTCAGGGGCATCTTATCAATGTGTATAAACACCTGAAGGGAGGGTGCAAAGAGGACAGAGCCAGGATTTTTTCAGTGGTGCCCAGTGACAGGTCCAGAGTCAATGGGCACAAATGAACCACAGGAGGTTCCCTCTGAACACCGGGAAACCCTTTTTTACTGTGAGGGTGACCGAGCGCTGGCACAGGTTGCCCAGAGAGACTGTGCAGTCTCCCTCCTTGGAGATACTCAGAAGCCATCTGGGCATGGTCCTAGGCAACTGTCTGTAGCTGGCCCTGCTTGAGCAGGGGTAGGCTGGACCAGATGATCTCCAGAGGTCCCTTCCAACCTCAACCATTCTGTGATTCTGTGAAACCACTTACTGAGAATGGTCCCTGAAGTGTGTCACCCCCCGGCCATGCCTGGGCTTTGTCTCAGGCAGTAGCAGTTGGATTGGGCCAAAACTGCAGCAGTGGTGTGACAAAATGGGTGGTTGCAGATCCTCGCTCAGCCCTGTGTGCTGGGGCTGTGTGCTCTGTAGCACAAATACAGTCACAACTTCTGGGAGACCACCTCAGGAGATGGCAGGCGGAGGCTGTCCGCAGTTGTGCCTTCTTGCAACAAGGGCAGGGTGACTTCCCCATCCCAGATGGAGGTGGAATGAAGGAAGGATGGAGCTGGTATGGGGAAGAAGGACATGATGGTAGGGAAACTCACTGTAACTTGCTCTGCTTCTCATCAGGAACTGTGCCCTCTGGCCACATGGCTACACGCCTTGCCTGCTGGGGAAAAAGAAGTGTCCAGGTATGTGATTCGGGTTGAGAAACAGTGGAAAGCTTGCAAGATGTGCTGTGACTAGGTAACACTGCTGCTGCTGAGCTTAGCTCTTTGGGAACTACAGCATGAGGAAGACGGTGAAGTAATGCTGGGAGATAGGCTGTCCGTGGTACAGTGAGAGGAAGCAGGGCAGCTGGTGACTTTTCCCTGATGATGTTGTAAACACATATGAAAAATAACTTCCCTGAACATTATGTTTACCTGAAAAGTGGGAGCCCTGCCCAAAGGGATCTGCTCCAGACACTGGGAAAGCTCTGGGACACAATAAAGGGGCAAGAGCTGCTGAAACCTGAAAAGCCGGCCCAGCTTTAAACCGTGACAGCAGCCCAAGCCAGTTACTCTGAAAACCTCTCAGTGTGTCTGAGTCTGTAATGAATTCCAGAGGGGTTCATGGTGCGCAGGCTTGAAGCATCCCTGTTGATACAGACTGTTAAAACACTTATAGCAGACTGTCCTTCCAGGCTTTTGGCACTTACCCATGGGGCTCCTGGTAGACCCCGTGATCGCCAGAACTCCAACAGCAGACTACTTGTCCGGCACTGCATTTTATCCTGTCTGGATTTGCCCCCAGATTGCCACAGCCCCAAGCCCCTCTCCCCCAGCCCCTTTCTCATCCCTGTCAGGCAGCAGCTGCACATATGAACTAGCTTCCCCTCCAATGTGTGCTTCAAACCTGAAAAAAACCCTCCAACACCAATTCATCAGGACGATCATGTCAAGCCCATCTAACCTCGCTCTCTGACAGGGTAACTGGCCTAGCAGACTGGGGGGATGTAGTAGATGTGATATGTCTTGACTTCAAGGCTTTTGGTGTAGCGAGAGGCATGAAGCTCTCATAAACAAACCATGGAAAAAAAACTCTACAGTCGGAACTGCCAAAAGGTGTATGCAGCTGGTTTGGGGAGATTGCACTGTCAGAGAGGAAAGGCACTTTCCAATGGGGCCGTGGAAATCGGCAGATTCATTTTCATCAGTGAAAGCTTAAGCTGTGTGGTAGGAAAAGCTTTTTAAGTATCGAGCAATAAAATGTTGGACTAGATTGGTCAAGGGAGCCCTGTCACTAGAGGCTGTTGAGAACAGGTTCAACAAATATCTGTCAGGGATGAGTTGTGCTTACTTAATCTTGTCGCTGGGTCAGAAGGATGAATTAGATGATTGCCCGAGGTCTCGTCCCAATTTCATTTCCCCCAATTAAATTAAATAAACCTCAGAAATCATAGGCAGAAGCAAGCTGCAGCAAGCTGTACTCACCGCTTCCCCCCAAGTCAGGCGTTAGAACAGCACTAACCCCGTCCAGGTGTAAACCAGGTTCGGGAACTATCACTCATCCCCCTGACGCTGAAAATCAGCACGATGAAACCCTTTTTGGCTCTGCTGTCTGCACAGGTGTGTGTCGTGCATTTAGTTCAGACGGGGTTTTGTGTATTTCTCCAAAGAACCGAGCCTTTTCCGAGATGCTGGGTTTTACATTTCCTTTCTCAGAGGGCTTATGGGAGCGGACATGATGTGGGAGAAACACCAAGCAGTCACCTGCATAGAGGACACAAGGCTTTGGACTGATCTCTTACCCTTTAAGGAAAAACTCTTTGGGGGCCGGAGCAGGAAAATGTGGGCTTGCGGGCCTGTGTTCAGCACCTCTTTTCTTGTAATGCTGCACTTGTCGTGCTAACCTGCTCTGCCTGCCAAGGAAGCACAGCAAACTGCAGAGAGAGGTAAATCTGTGCAGGCTTAAAAAGAACCAAACTCTGAAGAGAAAAGGACTGCCTGACTCAATAATGGCCGAGCTCCTTCCCTTCTGTAATGGCTCATTTCGCTGGGCACATCCCCGTATATAAAATGGATTTCTAGAGAGAAGTTCACCCATCTCAGCCTTTCGCTAAGCTAAAGAAGCCAACCCCTCTCCACATCTGCTCACACGGAGAGCAGGGGGAGGCACGGAGACGCTCTGTTATTCCGGCTCCCCCACACTGCTGCCAGCCCCCAGCCCACCTCTGAAGATGGGTGACAAATCGTATATAGCATCCTAAATAAGATTAACGTAATGATCTCTTTAAGGCTGTTGTCTTTGTGATCACGTCACATTGGAGCTTCATAATCACCTCGTGAAAGATGAATGCACCCAGATCTGCCTTTTCTTCTGTCATTTCTAACCAGTGAAACTCTGTATGTAAAAGACATTCCTGTTAGCAGGAGTGAAGAGCAGGACCTCACACTTCTCTGCTCCAGACTGTGAGTAATTCTTCTAAATGCATTTAATCAGCAAACTTCCTTTTCGTGCTGCTTTTTTTGCTGAGCTAGAGCCATTACTGCAAGCAGAATTATTCCCAAGGCCAGTAACATTCCTCCATGTTGGCAGTTCCCTTTTGACTCTACATGTCATCTGCCTTTCCCCAGCATTTTACCCACCTAAAATTATCCTACTAATTCCTTTCCCTTCAGCTTATCTAGCTGCCTTCCAGCCTTTACTGTATCAAATGTCCTACTGAAATCCAGCTCGATCAGATTTACCAATTTCTTTTTTTTCATCCAGGTAAAGGAAAGGAGGTAAAGAAAAGGATCAACTTAAGGGCACACAGTGCTGTGGTTGATAAACCCATTCTGTATTTGATTCCATTTTCCGCTTACTGCTGTAGCTTTAATTTTGTTTTCCTTCTGTAATTTGTTCTTAACCTTATGCTCTATTGAGACTAGACTAATGGGTTTGCAGCTGCCCAGAGTACTTTGTTTTCTCTCTTCCTGAAATATAGCTCCCTTTTTTCCAGCCCTGGCACGCTTATCCTGGATTTGATGGATATACTGCAAATCTTTGCTCCCCAAACTGCTGTTTCCTCAACGAGTTTTGAAGAAACACAAATATGGAGGTGAGCTGGTGAGCTCCAGTCATGCTGCAATAGAGCTTCTCGAGTTTTGCTTCTGCCTTAATACAATAATTTACTGTTCTCCACCCTTTTGTCTATCCTCTTTCAGCATCATCCTTCTTATTGAGAAATGATACGAGGCAGCTGTAAAGACCCAGAGGTGCTTTAGCAGCATTGTGGTGAGCACTGAAGGTGGCGTGAGGAGTGCATCAGCCAAGCACCCACCACTGTGCTCTCCTGCTGGATTAAATGCTACCGTTTATGCTAGCGGACAGGTGCATTTCTCAAACAGGGGGAACTTGTGAAGGGACTGTATAACTTCTGAATGAGAACAGAGATCCCCTGAAACTCATTACAGATTCTCTAACTGTACGGTAACATGCAAACACCTAAGCCAAGAATGCAAAGGAGTTTAATAAAGTTTCTCCGCTTCTGAAGAGGTGAGGGTAGTGGTGGGGGAAAAACTCCTAGATCCTGCAATATAGTTTTCAATGACATTTTGATGACTGCTGCTGTTTAGAAGAACATGGATGTCACAGCTTAGGGAGTCACTCCCAAACCAAACAGGTCCTGCTGTTAGGAGATTCACCTGTACTTGGAACAGAAGTAAGATGGGTCAAGTAGGAGTATAGAGGGTGGCAAGCCAGCTGGAGAAGAGATGTTCATGCAGAAGGGCTTTACAGATGCTAACACTGCTGTCAACATAGATGCATTTCCACAGGGTCAAGCAAGCATACTACCCTTCTGGCTTCCAACATTATGAAGACACCGAACATTGGCTCACGGCAGATCAGCAGCACAAAATCACTGATCCACAGAAAAATTCATGTGGGAAGGGACCTCCAGAAGTCTCTAGTCCAATCCATGAGTCTCTAGTCCAATCCCCTGCTCACAGCAGGGTAACTCCAAAGCTAGACCAGGTTGGTCAAGGCCTTGCTCACACAGCTTCTGAACATCTCCAAGGGTGGAGATTCCCCAGTCTTTCTAGGCACCTCTTCTACTGCTGAACTGCTCTCTAGGGGAATAAATTTTCCCCTGTAAATGTTCAGAATATCCCTTGTTGCAACCTGTGTCCATTGTTTCTGTGCCCCCTTCTCAGCATCTGGCTCCATCTTCTCTACAGCTTTCCTTTAGGTAGGAGCAGACAGTGATTAGGTGCCCCCTTGGCACTCTCTCTTGAACAAACCCAGCTTCCCCAGCCTTCTCCTTGCGCACTGTGCACTCCAGCTCTCCACTCTGGGGCCCTTTTGTTGGCCATGCTGCAGTTTGTCAACATCTATCTTTTACTGAGGAGCCAACCCTGGGCATAATCTTCCAGGTGGGGCCTCACAACTCTCAAGTGGATGGGAATAATAATTTCCCTTGATCTGCTGGCTACACTTTTGCTAATGCAGCCTAAGCTGCAGGGATCCATCCTTGCTTGAAGGGCTCACTGCTGAATCACGTTCAAAATGCTTCTTGAGACTTTTTGTGGTGATCTAATAAAATCCATTTTTATTTAAGCCTGTTGAGGTTATCACCACAGAGAAGCTATCACCCCACTGGAACAGGTTTTGCCTGTGTACATGTGGTGTGCTTTGGCTGTGACCATGCAAAAGAGATCCCCCTCAGGCACTTCTGATGTGACTGTGATTTTTGCCCTCTGCTGAAGGTTCTCATGCACAGCCCCTGCGGCTGTCTTGACACATCCAGTAATACTTTTTCCTCCTTCCAAATTATGGGATTTGTATTCATGGCACATTGGCCAGAAGGTTCGGTAACTAATTGCCCTTACTACAGCGACCAAATGAACTAAGTCTGTAGCTAAGGTTGATCAATCCCAGGTTACCAGGTTCCTGCCCAACAGGGTCCCCCATGCCCCCAGTTCCAGAGCAACCTACCTCTTTCAGTGAAAAAGCAGTGGATTGTTGTTGCATGTGCTTCTAATTCCAAAGTGTATCCCAGGTGTGTTGTTTCTGCTCCTTGCCCGTAAGAGAGTAGATGCCACTAACATGCAATGACTCAGGCAAGCATGCACGTGCAGGATAACACACACTATAACTCTCCGTTACTGTGTATTTCTCAAACCTTAAACAACACTAACCAAAGAAGTTACCAAGCAGGGGAAGGTGCAATTTATTTCCATGCAGTGGAAAAAAAGCCAGGAATGACGTGCTGAAATGCTCTCTGCTGTGTGCTGCCAAGGGATTTAATCAGCCGATTGCCAAAGAGATGTCAGTTCCCTGGAAGAGTGAGGACAACACGCCTTGCTGAGAAATGTACTCACAAGATTAAAATACCAGCTTCAGGATAAACCTAATATTGTCCCACAAGCAGATGAAAATTTGGGCAAGAATAAACAGCTTCCTTCCTTAAAATGTGTGTCACTACATCATCACACCTTCCAAGCCTCTCTGTCCATCTCTGCCTACTGCTCAGGTACCCCCAACTAATTCAGGTGCCACTGGAGGCAAATTATTGAACATGCCAGGCCAGGTCTACCAGCCCTAGAAGCCAGCCAAGCAGGATCCCATGACACAAAGTACCACCTATATTTATATATGACCACATATATTTACATATATGACCACATATATATATATATGGTCACTGTGAACAGCGCAGTTTACACACAGACAGCAGACAAAAGGTGTTCAAGCACAGAGCACGCAGTGGCAACGCGAGCGGATGGTCTGTAGTCATTATTGAAGGTCTAGGGGTGGGTGCTTTGTGTTAGGGTGGCGAGGAAGGAGAGAGATAAAGAAATCAGGCGAGCTGAAAAAGAAGGGAAGAGCTGAGGTGGGAACATGACAGTCAGATGTGACTGTGGAGGAGGTAACAAGGATGGGAGATGGAGCAGGCGGCCAGAGTGGAGGTGTGTGTTTGCCACATTCCTGGGTCAAAGCTGTGTAGAAGAGCTTCTTACAAAGGTTGTGAGAGAGCAACTGCCATGGTAACTTTGGGTTCAGCTGGCTTTCTCCACACATTTTCTTTTCTGAGCTTGTCAGGAGCTGGTGCCCTCAGCGGGAGGTGGGCACCCGACTGTGCTACTTGCATGCTTCTGCTCCCAGGAGGGAGGCCCCACTAACCTCCACCTACCACCTCCTCCAGAGCTCAGTTACCTCCTGCAGTTGCTTTTACATTGCTGCTGGCTTATTTTCTTGCCATACAATTGTAAACCTCTCTCAGTCATCCCCTTTCCAGCTACCAGCCCAGGCTGGCAGTGCCGCTGGGCAAACCCCACAGCTGGTGCAGCGTGGCCGCCCTTCCTTGCACAGCTCCAAGCCCTGAGATGGCACGCTCTGAACAGCAAGAAGTCGTATAGGCAGAGACTGTACCAAAGCTGAGTTTTCTAAAGAAATGAGCTGGTCTGGAAGCAGCCACTGGGCCTGGGGGTCTCTGCTACATGCACCGTGCTACTTGCCCAGGGGACAGCTCTCGGCCAAGCTCATCCCCGTGCATGAGCAGAGGATCACGATGGCACCTCTACACCCCCCCTGCTGCCCACACTGCTCCTCCCATCCCCAGCATCAGTGATTACACACGGGATTTTAACCACCGCAGTCCTCAGCCGAGCCCAGCTAGACGTTATGAAATGCCAGAAGCCCTAAGCACCTATACGGGCACACCTCATCAGGGAGAAACCTGCGGTAGCGACCAGGCTGCTCTTCCTTGGTGCAGAGAAGGAGCAAGGGCAGGCAGGATAAGTAAAGGGGGGCAACAGAGAGCTGGGAAAGAGGGTGAAGAGATCAGCTGTACTCTCCAGAGATGCACACCCGTGTTTCTCTGATTTTGCCTCTTCCTAAGGAAAGGAGATAGATAAGAGAAATCAAGTGTCTGCGACAGATGTTAGTCATGCTGCCTCACGTGCTACTGAAGGGTGCTCAGCAGCGCGGTGTGGGAGGGGGAGCAGAAAACTCTAGGCATGGTAAGAAAAAATTAACCACTTTGTCCCACTCCTCAGCTGGAATTATGACTTTTCCTTGTCCTGTACAGGGCGTTTTGACAAGCTCTCCCAGTGACCAAGCCTAGGCTAGCCCTCTTCTTGGAGGAGACTCTTGGTCTTATTTCTTTCTCGGCAGCATGCAGAGAGGAAGGAGGAGAGCCGAGAGGCTACAGGGGACTCTGGGGCAAAGAAGAGGCGAAAGAGACATCAGTGCCAGCCCAGCGTTCCTCTTCCAAGGCATAAGATTGAATACATTTGCCGCGTTGCAGAATGAAGAGAGAAATGTCACCTTCAGAGGTGATCTGACAATCACAAAAATAAATTACATAGAGGGGGAAAAAAAAAGAGATGAGCATTTGTGAATATTCATGAGCAAGTCAAAACCCCAAAATTAACAAGGAAATTAATTTCCAAACTGATTAGGTTGCCAACTCCTTTTATTTAAATAAATCAACAATTGCCTTCATGTGACTCCTGCTGAAGAACGCAGAGCTAATCCTGGCTCCTCCCAGGAGGAAGTTTTGTGCTGCCTGGGACGACCAATACCCCAGCACCTTCTGGGGACGGGCGGGCGCTGCGGCTCCAGCCGCCTGCCTCTCAGCCGCCAGGAGATTTCCCTTTGCCCACTGCTCCGGATGTTGCGGTTTCATGATGGCCTGAGCCAATCTAACCGCTGGCTGCTACAGTTGTGCTCTCCCTGGTCCCACCCTCTTACTCATGCTGGCTTTGCAGAAGCTGTTCCAGCATGCCAAGCTGGCAGAAAACTCATGCAACGATTAAAAAAAAAAAAAAAAAATTTTTTGGCTCAGCCAAGTGCCCGGTGAGCAACACCACAGGTGAGGAAGGTAACCTAACCTGACTTGGGAGGTGGGCCCAGTGCCAAAGTTAGCCTTGCTATGAGCAGCGGAATGAAGTAGATGATAGCTAAAAGGCTCTTTCCACCAAAATTTTAAGAGTCTAAGACAGAACAGAGCTGCCACAGCCAGCCTGGCTTAGTGATCCTGGGGAGTGTCTCCAATTTGGTGTGAGGGTGACCAGCCAGCCTAGCTCAGCGATCTTGTGGAGTGCCTCTGTGTCACCTTCTCCAGGAAGAGCCTCATGCCTTCTCTGTGCCATCACCAAGGCTCAAGGGACTGACTGCTGCTCTGAGCGCAGTCACTCACGCTGCACAGCAACGCGCCCGGCGGTGCCAGCACACGGGAGACAGCGGGAAACTGCCAGCCAGAACTTAGGTGGGTTGAATCTGTGAAACTGAATTCTCAATGAGTGAGAACGATGGTGAGTTGCAGCCCCCTCTGGGGTCAAGTTGTGAATGGTTACAAATAAAAAAAAAAAAAGTCAGTATTTGGGTGTGTTTATAGGAGGTGCAACTTTCCATAGGTGCAACTATGGCAAGAGGGTTACCCTGCTCCCCTCCACCCCTGGCCTTGCTCTGCTGTTCCCCGCAGCCCTTATGGGACTGAGACGGTCCAGCCTGCCCACCTGCCAGAAAACCAGCTTGCTCAAGGCCCTTTCTGCTGGGTCAGCACGACAAAGGTGTTTAGCACTCGGCCCGGGGAGCGCCGGAGCCAGCACACGCGGCGGGGCCGGCAGGGACCGCCCCAGGTGGTGGCAGCGGGCCTCTGGGTCAGCTCCTCTGTGACAGCCAAGCGGCCCCGTCCCGCCGGGCTGGCGCGGCCGCCCGAGCTGACCCGGCGCCTCCCTCCTGCCCCGCCACCGGACACGGCGCCAGCCGGGCCCGCGCAGAAGCCACCGGGCACCGCAGGCTGGCGGGAAGCGGGGCCGAGGCGACGCCGGAGCTCTCGGCGCGCTGAGGCAGCGCGGGGGCCGCCGGCGGGGCGGGAGGCGGCGGGCGGCCGCGGGGCAGCAGGAGCAGGCCGGGCGGGCACTACCGCGGGCAGGCCCTCACGCCTGCCCCGGGCCGCCTCAGCCGGGAGCCGGCGCGGGGCCAACGACAGCTGCCCGCAGGTAGGCGAGGGCGGCGGGCCGGGACCGGGGTTCGGGCCGGGACCGGGGTTCGGGCCGGGCCGTGAGTCGCGGAGGCAGCGGCGGCATCCGCCGCCGCCGCCGAGTTATTCATGAGGGCTCATGAATATTCATCAGGGCGGCCGTCCCGCACCGCGCACGTCACGCCGGGAAGGGCGCCTCGGCCGGAAGCGGCCTCGCGGCCGGGCTCGGGGACGCCGCGCGCCCGCCCCCGCCGGCACAGCCACTTCCGCCCTTCCTCCGGCCCAGGCTCCCCGCGCGCCGGCGCCCCGCACTTCCGGTAAGCGCGCGCCCGCTTCTGCCCCCCGCCGCCGACCCGGTCCCCGCTTCCGCCCCGGCCCGCCGGTGCCCCCGCTGAGGGGAAACCTGCCGCGGGAAAGCGGCTGCCGCCGCTCCGCCTCTTTTTCAAGCGAAGCCGCCGATGACGCCGTTCCGCTCCGTTCGGCGCCCCGGAAGAGCTGAGGCGCGCTCCGCCCACTGATCCGGAAGCGACTCTCCGCTGTTCTTTCCGGTGAGGAGGCCGCTGCCGCCGCTGGAGTCGGAGTCGGGGTCGCCGCTGGGGGGTGGTGCCCGGTAATCTGCCGGGTGGCGGGTGTGGGGGCGGAGGGGGCCCGGGGGAGCGGGACTTCCGGGACCGAAGCGATCCGGAAGCGGAAACGGAGGAGAGCTGTCTGGCTGTCTGCTCGCCCGCCCGCTCGCCCGCCCGTCCCTCCGTCCCGGTGTCGGGTGCGGAGCACGCCCGGAGGCTCCGCCGCGGGGAAGCCGCGCTCCGGGCCGGCTCCGCTTCGCCCGCCCCGCGCCCCGTTCTCGGCCGCCGCCGCCGTGTGCGCGCGGGGCCCCGCGGGGGGAGGTGGGTCCGGGCCCCCCCCCCGATCCCGGCCGGTCCCCGCGGGGAGCGCCCTCCCGCGCCCATGGCCGCTCCCCCGGGGGCTGGACGTGGCCGGCGGCTCCGGGGGCCCCGCGTTGCGCCGCCCGCTGTTGTGCAGGGCCCCGGGCGCCCCCGTAACGCTGGCGGTTTGTTTGCAGAGCCGGCCCTGGAAGGAGGAGAGATGCAAGAGGAGGGAGAGTGAGAGGGGTAAGGAGCTCCCGGAGCTGCGTGAGTGACCCTCGCCCCGGGGGCTCCCTCCGGCCGCGATGGGGGGGGACGGGATGGGATGGGCCGCAGGTCCCGGCGCTGGGGGCTTGCAGGCACTTGTGCTCCGGGGTGCGGGAGAGGGGACTGACTGCCTGGACGGAGCTGAGGCCCGGGGTACGTCCCCTGCCAGGCACCTGTTCCAGCAGAGGATCGGTTGGTTGGGGTGGAGGCTG
This sequence comes from Nyctibius grandis, assembly GCF_013368605.1. NCBI lineage: Eukaryota > Metazoa > Chordata > Aves > Nyctibiiformes > Nyctibiidae > Nyctibius > Nyctibius grandis. Next base: position 90,623,383 of record NC_090662.1, read on the forward strand.
CACGTGTGTCAGGGAAAGGCACCAAAGTTGTTCTAGCTCTGGTGTGCGGGTCTGGGATTGGGGACTTTGTCCAGCACGTTTGGGCGGTTCCTGATGTGCATCCCGATGCGCTTGTTCTAAAAGATGTAGCAGCGCTTGAACTTTTTGGTGCTTATGAGCTTCGTGGAGGCATTTTTGCATTTGACCTAACAGCCTGCGTGGCCTTCAGCATCCTTAGTATTTTGCAGCAATTAAGCCTAAAAGCCTCTTGTTATTGAACAGAGATCTTGGGCAGATGTAAAACGACATTGTAAATCATTCCCGAGTGTTGTGTGCAGGGCCTTTTGTCAACTGAAAACTCTACCCCGAGTAGAAAATAAAAGCTAGGTGTCTGGAGAATAACGGAAAGCATATTAAAAGTCAACCTCTAAATACCTGCATATCCAACCTTGATTGTGCCTTCCAGAAACACAGCCTCTACCTCACCGTGTACTTGCACGTGCTTTTATCTCTCTGTTTATGATTAAAGTGATGACCTGCAAAGAAGTATAAGTCCAGCACGTTAAGTATGTGATTCTGTGAAGTTCTCTGAGATCTAAACTCCAGATTCCTTGTCCCTTGTGAGTTCTCTGGTTCACTCGGTTGTTTATTTGGTGTATGTACATTTGTGGTCTGTACATAGAAGGTGTTTTTGGTTTATATCAGGAGGGTACGTTGACATCTGTCTGATACTAGACTGGTGAATAGGAAGAAGGTCCCATCTCTGGCCTGGTTGTGGAAGCTGGGATGATGAAGGCACTGCTGTGGTACAGGGTTGAAGCTCCAGCCCATGTCTGGTAGTTATAGAGCAATTGGAAGGGTTACGTGCAGAGTTCTGGTAAAGTAAGTGTGAGCAGCATTAAAGTGGGGGCTGCAAATAAGGGTGCATGTTTTCAAAATATCCTTTAGCCTAAAAGCGGGGTAGGGGAGGGACAGCTGGGGGTATCAGGGCAGCAGTTTGGTGGAGGAATCTTATCTGTGTTTTCTCGCTTTGGAAGACTGGCTTGCTAGTGAGATTGCATGAAAGCTTCAACTGTTACACCATTTCTCCTTTTCCTCCACATTCTTATAACTTCATCACACTTCAGCCTTTCAAGCCAAAAGTTTTGAGGCCTGATATCTGCTCAAGCATGAAGATTTTTGGATGGGGAGGTGGATTCTAAGAGAGTTTAACGAAAACAGTGTAGTCATCTTTTGAGAATCACTAAGAGCCTTGTTTTGACTTGCACACTTTGTAAACTACGCAGACAAAAGTTAGGTGCTCTGTGAAGTTCTGGTAGGGGACTAGGTGGAGACAGGCAACTGCTGAGTGCCCTCGCCTGTGCTAGTCTGGATTTTAGAATCTGGAAATGGAGTTGCCTTTCATACCTCGTACCCTTTAAATAAGAAAGATTAAATAACATTTAATCTTGTGAGATTTTTGTTTAAATTGGTGTCTTTCTGTTTAACTCCTGAAGTTTGCAGTTGAATCCAGGGGAGACTTGGACAATTACGAAGTTTATTTGGAAAATGCATCTGATTATTACATGAGACCTTATATTTTTACAGAATCAGATTCACTTTGATGTCTTTGATGTGGAAGCTAAGGAAATAAAGGCTTACTTATTTTAAAAACAAAAACAAACCAACCAACCCAAACGTGACATTCCAAACGAAAACCCCCCTTTGATTCAGGTGGTGCTCAGTTGCCAAGGATGCGTTACCTCTTCATGTGTGCCCATCCTGGGGAATAAAAAAAGTCATGTAATTAAGTGTTACATACATAGGGCCTTGCTGTGGGCAGTGTACTTAACAATTAATTTGGCTCAGAAAAGAAAGCAAAGGAAGGCAGGTAAGAATCTTGCCCCATCAGATTCTGATTGAATCACAGCAATGTAAATCCAGAGTAATTCAGTCAGGCAGCTGGCAGTCTGACTGCATGCCACCGCTGCAATGTAAATAATTCACCCTTAAGTGTGTTTATTGGTTGATTTGTAGTGAGTGAGTGAGGCAGGAATACTTGGCTTTGCTGTTGCGTGAGCAATTCATAAAAACAAAATTATCAGGTAATTTGGTTCATTTGAATACTGCTTCTCTACATAGAGGGAAATTATCTTTGCATTTTGGCTCACACGCAGCAATTCCACATGTATTTATTCTGCCCTAATACACGTCTGGAAAGTAAGTGTTTCATGCTACTCAGGGCACGCTCCTCAGCTTATCTGATGATTGAGATAGGCCCTTCAGAAACAATATTTACTCATTAATTAGACAGCTGCCACATCATAACAGAAATAGGAGTGGGACAATTTGCAGGTAGCTGCATGAGAAACCTACAGTGCTTGCTTTCTCTAAGCAGCTTGCTCTGCCAGATGTTCTCTGAGCATAGTTTTTATCGCATGTATTTTACCTACCAGTTTTGCCATATTTGTTCAGGAATAGGTGCATCTTCTGCTTCAGGGAATATTCTTTTGTGAATTTCTTTAGTTTTTTAGCATTTTCCTGAGCATAACAAACTTTGTTCGCTAATGCTATTACAGAGAGGAATGGAAGGATTAGAATGGAAAGGCTTCTCCAGGCGGGTGTTCCTAAAGAGGTTATGCATCTGTCTTCAGAGGGCTATCTTTTGGTGTCTGAGCAGTCCTCTGACTGCATGGAGAGCTGAGATGGAGCAGTGGGCTCCTGGCTGGGGACAGAGTCCTACAGAATCTTATCCCAAAGATGGGAATGAAATGGGCAATAGAGAGCCGTGAGATAACCTCACTTGGAAACAGGGTATCTCAGGAGCAGGGTAGTTAGGTTATTTTCCCGCTGCCTAGTCTCATTGGATGAGAGTGGAGGATCTTGTCTGTCAGGAATATTGAGTGGTATTTCCGGGTTTCTTTCAAGAGTGGGACTGGGGTGGCCAGAGCAGTGGGCAACAGGAAGTTAGGAGCCCTAAGTTTGACTTCTTGGTCTGCTGTGGCTGTCTGTTATCTTGGGCAAGTCTGTTTCCCTCTCTCTGCCTGTCTTTCTTCCTGTGTAACATAATGCTAATGTCCCCTTGCTGCATCTGGGTCCTTAGTGTTGAGCTGGGGTGGAGGGACAGGCAAAGTCCAAAATTTTCACTGCTTGTGGGGTCAGACTGTCTGTGACAGTGAAAAATGGTTTTCAGCTGTACTTGCCTGGTTGCAGATGCACAGACTTCATCATTTATGCCATGTACTTGGGTGGATGATAATCGGGATTTTTGGAGGTGTTCTGGGTTTGTAGTCAGTCCTTTTTTGGCATGGAGGACTATTGGGCAAGAGGCATTTGAGATGGACCCAAGCCTGTGGGAATAGCAGAGACCTTTTTTCCCTGAAAATAATTTTTGTATTTGGGCAGATAGCTCAAAAGTGGGGAGAAGTTGCTCAAGTGAGACAGGGGAGATTAAGGAACTGTCACAGCATTAGACTGAGTCAGTTCCATGTTGGAGTCTCCTTGGGTTTAATGTTCTTTTTGTGTGTGTGTGTCTGTCTGTCTGTCTTCCTTCTCCTCCATTCCTCTTCCCTTCCCCCTTCCTCTTCCCCCCTGTGCCCAGCTAGGATGGAAGAATCTCATTTCAACTCCTCCCCGTACTTCTGGCCAGCAGTGCCCACTGTCTCGGGACAGGTGAGATCTTTGTCTTCTAACCTATTATGCTGGTCTTGCTTCCTGTTGGAAGTTCATGCATGATAAGTGTTTCTGTTGCATTTCTTGCTCAGCCAACGGCTGAGAGAAGCTGTGCCAGAGTATTCTAAAAGCTGTTCTTCCTACCCATTTAGATTGAGAACACCATGTTTATTAACAAGATGAAGGAGCAGCTATTGCCCACAGAGAAGGGCTGCAGCCTGGCTCCCCCCCACTACCCTGCCTTGCTGACAGTACCCACCTCTGTGGCCCTACCCACTGGTATCTCCATGGACTCAGACACCAAGCCGGAGCAGCTGACACCACACAGCCAAGCCCCCGTGACTCAGAACATCACCGTGGTGCCAGTGCAGTCTGCTGGGCTCATGACAGCAGGTAGGGGACTCCAAAGACTTTGGCCACATATGAAGGAGACTCTGGGATGGGAGGGCGGGGGGGTCCTGGAGAATCCTTTTCAGGCTGTAGATTATTCCTAGCCTTACTGATGCTGTGGACTGCTTTGGCATGGTTTCACTGTCAGTCTCTAGGCACTCCATACATTCACCCTCTTTATGGAAGTTTGACTTCCAGCAGTGGAGACTGGGAATGTGTAGGCTACTCTTCTGTTTGGGTTGTAGTCAAAAGTAGGTGTATAAAGCTCACTTCTGTGGGATAAGGAGGTTGGACGTAATTAGAGATGCGATAACTGACTTCCTCCATCTTCTTTCTTTGCAGGTCCTGGTCTGGTGATAACTTCCCCGTCAGGTTCCCTGGTGACCACAGCTTCCTCTGCCCAAACCTTTCCCATCTCAGCTCCCATGATTGTCTCTGCGCTACCCCCTGGCTCCCAGGCAGCCCTCCAGGTGGTTCCTGACCTGTCCAAGAAAGGGACAACCACCCTCTCCGAAGGTGGTGGGGGTGGCGGGGGTGGGGGAGTTGCCCCCAAACCACCCCGGGGCCGGAAGAAGAAACGATTGCAGGAGTCAGGGCTGCCAGAGATGAGTGACCCCTTTGTGCTGTCAAACGAGGATGATGAGGACCAGCACAAGGATGGCAAGACATACAGGTGGGGAGCGGGGTTAAACCTTGACTGTAACATTGCATGGGGATGGGGGTGTATTTAACCTTTCAGAGGGTTACATGGGGAGGAAGAGGTCTCTGCCTTTTCCCTGTAGAGTCCCCGAGTAAAGAATCTTTCAGTTGCAGAAAGAGTTGATTTTTCTCTCTAATCAGGAATGTTTGCAAGCTGGTGGGTTGACCCAAAATTAAGGATCTCCTTCTTAGTGGATAACCTTGATTTCCTAAATATACAGATGTTAACATGACTAAGTTAGTTAATGACCGGAATGTTACGGAGGTTGAACCGTATCCTTGATGCCACAGCCAGGTAGTATGGCTGGTGTACTGCAGAACACAGTACTGTCTGGTGCAACTGGAGCACTTCTGGTGTAGTTGAGAGCCCTAGTGTACCTGAGTGCCCCAAATTAGGACTCCAGTCTCTCCAGTGTAAAGACTACAAACTGGAGGCACACAGAGCAGGAAGTGAACTGTGGTGATAGTGTCTGCTCCTGTGTGCATTGTCCCTTGTGGTCTCCTCCTATTTCAGCATTCCCAACAAAACAGGGGAAAAAAGAGTATTTGTGAATTAAGTGTAAGGGTGTTTCTGAGCCCTAAGGGTATCAGATAAGAGGGGGAAGAGTTCTTTGCCCTGAGGTTGCATTTCTGAGCTTGGAGGAATGTGGCTTGAGCTTACAAGTGAGTGGTGAGAAAGTGAGAGATTAACTAGGAGGGAATCCGTAAACCAGAGGATAAGGAATGTGGGTGTTTTAGAAAAGGTGGGAACTGGACAGAGCAGGCAAGTGTTAGGGAGGAAACGTGATGGTCTGACTGAGTTGGGAAGGAGGAGCAGGGATGATTAAGATCAATAAGAGGCAAAGTAGTAGCCAGATGGAAACAGAAATAGGAGATGGTCCGTAGTTCTTCTCGCTTCCCTCCTGTGTGCCCATGATCCTGTCTCAGTTTCCCTTTAACCATCCTAGACCTCTTTTTTTTTTTTTTTTGTACAAATTTAGTTATGTTTCTGACATTAAGTCATAGCAATAGGAAAGCATCTACACAGAGTCAGTGCATCCACCCCAGGCACGGTTTCATTTTTAACTATAGCATTTAAAAAGTATTTACATTTTTAAATCAATACAGTTAAAAGGGTACTAAACCAGAGCTTGGATCAGCCTTTTTATTCCCTTACCCAATGTCCTAATTCTTCAACTTTGAAAATATAATCAGCGTATGGTGAAGAGGGGCGGGAGTGTTAGGTAGCTTGCTATTTGTAATCCCACCATTTATTTTGGGCCTTAGCCACAATTCCACACTACTCAAGCTGCTTACAGTCTGGGTTGCTAATTAGGTTGTTAAATATGTATTTACAGGGGACACAATTGGCAGTGAACGCTAGAATTAAAGCTGAACCAAGGCTTTAATTATAGCTCCTTGTTTACTTGTAAGTTTGGAAGAAAATGCCCAAGACCAGGTGGAGTGACTCAGCAGAAACTTTAGGAACACCCATAGTCTGTGTAACAGCTCATGAAAAAGACTTTGCAGGAAAAAAAAAAAAAAGAATGAGTTTATATGTAGGAACATGTAATCAGGAAGATTTCCTGTCTTCATGTTTAATCCGAGTGTGATATCTCTGCCTCTTCCTCCAGCCTCCATCCCAAGCAGACCTTCTTCTGAGCACAGCTAAGGTCTAAGATAGCTGAATTGAGATTTACTGAAGACCGCCAAGGAGTGTTTCTGCTCTCCTTGGGATCTTCTCTTTGGCTGATGCTTTCCATGTGCAAGTTGGGAACTAAAAATAATTGTTGAAAAAGTAAAGGAAAATGCTATCTTCTCTTGGAGCTGTGGGAGAGAAAACTTTTGTGAAATACGGTAAAATTGTTTCTCCAGAATATATATATATGAATAGACTTACGAGGTAAAACGTTGAGGACTCCCGGGTTCCTTCTGCATTCTAGAGGATGATTTGGGTAGTTCTCATTACCGCAGTGTGCCGACATATCCTAGCTAAACTAAGACTGTGGGTGAGGTTCGTCTACTCCTGCTCCCTTCTGAGGCTGGAGGAGGAGTTGCTTGTGGTATTCATATGTCTATATGATTTCAGTGATTCTTACGATGATACACAGAGGACAACCTAGTCAGATGCCTGAAAGGAGTTGTGCTATGTTGATCAATGTGACTTTTTTATTTTAGTACCTAATTCCTAAAGCCTGGGATTATTTTGTCAAAATTAATTCTTTTTTGGTTTTAAGTTTCTTTTTGAGCTCTGTGAGCTCTCTTGTCCTGACTGCTTGGGCAGGTGGCTGATTTCCCTGATTCCTGAATCCCTGTGTATTGGTGAAGACAGAGTAAGGCCTTGAATGGGCAGCACAGCAGGGCAGCCTTGGAAGGAACTGGGGCACAAAGGTGATACTCACATTGCAGCTCATCCCATTCTCTACTGAATGTAGAGATTCCTGTTCCAGCAAATGGGAGCTGGTTTGCTGCTGTATCATCTCTAGAAGTGAATCAGTAGTCTGCTGTGAAAGTGGTGCAAGAACCTTTGTGACTAGGTTTTTCTTTGTAAGAAAAGGCGTGAGGCTTTTGCTAATGATGCTGTTCCTTGCAGATCTTGGGCATCTAGCCTTAGGATTAGTCTGGCAGAGTCCTTGGTGCTTTGCTTTGTGCTATTAGAAGAATGCTTGTACCTGCAGGGGACAGCATCTAACCCAAGTCCTGTGAAGCATTTTCCTTCATGAGTAATGTCACTTCAGTCTTGTCTGGATTCATTGTCAGCTCTTTGTTAATCTTCCCTGACATCTTTGTAGAATTTACTTTTTCTGTGGAAGATGAGATCAGCATCAAGAGTCTTTCTAGTAAGATGCTGGCAGTGTGAAGCACATAGCTGTTTCTCAGTACTTTAAAAGGCGCTGAGGAAGAGAGAGTGAGCACAGGTCCTGGAGACAGTAGTATTGTTTCTTAGTGCTGTTTTTGTGCCTGTACTTGTGCACTTTTAGAAGTCAGTGGTATGATGTGATCAGTGGACAAGACTGGTGATGTGGTTCAGCCTATCTGGGCCAGGTCATCAGTTCTCTCTGACACACGGTTCTCTGAATAATTTTTTCTTTGCAAGAGGAAGAGAGCTCTTTATAGGTGTTGCTTGGTTCCACTATTAAGTTTGCAGAGTCTAGGACGAATATCAGTTTATAGTCTGGAATGGTTTTGTGCTTTGGAGCCTTGGACACCAACAGAAAAATTGTAGGTTTGAGAAGGGCCTTGCCATATTACTATAACCCACAAGCTCTCTGTTCCTCACTGCTAGTTCTGAGTTTCCGCACTTTCACTAGGTTATGGGAACAGCAGGGGGTTTGGGAGAAAACAAGCAGCTGAGAGACATAGGAAGCTTCTGAGGTAAGTCCAGGGTGAAAAAGTGCACAGAAGCCTTAGAAGGCTTAGCAAGAAGCAGAGCTGAGCTGTAGAGTGTGAAGAAGCTGGATGGAGGCCCCCTTTAGTGAGCAAATTAGGGTCACAAGAGGAGCCAGTGGTTTGAATAGAGCAGGTGGGTATGTTCTGAGACACATCTCATTTTAAGCCTTTCTTTCTGCCCTATGCTGGGTTTAGCATTGCTGTTTGGTGAACTTCCCAGGGTTTTGAATAGATTTGAAATCTAGCGGCCATGGCTTTTGTAAGCCACGTATATCTGTGAAAATAAGGTCAAATTTGACCGAGTTCTAAGCTTGGAAAAAATCTGTCAAGCATGCTCTGAGATGCTTTACAGCTTGGTAGTGGAAATATGCGAAAATTCTATCCTCTGACGTTTTTCTTGATGCTTGCATGGACTCCAGGCACTGACCAGACTGTCTATCTCCAGAAGAGATAAATACACTCTAACCTCTCCCAGTTTCTGTATGAGGCTGGACTACATGTGTATCCTCTCGGCCGCGATAAGCATCTTCTAGACCAGCACTGAAGGGCCAAGCATGCTTTTCCTTCAGTCACAACTGCTCCTTCTGCTTCAAAAGGGAGTCTTGTGCCCAGTGTGGACAGTAACCTCCCCCCTCTGATGGGCACAAAGGCAAAGTGCTGAGAAGGCACTGATTAGTTGAAATGTAGTAGGGATAAGAATGAGACATGTGCAGGGCCTGGAGCTGATTTTGTCCAGGAAGTCTGGAAACTTGGTAGAGCAGGGATGGGAATCGAAAAGGAGAAGAGAGAAAAGACTAGAGCCAACAAACTAGGGAATGCAGCAGAGGATTTGATGGGGAGTCTATTTGCAAGGGAGAGATGGCGCAGAGATAAGCTATGAAGGAACAAGACTGAGAGGAGGAGGAAAGAGGCAGATCTGCTAGGGGCTGGAAAATGAGGAGATCCTAGAATTAGCAGAACAGATGGGGACAAGAGCATGGTATTCGGACAGACAAACAGAATTGTGGGGGAGAGGAGCCAGACATGAGGTAACTGGGAGAATGGCATAGGGAAGAGCCACTGCAGTAGAGGATAAGGAGGCTGGGGCACGTGGGTAAAGAGCTTGGGCCTGGGTCTTGGTGCAGGAGAGAGGGGATTGCAACAGGCTAGAAGGCAAAGGGCAAAGGCCGAATGAAGTTTGAAGTGTTAGGCAGAAAGTTTGACCACATTCCCTCCAACACCTAGAAATATTCAACCCAATATTCCTAAATTTTGCCGTGTCTCTCATGTCAGCACAAGAATGTGGCCTCCTCTGGCAAAGAACCTCATCCCCCTCTAAGGCTAGAAAAAGGTGACAAGCGACCATTGCTATCATTTATCATCCTAGCTGCAGCGGCAGAGGTCTGTGCAGTGGATCTTAAGATTGCTGATGACCAACGTGGGTGTCAGTGTGATGCCACATGTTGGAATTTCTGTTTGCTTTTTTTAACAAGTAGTTCCGTGAGCAGCGGAACTAATGAAGCCTGGTTTCCAGCGGCTCTCTCCTGTGTGGATTCTCTGATGTCTAATCAAGGGTGAGCTTACTAGCCTTTCCCTCAGCAGGGGGCTCCAAGAGGGTCTCTCTTATTTCCCCAGCTGCATATTTTTATGAGATTTGTGGTGACTTTAAGACCCTTACACCTTTTTGAGATTTGGCTGAAATTGGCTTATGATCTCAAACCTCTAAGGAGGACAGGTGCACATGCACATCCATACACACACACGCAGTTTGTACGCCTAAGCTTTGCTTTGTATATGAACGCTGTGCCTGGAGGTTAGAAAATGTCAGAATTACGACTGACCACATGCCTCAGGATATAATAAGATAAAAACTTGCATTATGGTAAGTTCTCTCCCTTCTGCTGACATGTTGTAACTGTGTGTGTATGGGTGTGTGCATGTGTGTGCTCTCAGTTCATCACAGTGCCAAGCAAAAGGAATTAACAGTAAAGGTTCTGCAGTCATGAATTTTAATTTTAGCACGTTACTTGCATGTCAGTGGAATGAGTGTGTGCAAGGGAATGAGTGGGGCAGTCACAGTTTCAGCTGGGGAGAGAGAACTTCGAAGCTATTCTGTCACACATTTTATCTGATCACACCTTAATTCGGCCCTATTGAGTCAATGCACTTTGATACTATCCCTGATTATGTGATTATAGTCATTAGGTACATGATGGCCTGTCAGAGTCCTGCGTGTTTACTTACAGAACCTGAAAGGAGTGTTTAAAAAAAAAAAATCATGCGATGGGGTTGCGAAATTGAGAAGGATTATTTGGGAAAGGCATTTGACTGCTAGTCTGAAGAATTGTAGATTATGCTTGCCTCTGCCACAGATTTGCTATGGTATCCTACAGCCGTATGGTTCAGGCCTGCAGATAATCTTGCCTTGAAGCGTGTCCAAATATGAGTTAGGTGTAGTCTTCAGTGGATTTGCATTTGCTGCAAGCTAAAACTGACCACAGACAGTTGTCCTGAAATAATTAACATTTGATGTTCCCAAAACCGTAATCTCTTCTCAAGTATCACTGAATAGTCCTCTGTTACATGTGAGACGCTGTTTTGCTTTGCAGAAGCGTTGCATCTCATAGCTGTAGCACAGAAATCTATAGGAGCTGTGATTTGAATGTATATAACATGAATTTTCCTTTAAAGAAAAAAAAAGTGGTCACAGGTATCGGTTTGGCTGCTTGGAGTTAGTGGGTATGTCTGTCTTACTGTGTTTCACTCCCTTCCCTTAGAAAAACTATAACAGGGACATTGTGGGGATAGATGAGTGCTTATGGAGCACTGATACTTCTGTGGTGGGTACGACAGATGAGTGATTCTGCTTCATGAGATTGGAATTGCATGTGGTCAATGAGGCTTGAGGCTGTACACAGAGTGGTGATGAAAAAAACTGAACACTTGCTTGTTAAGTATCTGTCTGTGCAACATAATAAGGATGCAGTTCTGTGGAAACAGTCAATAAGCTGTATCAGAACGCACCTGCATTGCAGAGCCAAATTATGGTGACACAGATGACCTTAGTTCTGGCATTTCCAAATTTGCTAGTGCTTTCTCGTGGGCCTTTTGTATTCTTTCAATTTTAACTTTTGCATGTTATCACTATCCTAGGAAACCCCTTGTTATGTTTTATTGTTTTGCTGGACTTTTTGCTAATGGTGAGTGGTTTCAAAAATTGGTAGACAAGGTCTTATGCCTGATGTTGTTCAGTGATTTGGAGGTCAACAGAAAGTCATGGCTGATAATTTACAGATGCTGTGGATAGCTAAAAAAAATGGGAAGCTTTATGTGGTTGTTAAACTGGAACTATTCAAGCAAAGTGTATTTTAATACAGCCCAATGGAAGACAGCCTTTTGGGTAATACTGTGTGGCTTCTCAAACAGTCAGGGATCGAGGCTTAGGTGTTTGGACACAGTGGAAAACAGTATTGGATAGAAGTGTTCTGTTGGGTAGTATTGAATGTCTTTGATCTAAAGATAAGGAATATGGGGAAACAGTATCCTGGAAAGCAATGACTGCGAAAAAGATTTTTAGGAATTAAGTGGCATCGTGTAAGCTCCCAGTGCGAGGCTGTGACAGACGAGGGTGAATGCAGTTGTTGAAAGCATAAATGCTGGAGTCATTAAAAGAAGACGGGAAACTTGTGAAGCACGCTGAAATACCACAAAATTCTGGGTCTGGTATTTTTAAAAGATCATTTGGAAAAATGGACAAAATGCAGGAATGCCCTCAAATCTGAGAACTGGAAAAGTGCTATATGGGGAGAGCGTTTAAAAACACTTGCTGCCTTGCCAGGAGAGGACGATTTTCTGTAGCCTTATCAAGCCACCAGGTGACTGAAGGACTGTGGAAATAAGTTGACCGAGATCTCTGAGCGTAGCTGATAGATTCGATAGCATACATGCCAGTAGTGTAAATTGGTAAATGGAAGCGTAATGTTAACTTTGGAATGGGAGTTGATGCTGGGTATAGACGTGTGGAAGCAGAAGTATAATTCATATGCTTTCATTTGTCATCTTCATACTTGCTGGCTTTATTTAGGTCTTAGCTGAGTTTTCTAGCTATGTATCTTGGATGTTAGGTCTGTGTCCTTTTCCCTGCCTCTTACAAAATGTTAGCAAGAAAGTGTTTAACTTCAGCTTTTTAAAAAAATCAGGGAATGCTAGGGTTAAATGAGCATTTGTCATGAACTGTGCATCCATTATTATGCTATGCTTGCATTAGTTACTTCATTAACTCCGCATTGCAAAGGCAGTACATTTCTTTCCTTGCTAAATGAACTGCTGACTCTGACAGCCTGAACTTACTCCTAACATCTAGTTTAACTTCAGACCTTCCTGATTTCATTTTCTATAACTTGTGGTCTAACTTGTATTTGTAGCCTAACAGAAGGAGCCAAGGGCTCAGTTAACTTCTAAGACTAATCTCTCAGTAGATACTAGGAATTTGAATTCTCAGTGTCATGTAAAAGCTTACACAGTTTTCACAACTGTGATACTGATTAATTAAGCACTTGATTGAAAAATGCTGTTAATTCATGTTAGGCAAATTTTACTATGAGCTGTTAGTTCAGATAGTATTTTATCTCATAACAGCATCTGATGAATGAGGCGGAACATTCCATGAAAAGTGGAAAAAAATATGGCACTGTGTGCCACAGAGTTGTAGTCTAGTTGCTATAAGCATCATTTTGTTTATGACTCATCATGATGACTTTCATATGGGAGCAGAATTAGAATTGTACATCCACCTTTTACTGGCATTTCATGATTTTTGAGGGCGTTTCTGTCTAACGCGAACATTCTCTGAATGTCTCACTTTATTTCCCTGCAGATTCCCTATAAAAAGAAAGGTTTATAAACACTGAAAGGCGTTACTTTTGATCTCTGGCCTGTGTCTGGGTACTAAATTAACTATTTATATGAAGAAATACACCTCTGTGTTATTAAGAATGTGTTCTCCCAGGCTATCTACATTTGCAGAGCCATGACAAGCAGCTGTAGGGATGTTGTGTCATGCTGTCAGTGGCAATGCTGCAGTCATTTCTGTTAGTTGCTCTCAGAAAGAATACAGTGGAAGCAGTGGTAGTTTAGAAGCACAGTGGGGAGAAAAGATTAAAAATTGATATTAAACAGAGGAAAAAAATAATCAATTATTTCATATAGTGTTTTGTTCGTGCTTAGCAAGGAGCACTCCCAACTTTTCCTCTCCCCAGCCAGGAGAATTTCACTGAAGCAGAATACTGAGACGCTGCTAGAGTCAGATGCGATGCTCTCATTATCCATATAGATTTAATATTTTTTTAATCCATATTTGCCCACTAGAGGGCTGATTGCATCTTCCCCTTTAATATTTGATGTTGTCTGAGGCAGAATGCGAAGCCCTTAATTAAATGGATCATTTGTTCCCTTGAAAATGCCTCATACCACACAATACAAAACTCTGAAATGCAGCTTTCTGCTATATTCCAGGGCTTTTTTTAACTGTTAAGGCTCATCAATTTGTTAATGCTACATAACATTCTTGCCCTTTCAGGGCTGATGCTAATTAGATGATTGGAAAATGAGTCCTTGCAAGACTTTCTTTTTAAACGTCTGTGAAACGATAGTGGAATGTCTATAGCTGCTAAATTCAGACGAGAGGGGCTTGGGGTTTTTTTGAGGGGGGGGAGGTGTTTTTGCTAACAGTCAGATTCATCTTCCATTTTTATGCAAGTGCTGGAGAGGTATTGAAATACCTTCTTTATAATTTTATTTTGAAAATTGAAAAGGACGTTCAGTCTGTTTCTCTTCATTAAGTTTATTGTAGGGAATTTCTGACGTGAAGGCAGATACCTGACAAAGCAAATAAGTAAAGGAAAGGATGCACAGAAGTTACGGAAAATAAAGTAGATGGCTTTATGGCACTACAGATTTAATGTATGGGACTACTTAGACTTGACATAGTAAAGTTCATGAATTTTTCAGAACAGACTGCTTAAAATATAGTAATGTGTACAGCACAGAAGAGATTAGTGCCCAGCATTGTGTTTAAGCTAGAGCAAAACTTTTAGAATGGTATTACTCTCAGAAAGATAGCTGGATTCTCAAAACATTGATCGTAGGGGCCAAGAGATTGAGACCATACTATAGTCTCTGAGCGTTGTTCCAAAGATGTATTATTCTCATGGTTGGAAAGATCCTATTTCCTCTTGGATTTTTAAACTCTGCTGTCAGTTATTGTTTCTCATTATGCCTTTCTTGGCTCATAAAACAAGCTCTTAGTAATTGATATTTTTCTCTCTACATAGATTTACATGGGTATTGACCAAGCTGTCTTTCAAGCTCTTCTCCAAACCTAGATAGACTGGGCTCAGTGAAGCTTCACTGCGAAGCCGATTTTCCACATGCCATCATTCTTTAAGTTCACTGAACTTGTCTGAGTTTTTCAATAATTGTTGACTACGTGGACTTCAGAATTAGACGTGCTGTTGCAAGAATAGTTGCACCATTCCCGTTTACAAAAATGATATCTGCTCTTCCCCTTTGTTCCCGTTAGCCATATTAGCACAGCATCGCACTGGGAGCTTTTTCTCAATTGAATGGTTCCTTATCAGGGGACTGATATTGTGAAGGAGAGTTTAACTGAGATAATGGAAGTAAGCATCTGCTGAGAAGGAGTTTGATAGAAGTCGTGCATGGGATTATGCCATAATTTCTTGCATAGGCGAGGAACTGTACTTGGCGACTCAGAGGTATATTTCAGTTCAGTATTCACCTCAAAGTTCTTTGTAGCGTTGCTGCTTTCAAGGATACAATCCTCATCCTGTAAGTATGACTCGATAACAGCAAAACGCATATGCTATATTCAAGTCTAGCTTTAAACATTTTGGAAAGCCTGGAACAAACTGCACAAGTGTTTGGAGATAGTTGGGTTTATAAACCAAGAGCTACTTTTTAAAAAAGATGATTCTAATGTTCCTTTTTACTCCTCATATCTCCAACAGACCTAGGGATAAACAGCCAAAGTGCTTCTGTTTGTTGATTCCAGAAGGGATTGTTGTGTATGTGAGGGGGGATTTATGTAAGGATGTGTTTAGCTTGTGTGTTCTGTTAGAGTTTGCAATTAAAGTGGATTAAGAGAAAGATGAAGGCAGGAAATGTAGGAACAACTGTTAGAGATGATAACGAATGTAAAAGAACAGTGATGGAGAGGAAAAAATGTTATGGCAGGTGTGTGGTAGAGTGCTTGCTAGGGAGGCATTGCTTCCAGTTAAATGGCTTAAAATCAAGCTGTGGCTTGGAAGGGCCTGTGGAAGTTAAGGTAGGTTCTGGATAAATGCTGCCTACATTACATACGCTAACCAGACTGCACACTTCATAAAGCCTCTGGCTCCAGCGTCAGTAGTCACAATAGTAGATGTAATGAAGTATCCTCCTGGGAGGAGATGGGTATGGGGAAGAGCAGGATCAACTCTCTGTGGCTTGTAATACCTGCAGAGACTTTTGTCACTGAGCAGTTTTGTAAACACTTGTAAAACTTAAGGAAATTCCCAGACAAAAACATAAGTCAGCCTTCTGCAAATGTTGAATTCATGTTAGCCGGACTTCTTCTGGGTGGCATTTTTTCTCTCACATGTGACCCTGGAAGTTCCAAGTGCAGGTTCAGTTTTGTCCTGTTTAATTGAAAAGTCTGCAAATGGAAAAACTAAGTTCAGAGAAACCTTAACTCTGCCCCTTGGTTGGCACACATTTGAAAAAAAAAGAAAAGTAACTTGGATGCAGCCTCTATCTCTCTGAAGTTATCAACCACAAAAGCTTTTACCATCTTAAATTGTATAACAGTGCAAGCTTCTCTTAACAATCTGGTGTCATGATGGAGGAACAGTTTTTAACAGCAGCATCCAGAGCAGATAGATGCCAACTGCTTCTTCCTGTTCAAAGAGTCTGTGTGTTACCAAATATGTTTCTGATCATTGTGGGAACAGATGGGTCTAAACTCCTAGACAAAACATTTTGCATCACATTGGTAAGGTAGAAATGATGAAAGCCCATTAGACTAGTGAAATATCACATTTGATATCCGGAGTATCTTTGTGAGACCCACTAGGAAAGCAGCACTGTTGTTATTTTCAGCATTTTGTATTCTAAGTACTCGAGTGTCTTCTCCAAAAATGGGAGCAGAGTTAAGTGGGTTTGGTCATAAGTGCTTTTGCAGACTTTGCAGTTGTCTACATTTAGCCTGCACCCAGGGCTAAACAATAAACAGTTTTTCTATCACCCAGTGTCCTTTCCCCAAATGAGGAAGGGAATTGGGAAAAGGAGGGAGACTTGGGGGTTGAAGTTAAACAGATTTAATGAAATAAAGAAATCAATATAAATGACAGCACAAAAGAGAAAAATTGTACTTATCTACAGAGCACTGGCAAGTTGCTCCAGGAATCGCAATTGTTGGAAATGAGGGAGGAGAGCAGGAAGAATCCCCCCTCTCCTCAGCAAGCCCTCCCTTTTACAGTGAGCTTGATGTCAGTGATACAGAATACACCTGTGGGCCAGCCTGGGTCAGCTGCCCTGGATTTAACTGCTAAGGGCCTTGATCACCATGGCTGGCCACAAACTGAAACCAAATCCCAATGAAACCAGGACAGCAGTACACGGAATTAACTTTTATTATGAAGATGAACCTTAACCTGGGATATCCAGGTTTTCCAGCCTTTTTTTGACTGAAATAAATCATAGATGAACAAAGTCATTTTTTGTCTGGGAATTATTCCGGTCCCCTTCTGATTGCTGTTGGCAAATATCCAAAGTGCTGCCCTGTCTCCCTTGTAAGCCTAATAAATTAACCTCTTTGATTCTTCCAAGACCTTTACTTGTCTGGCTGCAAGTTCTCATTTGGTCTCTTCTGCCAGTTCCTAGCTTAAGTTTGTCCCCCTGGAACTGGAGTACTT
Source organism: Nyctibius grandis (assembly GCF_013368605.1). Taxonomy (NCBI): domain Eukaryota; kingdom Metazoa; phylum Chordata; class Aves; order Nyctibiiformes; family Nyctibiidae; genus Nyctibius; species Nyctibius grandis. Next base: position 90,640,422 of record NC_090662.1, read on the forward strand.
GCAGCCAAGCACGGTGTCCCACGTGAAACCTCTCCAGAACCACATAGCAAGAAAACGTCCCTTCTTCACTCAGTGTGGAAGACCCTGTCCAGTTAGAGTTGATACATCTTGGGGCTTGCCCCCGTGTGACACTGTCTCTTCCCCTCGCCCCGGTCCCAGGTGCCGGATGTGTTCGCTGACCTTCTACTCCAAGTCGGAGATGCAGATCCACTCCAAGTCCCACACGGAGACAAAGCCACACAAGTGTCCTCACTGCTCCAAGAGCTTCGCCAACAGCTCCTACCTGGCCCAGCACATTCGCATCCACTCAGGGGCCAAGCCCTACACGTGCAGCTACTGCCAGAAGGCCTTCCGCCAGCTCTCCCACCTGCAGCAGCACACACGGTAAGGGCCAGAGGAGGCTGGGGGCCCTCCACACTGCATGTTGCCGTCATCCCAGCATGCTGTGAGCACCCTCAGTGGGCGACTGCCTGGGGAGACCTTGCTGTTTTCCGCAGGCTGGTCAGGTCTTGTACGTGACAAACTGGCAGTAGTGGTATCCGACACGTGAGACTTGTCACTTGCTGTGAGGGGCTGGGTGTGCAGAGAGGTTAGCGCTGCTCACCCTAAGGGGTGTCTGCAATGGAGTGGTGCCTCCTGAAGGCTGGTTGTGTCAGAGTGAGAGTAGAGTGGGCATAGGAGGACTGTTCCCTGTCACCCCAGTGTAGTTCTGCCAAACATCTCAGACCAGGCTTGCAGCCCCCCTGCTATTTCAGCTGTAGGCTTCCCACACACAGCTCTGCCAATGCCCCTCGGTGCAAACTCTATAGTTCCTCTCTCTGGATCCTCCCCCGGTGCAGACAGACCATGGTCTCTTGAATCCAAGGGGAGCACGGTTTGAGACCGAGCGAGCTCATGCTGTGTTTGGAGTTCCTCCATGTAGCAGATAGCGTGGTGCTGTCCCACCCCCTTTGTGCCCTCATTCCATCAGCACTAGCCAGATGGCGGTCGTGTCCAACTGCTGCTGCTCCTCCTCCTCTTCGGCAGGATCCACTCCAAGCTCCACACGGCGATTGTCAAGCCGCACAAGTGTCCTCACTGCTCCAAGAGCTTCGCCAACACATCCTACCTGGCCCAGCACCTCCGCATCCACTCGGGGGCCAAGCCCTACACCTGCCGCTACTGCCAGAAGGCCTTCCGCCAGCTCTCCCACCTGCAGCAGCACACACGGTAAGGGCCAGAGGAGGCTGGGGGCCTGGCCCTGGCCCCCCCGCGCTGCCGGCATGCACCTGTGGAGCACGCGCGCCAAGCATGCGGGGGGCGGGCGGGGAACGTGGCCGGCTGCACCCACAGAAGGAGGTGGCCCACCAGAGTGGACGGAGTGGAGGCTGCGCAGGAGACACTGACCACGTCAGGGCTGAGGTGGGCACATGCTGTCCCCGGGGATCCTTGGTCTTGCACCGCGGGGGACACAGAGAGAGCGAGCAATAGAGAGAGAGGCATTGGCCGTAGGGGATCCCAGCCTGGCACCACGGGGGTTGGACTGAGTGTGTGGAAGCTTCTCCTGGCATTGCAGGGGGACAGGGACAGATGAACACTGCAGGTGATCTCAGCCTGATAGTGTAAAGGGAAAAGCGTTGGAGTGTCTACCCTGAGAAGGAACTGTTTTCTTGGAACTGCGAAAGCAGGAGAACAGACTCCTCTTGGTCATATGGGACTCCTGAGCTTGGAGCAGGGAGCCTGGACTTCCAGACCCCTTCCCAACCCATTTTCAGGTGGCCCACATGCCACACTGGCCAGGCATTGATAATCTCTTGCTCCTCAGTCCTAGTCACTCTGAAATCTGCTTGACTGCCTATCTTCTCTAACTTCTAGCTGGACACAGGAGCTGGGCAGAGCTCTCTTTGTCCAGATAGAACAGCATCTGGAGGCAACATCATTCCCTTCCCTCCTCTCCTGAGTGGCTGTGAGATCTGATCACAGCATTAGGCCCTGGCAATCTGCCCTGCCTGCCTGCTCACTGTCTTCCATTTGTGCTCTTCCTCCTCAACAGTATCCACACCGGGGACCGACCCTACAAATGCGCTCACCCTGGGTGTGAAAAGGCTTTCACCCAGCTTTCCAACCTGCAGGTAAGGGGCTGGGCTTGTCCTACTCACCAGTGGGGGTAGCAAGGGTGGCTGTCAAGTGGGAGGAGAGAATACTTGCCTGGGGTGGAGGAGATGGAGAGATTGGGACAGCTGAGGGGAGAAAGAGAATACAGAAAAGCTGTTGAAGCCCTGGGCGGGGGGTGATTCCTGGCTTTTGTGGCACTAGTGACCCAAAGAAGTCACATAAACAGTCACATGCTGTAAAATTGTAAGTTTGAAAGCAGTGAGACCTTGGTAAGGTTCCTCCCATCTGTTCTGCAGTTTTCTAACTTAGCTGGGGCAAGACTTGTGCTAAATGTCACACAGAATAAAATCTAGGTATCTGACTCGTTTTTTAATTTGTTTTACAGTGAAAGGAAGGGCATAAGAGTAGGGATTTAGGGAAGCAGAGGAGGTGTGTCCTGTTGCAGTATCCTGGAGGAGGGGAACTGTAGGGCATGCCAAATGGCAAAGAGTCTTAAATGCCTGCGAGCAGTTAAAGCAGATCCTGCCCTGAAGGGCAGTGACAGATGTGGGGAGCAAATGTGTAGTGAGGCAGAAGAGGAGAGAAAAAGAAAAGGCAAAGACTGAGAAGGAGTTGCGTGGAGACTGAGAAGATGGGGGTTGTGGAGAGTTAGGAGACTCTGCTCTTCAAACGCCTAGTATGCCTGAGAAAAAAGGGCATCTGTGGGAAGATGTGGTGAGCTGGAGGGAGAAGCTCTGTCCCTTACGCCAGGAGCCAGGCTCCCTTGGCAGACGGGGGCCTAGGGAGCTTGGGGCCTGGCTGGAAGGGGGTGTCAGAGGCAAAGCCTTCTCCAGCATTAATACTCACTTCCTTCCCTGCGCTTGCTTTCTCCTCCCTTCACCCTGCTGTCACCCCCCAGTCCCACAGACGGCAGCACAACAAAGACAAACCTTTCAAGTGCCACAACTGCCACCGTGCATACACGGATGCCGCCTCGTTGGAGGTACACCTGGCTACGCACACGGTGAAACACGCCAAGGTCTACACCTGCTCCATCTGCAGCCGGGCCTACACCTCGGTGAGTGTTTGCTCTGAGGGTAGCAGAAGTGGACACACTTCCCAGGGAGTAGCTCCTTCAGGTCCGTCGGGAGCAGCGCCCTGAGCTGTCGTGTCCCTCCTCGTTGGCTTTGGCCTTTGTGAACGCCGTCCCCTCCTCTCATGCCATTCTTCCCTTTGCAGGAGACGTACCTGATGAAGCACATGCGGAAACACAACATCCCTGACCCACAGCAGCAGGTGGTTCAGGCACAAGCCCAGGCCTCTCAGCAGCAGCAGCACTTCCAGCCGCAGGGTGGAGGGGCAGCAGGGGGCCCTTCTGGAGACACTAACCAACCCAACCCTCCCCCGCAGTGCTCCTTTGACCTGACTCCTTACAAGACTTCGGAGCATCACAAGGACATCTGCCTCACTGTCAGCACCAGCGCCATCCAAGTGGAGCACCTCTCCAGCTCCTAGAGAGACCTCAACCCAGGGAGCAGAAAGCCTCTTGTGCATAGCCTGCGCCCAGGGGCACCGCTTGTGCAGCGGCCCTCCTTGTGCAACAGTCTCCGGCCTCTCCTCCTGCAACAGCCTCTTCTGGCCGTGTAACCCTGTTCACAGCAGCCCCTTGAACAACAGCCTGTCTCGAGGGGGTGCTCCTTCTGTGCAACAGCCTGACTGGTAGGAGGATGCTTCCTTGTGCAAGAGCCCCTTTCCTGTGCTGGGATCACTTCCTCATGCAAGAGTCCCTCCTTTCAAACCCAAAGAAAGGCCCCCGTTTTGCCTTCTCTCTCACTGTAGGATGCGTATGAAGGGGGGGTGCGTGTTGAGACATGCGTGGTGGACGGGATGGAGAGACGGTCCTTGTACGTACAGGGGCTCGGACACATGTTTTCAGCAGGCCACGGAAGAATGTGGCAGGGCTCGCAGCTGGATGGGGTTCTTTGAGGATTTCCTTGAGTGTCTAAGAGAGAAATACCCATTCCTGTCCCTCCTGCTTGTGAAAGGGAGGAGGGGTCGCTCGTCCTGCCCCGAGGACTGGATGGGAGAAACCTCCTTCTCCCCAGTGGAAGGTGAGACCAGTGCCGGGGAGGGAGAGGTGAGGCATGTTCTCTGGGCCGGACAGGTGCCTACACTGCCCGAGGGCTGTGGAGTATTGCACTCTTTCTCCTCCCCTGGTGGAGAGCAATAGAGAGGAGTCTGTCTGAACTGGCTGCTGCCTCTCTCTCCCAGCTGTCTGAGCAGCACGATGGCCAAGGCCCCGTAGGAATGTGGGTTCCTGCTCATTGCTCTTCCTGCCCGTTGTGGATGATGTCCTAGCAGCTTGTACTCCTCCTCCTCTCCCTCCTGCTTCCCCCCACCTCCTCAGAAAAGCCTGCAGGCATCAACAACAAACCAAAAAGCAACTGGAGGGAGGGTAAGAGACTGCCAAAATAATCATCACCTTTCTCTCTACTCCCTTTCCTGAAAGGCGGAACAACAGCAGTTCTGACTCTCACATGCCTGTCCTGCCCCCAGTTTCCCAAAGGGAAGGAGGAGGAGGAATAGACCAGTCTTTTCAAGGAGCCGGCAGGAGACAGGGAAAGGCTAGCTTCTCCTGCTCACCTCCCATCAAAGTGCTCTCCCGGGCTCCCTCTTGCCAAGACGGGCTGGACTCACATGGCAGTGGTGGCCTCTTCTGGACCCTGGTCATGGGAGAGAATCCCCAAAAGGTGGACAGTGGAGAGAAGGGGATGAAGATCCCCACAGAGAGACCAATCTAATGAGAAGGGGGAGCCAACAAGAATAAACTGAAGGCCCCTTGAATTTATATATATATATATATATATAAATATCTATTCCCCACCCCTGGCCCGCTCTGTCCTTGCTGTAACTGTTTCTATCTCTGTGTTTATAAAACGCATTATCCTGGTGAATTTTTATTTTCAATCTTCGTTTGTTTTTCCCTTTCTCTTCGTCTTCAATTCTCCTTCCCCCCTTTTTTTTTTAATTGGTCCACATGACTACTAGTCTTGTGTGTCACTTGTTAGTTTCTTTGGATCATGGAGGCTGACTCGGAAGAGAATGAGAAGGCAAGGGAAAAAGCATGTGTTGTTGGGATTTAAAATCAATCACCCACCCAAAGCCTATAGAATCCCAGACTTCTGTATGAACAACCAATAGGGGCTTCTTTTTTTTTTTTAACCACCTTGTATAGAAATAAATTGGTGTAAAAGGCTCCTTGAAGGTGCTGCTGTGAGCACCCTGCCCCTGTGACGTGTGTTCCTTCCCCCTGCACCAGACCATTGCACGAGCGGCGGTGCGGGCAGACGCGAGGGCAGCACATCGCTGCCTTTGGGCAGCCTTGCGGTTTGCACAAGGAAAGCAAGGAGCTCTGTCTGCCCTCTGTGCTCTGCACCTGTGGAGCCTGTGGCAGAAACCTTTTTCTCTGCGTTTAGTCACCAGGGTTGGCTGCGAACAGTTGGAGTGTTTTGTAGATCCATAGGTTAGGCTAGAAGAAGCTGTCTGATTTGACTCCTGCATTTTACAGGTGACATTTCAACCCGTTTATCCTGTGTTGAGCCCCAAGAACTAATGTGTATTTGAAGTACGTGTTGACAAAATGCATTGGCTCGGTTTTGAGACACTGGGACACAGAGAATCCCTTCCATTGGTAGCCTGCTGCAAGGGCTTCCTGTTCTCACTGTTTAAATATTTAAGCAAAATTTCTCCTTTGAATCTGTTTGGCTTTGGCTTCCAGTTACTGGTTCTGGATACATCCATCCCACTGATTCAGAGAGCCTTAGAGTACAGTGGGGCTTTTTCCCCTGGACTGGTATTTAAACACTGTAATATCACTTCTCAGTCCACTTTTTGACAAGCTAAATAGATGGAACTCCTTAAATCTTCCACTGCAAGGGATTTCCTCCAGCCCATGAATTATTCTTGTCTTTTCTTTCTACATCTTGTCAAATTTTTCAGTATCTTGTAAAAGCGTTCATTTCAGAATTGAGTGTTCAAGCCCCAGTGCCATGGACAAGGTCCCCCTGCCCTTTGCCTTAAGTCTGCAGAGGATTGCGTTTGCCCTCTTCTCGCAGCGTTATACGGGAGCTCACGTTCGCCGCTTGTCTGGTGTTGACCCCTAGATCATCCGAAGTCTCGGCTTTCCATGATAGTGTTTCCCCCTTCCTACAGGTATGGTCTGAGTTCTTATTTCCTAGGTACTTCACATGAGGCTGTGTCGAAGCCCAGTTTGTGTGAATGGACCTGGCTTACTGATCGTCCGGGTTACTCGCTGCTTTCCCACTTCTGTCACCCACAAACTCTATCAGTTGTTACTTTTTACTTTCGGATCCAGGTTGAAAATGCTATATTGCATCTGACCTACACTAACTTGAAAAGCATCGCTCAGTGCAACTTTTTATTAGCTTCTTTTTGAGACTTGCAGGCTAGGCATTAATCCTCTAAGTATGTGATCATGTACAGTAAATCTTTTTGACTTATGGTGCTAGGTCAATGCCTTACAAAAATTTAAGTATGTTGCACCTATGCAGTCCCCTTTGTTAAACCAAATGTATGATGATGTCATCTAAGAATGAAAGTAAGGTTTGGGTTTTTTCTCTTCTTTTTTCTACAAAATCTATATTTCGTAAAACCTTTGGATTATAGGTTTTATTTTTCATCCATTAATTCTTCATCTCAACAGCTTTTCCATAATTTTGAGTCATTTCACTTGCCTTTTGGGAATACTGACACGAATGTCTTAAGGTATTCCTCTAATATCCCAAGTTTAATTAAAATCTGCATCAATGGGCTAGAGAGCTTGTTAGTTGAACTCTTTTAGGACTCCTGTTTCTTTGCTGACTTGAAAATATACATCTTTACTAGATGTTGTCTAATCTCCTACTTTGATACTAAGGTACTGGATAGAAGTTGCTATTTTCGTACGACTGCCACATCCTGTTTCTTTCCGAATATGGAATTGGAAGTGTTTGTTGACTGATTTCCCCTGTTCTGTGTCACTGGCATTTTCACTGTTTTTATCTAGCATGGATCAGTACTATTAATAAGATTTCTTTGTTTATTTTTTATTTAAAGAAAGGAATGAAAGATGCAAAATCCCTTTCCCATTACCAGTGGTTTTGCTAGCCACAAAGCTTTCCTTACCAGTTTTCTCTATTTTATAATGTCTAATCTATGTCAGTTGCTGTCTGGCCTTCCTCTTTTCCGTGTGTTATGTTTCAGGGTTGTTTTTTTTTAAAATTGTTTCTTCTTGCTCACGGACTTTCTCACTGACCCCAGGATGAGCTTTTACCAAAAGTTTTCCTCTTTCTTGATTGTGGAATTAGGGCTTTTTTGGCCACATAATAAATTTTTCTTACAGCGGAGTTTTGTTCACATTTTTCTGCCATATTTCTTTTTTCTCATGGACAGCTCAGTTTATAGTTTTGCTCACCTTGGAAATTAGCACAGAGTCAGCACAGGTTTATTGCTGCTTGTGGCTCTCCTCTGCATGTCCATATTATATATGAACGGGACAAAATTGCGAATTTCACTCAAGTTACTGTCTTGTGTGCATCACCTTGAAGTCTGAAAAATGGACTTGTTTTGGGTGCAGTGTCTTGTATTCAGAAAGCTACAGTTTTAAAAGTTCGAGAGATGTTTTGCCAGCTGGTTGAATTCCCTGGGGAATGTCTCACAAGTTGAAATTCCTTGCAGTGGTTTTTCATTTTATATATTCAAGGTGCTTGAAATCACCTTTCCTGGTCCCTGGTTTGATGTGTTGTTTTCTAATGTCTGCTATCCTTCCCCTTCTTGGAATCTGTTCCTTAGCATGGGGATCCATATGTATTTAAGGCTGTACAATTCCTGTGTTACCAGTTATTTCAAAGGTATTATTGCTTGTGTTTGTGCAGTTTGCTGCTGCTACTACAGCTTTTACTGTCACCCAGGAAGAAACTAATGATTTCTTACTAAGTGACTTTCCCATCGAGTTTCAGAAATGCTACTTTATTCCATGTCTCTTTTTTCCCTCATCAATGAGAATTTCTTATTTCTCTGTTTACCCAGAGTCCTGTTACTGGTGCAGAAATAATTGAAGATACCTTACTCTCGGTATCTTTGTCACTTATTTGAGTTTGGATTAGATTTTCCTCTTTGGATTCCCGAGGCTGTTCAACATATTCAAGGTGCTTCAGGTGGTTTAAAAAGTATAGTTGCTACCTGTGGGATGCAAAATGTAACATCTATACAAAATTCTTCCCTGTTGAGATGAAGCCTGAGGTTCCACAGTCTGCAGCTTTTCAGCTTTGTGCACTCAAGTCCACAACGGTTCAATTATTTAACTCCCACTCACAAGAGTGGAAGATTCTCTAACAAGATCCCATGGTCCTTCCTCTTCAGCTCCCTGAATTCTTTGACCCTGCATTTTCTGTGTGATGCCAATCCATTTGTTTCTGTATGCCTGTACCCTAGAAGACTTGACAATGACTCTGGAGTTCTGTATTAGGTTGCATCTTGTATCTTTGCTGGAAGGCGGGAGCACTTTTTCTTCTTGTCCTTTACTGAATTGGTTGTCTGTTCTTAGCTGGATTTTGCAAATTATCGTTGCTTTAAAAGGAAACATCATGTAGGCTGGAAATCATTTAGAAGAGTCACCCACAAACAGTAACTGAATCTCATCCGTGACTAATGATAGTATTGCTGTCTATAATTCAGTTAAATCTTCAAGAAAGATTTAAGACTTCCATAATTTAAAGCCTTATGGTTAACAAACCATGTCCCTTATTAGAGTTTTTTGTTGGTTATCACTGCCATTAAAACTGCCATTCTATTATACTACTTTTTTTTTTTTTAATCCATAGGGTCTTGTTATGCCTTTGTTCAGTACATTAAAGTCTTCCAAGAAGTCTTTTTTTCTTTTGTAATGAATTACAGACCGTGGTCAAGTCACTGTATTCATCTTTCCAAACAGCTAAATTAAATCGAGCTGTCTTAGGTGTCTCACACTAAGGCTTGGTTCCATCATGTAGTACTTATCTATTGCCTTTCTTTTTCCTTTCGGAATGACCAGGCTGTGTAGTGTTCAGTTTTAAGTCTTGCTACATGAGGCCTAGACAGTTTTCTTGAGCTACCAAACTTACAGTGCCATAAAAGGATATGTAGTTCTTTTAATGAGATCTTTTTCTTTAAATTAAAACAAATAGCATTATGTTTCTTTTCTTAGCTGAGTGCAACCCCTATCAATTACATTGTGATTTTGCCAAATCAGTGTTAGGTTAACTGTCTTACAGCAACCTGGATGATCCCATTCACTTTTCAAATACTTTTTAAGTAAAAGTATTCGCTGGTCTTCTGGAACACCTTCAGAGCTCCAAAGTTGTTTGGAAGAGAAAGCCCGTTGCTTCCATCTGCTTGCCAGATAATTCTTTTAAAATTATTGATTGTGAGTTTCTAGCTATGCAACTTCTAGGAGGTTTTATTTAATGGGTAGAACTAAACATCTTCCTAAATCTCATTGTCAATAGGTAATATTTCATTACTTCACAGATTTGTCTACATCATCAAACTTTCTTCCTAATATAGAATATAATTATGAGATTCTGCCTGTCTTCTATATTTTTATTGATTATTTTATCATCTTTATATCAAGTAAAGGATATATATCATGTTTAGAATTTTCTTCTAATATTTTGCAGGTAATGTACCCGAAAGCTGCCCAAGTTTACTAGTGCAGTTTCAGAACATAGAATGAAATTGCTCTGTACATTTCCTTAACTACAAGATAGGTACCTGTTCAATTGTCGTTTCAGGTACAACAGATTAAATTTGTGTGCATGGTTTCTTGTTTCTGTATAGTAGAACACCAAAGTACTAGAGAGATGTAGTAGCTTGGTCCAACAAACATTTCAATTTCATGTAGTGTCTATGTAATGAATGGAAAAAAAACCTGCAAGAAAAGAAATCGTGACACCAAAGAACTAGAGTCTATGCCTAGTTTTGCTACTGAATTAGGATATGTTTTTGGAATGTGGATCCAGCTATAATCTGGGGCCTTTGGCATCCTCTTTCATTTGTAAAGCTGATGAACCACCTTGGGGGCAAGTGCTGCAGATCAATTGTTTGATGTTTGTGAGAATGAAGTGTGGGTACATGTAGTCTTTCCTGAAGAGAAGGAAATGCAGAGCAGGGACCTCTGAACTGAGAATGTTAAAAGAGTGAGAAGAGCTGAATGTGTACCTGTACAGCAAAAAGGGAACCAAACAAGACTCTGAAGTTGTAGGCCTCCTGCTGGGGTGTGCGTAAGGATCCCTCTCAAACACTGGCCTTCACCTTGTGGTGCTTGGACAACATTTAAGAGGTCTGTAAGGTAACTGAAAAGCTGGAGGCTTAAATTTGGTATGCAGATGTTTACATTTCCAAGGGAAAATACACAGACATCTGTAGATCAATAAAGGTTTCGAACCACTACTCTAGACTACTTCAGTAGGCTGTTTAGCTTCCCTTTGTGAGATGCATAGGCCTTCTGGGCAGTACCCCCAGCTCATCAGTCAGGTCCTTCATCTAACTAGGAGGTATTTACCAGTTTAACAATAGGATGTAATTGAAGAAGCAAACTCGTGGGTGGGGGGGGACGTGTGGTAACCATTGGGGTTAGTGTATGTGGCTTTGTTACTACAGTAGTTACCTGCGTATCAATATATGAGGCTGGGTGGCGGGTAGACGTAAATAGCCATGTACCTCTACAGCATATTCCAGTTTGGGAGGCACCTTCCTGTGAAATCATCTGTCCCCTTGCTAGGACTTTCATTTGTGGAAGTGTTTACTCTAAAAAATGTCACACTCTAAAAAATATCCATCGGTGGGTGAGGATGCTTCTGGAACCCTGAGCGATGCACTTCTCCATGAACCTCAGTGCCTCAGCTTTCTGAAGAAAGCAAAAACAGAGAGACGGCAGCCTTTTCTAGATTCAGAGCTCAGGAACTAGTTTTTGCTGGGTTGGAAGAGTGTCTACTGCCATGAGACCACAGGGTGCACAAAACTGCCACTCCCCTTTGTTTTCCAACTCCGCAGTGGCAGCTAATTAAGTTAAAGATACATTTGTACACTTTACTAAGATTTAGCATTTAGATTATAGGCAAGTGTCTCTTCCCTGTCTTTTTTTTTATCAGCAGTGGCAACAAAGCCAGGGGGAGCTTGTCTTTGCGTTTCAGTGGTCTGGTATTTTGACATCTCCCTAGCCTTGGCTTGGAGGAAAAGTTGGGATTCCCAGGTGGTCTCTTGACCAAACTGGCGATGTCTAAGAACGCCTGTTTCTTAACATCAGCTCCATTAAGCCTGGTAGCTCCAAGCAGGAGGCATTTGGGGGATTCTGGTTTAATACTGTGACAGGGTATAGGGAGCAGATTTTTTTAATGTAACAGCCCCATCCTTCTTCTTAATTAAGAGTGTAAGGCAATTTATACAAAAATTTTGAAGTACTTTTTAAAAACAAAGTGAGGCTCAACAATAATGTTCAGCTAACTGAAGCCAGCTGCTTCACACGGGAACTGAAAAGAATAAGAAATGTGTTTTGAATAATTAAAGATATGTCATAAATAACTCAAATGACTATAGGAATAGGACTGGAAAACACTGCATCTTCAGAACACAGTGGATCTCTGAATTAACCAAATAGTGTAACAGCAAGATGGTTGACAGCTCAAACAGCTGTAATTAATTTTATAACAGCCTCTCAGTCTTGCATTGCAGGCTGCTGGAAGACTGAATCCCGGTATATCCATATAAATAAAGGCGTTGGTGCCTTGGAAGATCTTTAGGAGGAAAGAGAAGAAACAAGTCTAGGCACGTCTCCTCGTGGCCAGAATCTAGCAGCAAGCAGTCCTGAGCAATGACTGTCATTATACAGTCTTATCAGGGAAAAAAAGAACTACATGGGTGAGTGGGCAGGAGAAAGGCAGATGAAATGTAACATTTGCCAAACAAACCCAGTGCCTCCTAAACCGTATAGGATGCTAAATTAATGCTGACCTCTTGAAACAACAATTCTGAATGTTATAGATTCTAAGGACCAAAAGAAATAAGATTATTTTCTCTCCTTTCCTCTGTAACCGCATGTGTGACCTCACCCTCTTGACCTAGCACAGTACTGTTACCAAAAATCGTAACCAAGAAAACTCTCCAAACGGAATGATAGTTTAGAAAGCCGAGATTCGTTTATTGCAGCGCTGGGCGCATGGGGGATCTCTCCTCCTTAGCATGCACCCTGAGAGACAAAAGCACTCATTATAAACACCCCCAAAAAAAAAAAAATCATAATTTCCAAGGAATCTAACGTATATGCTAATATATTGTGAAACTGCCTCTGCGCAAGAGTAACCCTGTCAGCAGAACCATGGTGAGAATCATCCCGAATGTATTGTTCTTTAGCGCTTGATAGACTTGCTTATCTTTGGCACGCAGACCAGCCCATCTTTAGCACTCGTTTAAGTTACACAAAAGGGGCCTGTTCTTTACTAAATTGTTTAAGTCTTTGGTATCAGTCTTTGGTATCAGTACCACCCCATGTCATGTGCGACCGCTAGCAAAGGACAGTCTGGGGAAGGGTTCCTGAGCTCTAGCAATAGCTGTAACCTACAAGTGATTCATGGCACGTGGTGTGGCAAGATGGAGAAGAGAGACCCTGGTCACATTTAACTTCATTTAGTTGCCGTTTTGGTTTGTGAGGTATGTTATGTTTGTACCACAATCAGTTTACAGGAAAGACGGTCTCTGCTTACAATATAGGGGCAGCTACTTGTCTCTGGTGAGTTATACGGTGAATGGAAAGATCCAGCGCCGTGACAAACCAACAGATCCCCCAGCAGGAGCGCGCGGCCAGGCCGTTGAAAACCATCTGAAGGCAGCAGAGGCCTCCGCAGCCTCCGAAGGACGAAGCCCGTTTCCTTTGGCGCGGAGCTGAAGGCAGCAGGTATTTCACTGCCGCAGCTCAGGGGAGTCGGATCAAGGCAGCCCCGGGCCTGCCCCGCTCCCTGCGGCCGGGCCCGCCTCGCCCCACTCCTCCCGCCGCCGCTCCCCATAGCGGCCTTCTCCCGCAACCAGCAACGGAGCGGCCCCGGCTGACCCCGCGGGGCCCCCTCCCTCCCTCCCTCCCTCCCTCCCTCACCCCCGGCGGGGCTCCGGGACCGGTGCTGCTGAAGGACCGCCGGCGGAGCCCTGACGCGGCGGGCAGGCAAGAAACACCCGGCTGGGCGAAGAAGAAGCCCCGCCCGCCGTCCTCCCCCGCCGCCGGGAACGGGGGCAGCGCGGGGGCAGCCCCGCCGAGCCCAACATGGCGGCAGGAGCGGAAGCGCGGCGGAAGGCGGGCGGAAGCGGCTTCGGAGCCGGGCAGCGCCGTTTCCGGGCGGGGGGTGCGGGGGGCGCCGGCCTCCGGGTGCCGCCGGAAGCGCCCGTGTGTGCGGGGCCCAAGATGGCGGCGGGGATGTACCTGGAGCACTACCTGGATAGTAAGAGCCGCCGGGGGCGGGGCCGAGGGCCGCGGCTGGGGCCGCCCGGGCACGGACGGACCGCGGCTCGGGGCGGGGCCCCGCGCGGGCCGAGCTCTGCCTGGGGGTTGACCGGTCCCCGGAGCGCCCGCGGCCTGCTCCGAGCCTCTCTGGCGGCAGCCCTGCCCGGCTGTCCCCGGCCCGGCCGTGAGGGCCCCGCCGCCGCCCGGTCCTGGGGCCGTGCGGAGAGGCCCTGTCCGCTGCCCGGCGCGCAGAGGCGTCTCGGGGCCGCTTAAAAACGGCCCCGGCGGCCCGCCCGGAGCGCCGGTAAGGGCTGCCCATCCGCCGTGGGGCAGGGCTCGGCGGGGGCTCCTGCGGGAGCCCGGCCCCGCTGCCTCCGTGAGCGCGCCGCGCTGAGCCCGGCGGCGAGCGCTTGGCTTGGCCCCGGAGGAAGGAGCCCGGTGCTGCTCCAGCCGCCTTTCGGGAGCGGCAGCTTGGCGGTCAGTGGCTTTCCCGGGATAAACCGCAGGGCTGGTGAAATCCAGCCGAAGATAACTTCTGTACCTCTAGGGAGGCAGTTTCTATAGTTTCCTTCGCTGTCGTCCTGCTTTGCTGTCAAAGAAGAGCTCTGTAAATGCTACCGGAGTCGGTAACGTTATCTGAGCCCTCCTGTGATATCATCCTGCTTTAAGGCGCTTATAGCTTTGTCAAACTCAGACGCTTGGGGGTAAGATTTTAAATGCGTGTTCCCCCCATGTTCCTAAAATAGTCAGTAGACTAATCAAAGGAGTTGTTTTTGAAGGAATGTACTAACGGGTTAAGATTTGGTAACCTGTTCTTTGATGAACGCTATTTCACGTTTTCCTTTTGATCTGGTGTCAGCACTAGAAGTGGGGGAGCATGTTGATGGGGTGGTGTGTTTAAAGCATGGTAGTACTGGCAATGTGTCTTTCACTTTGCTGTACCTGGCCAAGTTCAATCTTTTGCCATCTGTTTGCGTATTCTTGGAAACATTGGAGCTTGGTTCTTCAGAAGTTTTGCTACGCTAAGTTTCCACTGGCACAGAGCTGATACAGTGGCGCTATGGAGACAAAGGGTCTCACTCCCTGTGTCTGCAGTGCTTCTTTTGACATTAGGAAAAGAAACCTCTTGTGAATTAAATTAAGAAAGTTCAAGCACCATAATAAATTTCAGTGAAAGCTGAAAAGAAGCTGGAATTGGACAGGCAAGGATCTAGGAGCTGTGAGGAAGAAGGATGCAAAAGCCAGGAAGAAGAGTTGGATGAGGAGGCAGATTGTTAGAGAGGAGCGGGGATTGCTGAGCAAAGATATATGTTCTTCTGCTCTTCTTCTGTTGTGGAAGACTGCAGTTGACTGAAGCTCCTCCGCAAAGATGGCCAGGAGTTGGGAGGATGGAGGCTAGACAAGCAGGGAAAGAAGCAGATGGACAAGGAGTAAGTGCGTGGGGAGGATGCAGGGTTTTCCTACTGGGAGAACACGATTGTATTTTGAGTAAGAGCTGCAGTGCAAAGATAAAGGAGTGAAGACTGGGGTTTGCAGATGGTAGGCAGAGATGAGAAAGATGCAGCGCTACGTGTGGAGAGGTTTGGTAGATACCAAGTTGGAGAGAAAGGAGGCTGTGGAAAGTCTTGGTGGCTCAAGAGCTCTCCCTCCAAAGCCAAACACTCCTGGATCTTGTTGTCACTGTCAGCTAAAATTCGACGAACCCCCTGGAAATCCCTCTGTTCCCCTCTAGTACAAGCTTGCAGAGAAAATTGCAAACTCTTATTTTCTCTCTCAGCTGAGATGCGTGGTCCTGCAATTGAATTAGAGAGTCTCGTCTTGTTGAAAGCAAATATTAATATGGTGGTGTAGACTGTCACTTTTAAGGTGTTTGCTTAAAAAATGGTAAAGTGCACAATCTAAAAGTACCTTAAAAAAATCTGACTACAAAGATGTTAGGAAGAACAAAGCAATCTTTGCTGCAATGGTTTAGCCTTTTTTACATACTCCCAGAGCTCGTAAGGCCTTTTTCGGTTTTGTTTGGTGCCCTGTATAGTGTATGCAATATTACTTCCCTTTGCTAGCTGATTGTAAGATAGTTGCTGTGCTTAATCTAGAGTTGCTTTCAGAAAAGCACATCATACGAATTTTAATCCTTCCAGTCAAAGAGCATCCATCTCGGTCCTCAGTAAGTGAGTTTGCTGATAGACTTCCCTGTTGTGGTTCTGTGACATTTGTCTGTAGTTAATTTTCACAGTTCCATTATTTAGTCATTGCACCTATAACACCTTTTAGCTGCAATGATGAGTGTCCCCTTATTAAAAGTTTCTTCCCTGTGTAGATTGTAATTGGTTAAATCTTAACCTCCATTTTGATAACTTGGCAAAAAAAAATTACCTGTGATAACGTATTACTCAGTTTTCTAATTAGCTGTATTGTTCTTCTCCAAGCCTGCTCTACTCTTTTGACATCCTACTTGAACTTCTGACTCTCTGAAAATGCATACAGTCCTTTAGTAACCAGTTGTCTTCATGGTACTAACTAAAGAAGTCAGGTTATCGTTCTTCTGTCGGGTGTGCCCTTATCCCTGTTCACCACTGCGTTTCAGCTGGGAGCTCATGTTCAGGTAACTATCTACCATGGTATTGACATGATACGTACAGTCTTTCTGTTTCTTAGAAATATGGTCCAGCATCCCTTATCCATCACTTAGATTGCTCGTTCCAAAATGTATTATCCTCCGTAAGACTTGATGGAAAGTATCTGTTTGCAGTCGGGCTGTCTCTTGCTGTCCCACTGGTCTGCTCCTTCCGTTCTTCTTCCAGTCTGTATCTCGCTTCCAAGTGACTAACTTTTCTTTTGTTGGATCAAGAACTGCTTCCTATGTGATTTGCGTGAGCGGTGCAGCCACTGCTGATAGTTCTCTGTAATGCGTTCTGAAGTCTTCTGTAGCTGTTTAAAGAAATTTTAATATGGCTTATGTTTTGTTTTTTTCATATTCTAGCTTGTTAGGCAAGATACTTTCTGATACTATATCAAACATTTAATGCAAGTTGTAGTTTAATCACTTCAAAAAATTATTTTCACTAGTGGAATGTATACTCTTACCAAAAAATGTCCAGTCAGGCAAGTTTGTTTTAACACTAAATCTGTATTTTCACCCTCGTTTAATTCTTTGAGATGATCTCAGATCAGCGGTTGCATTTCTTTTCATGCCTACCTGGCAGCATTCAGTTTCCCCTTCGCTCCTTCCTTCCTCCTTTTTTTTTGCATTATTTCAGTATTTTAAAAATATTCAGTTCAGTTTTAAAGTTGTTCACTGATGTTCCAAAACTTCCTGAAAATTGGTACAAATAAATAGTCCAGAACCTTCGGTCAGCTCTTTTAAAAATGTCTAATATTTACATTTACTTCTTGGAATGGAATTCTTTTAGTATTATAGTGCTAATGTAGACAGAGTTTTCAGCTGAATTTTTTTTCCCTCCCACAGAGTTGCTCTTTCATATGGTTTGCTGGCTGGATCTGCTCAGGGAGTGAATGAGGAGTCTGTGATGGAAGAGGGCAGTTGTTTGTAGGACCTCTTCAAATCCTTGAAGAAAGGAAGGTAGTATAATGAATTAAGTGAAGACTGTAGGAAGAGAAAAGGTGGCCTCACGTTTGAGGCAGTTGAATGCTACTCTGACAAAGTGAGTTTGATGTATGTGTTTATTTTGGGGGTCACACTTTTTACAGGTTCTCCTTGCACGGACTGTGCTTTGCTCAAATTATGAGTGAAAATGTGTAGTCAGAGGAGCAGATGTGCAGAATGCTCATAGCTGCAACTAAAGTCTGCTTTGAACAGATAATTCTGAAAAGTCAGGCGATGTAGCATTTTTAGACATTTAAAGAGGTGTGTTTGTAATTAGCTGGCCTTCTTGGCTTTGGTCTCCTTAGCTCAGTAAATCCCTTGACCTTCACTTTATTGGTGAGGGAAGTGGGCTACTCCACAGCAGCGCTGTGAGAAAACATTCTAATGTCACAATAATGAACACCTTGAAAAGCTGATTATCAAGGCAATTTTCAGATTAAGGTTTAGATCGTGTATGTGTGACTCTGTATTGAGCAAAGAGAATAAAATAAAACTTTGAGTCACCGCTCAGTCACTGAGAGTGAGAAATGCCTTGTGTGAAAATCTCATGCGGTTAGGTAATTAAAAACTGTACATTAAAGTGCAGGAGCGGTCTGACAAAGCTATGCATGCAGCCTCAGTTGTTTCAGTTAATAAATTTTGAGTCCTCTACTTTGGACATTTAAAGTTCTTTCCCAGGAGATTTTTGTGGAACAGCCAAGTTAACAACAGTTCTCTTAGTAAAAGGAGTCTGGCAGTTTCTTAAATCTGGTATTTCGGTAGCTTTCAAGTCCTTGCTGTAATTTGAAACTGGGTTTAGACCTAGGATTAGACATGCCCTTGCCTTTGCTCTAAGCTGTTAGTTGCAAAGCTTATCTGTCTGAAATGTGTTATGCTCCTGGCAGATGTTTTGGCAGCAGAAAAATATGCACATTCCTTCTGTGCTGAACATCCTGACAGAGGAACTCCGTGTCTTCTCTACTTGATCACCTTCCTTCCTTCATCCTACTGAAGCTGCCCCTTCAGTGACTGTACCGAGTCAAAGGATTCAGGGAAGGGGAAGAGGAGGAATGTTTCTTGTTCCAGTTCTCTTCTTCCCAAGTGTTTTTCTTTGGGCGTGACTCTTTCCTCAGTTCTCTTCAGTGCTGAAGTTAAGCATGAAAAGATGTCCAGTTCTTCAAATACTGTCCTCCTTCTGGTCTCTAAACCGTTTTGTGCCTGCTTCTGAGGGGAGAAAGCAAGATACTGAAGTGCTTTCCCTCATGTCAAGAAAGCAGTGCAGCTTTAGTAGGGGAAAAACTATGGGTGCAGAGGAGTTAGAGAAGTAGAAAGGGATGGAGGAGGAATAAGGAGGAAGAAAAGAGTGTCCTGTGATGAGAAGAATGAATGTGTATGAAGACTCATTAGAGGAGTTTATGCTTGCTTGGACTTGAGTTACTGTGCTTGGCTCAGTATTTGCTCTCATACTAGGTTAGAAATACTGTAGAGGGAGAGAAATGATTTGAGGGGGAGAAAGGAAGGGTGACTAATACAGATTTTCCAGAAGATGAGATGCAAACACTGAGTTTTCTTCACGTTTGGAATTTTCGAGAGGATCACAGAGCTTCTTTGTAATAGGCATCATTGAAGCACATATATTCAGAACCCAGTCCCAAATAGTTTTCTACAAGTCTCTGTTTATATGTGAACGTGCCATGAATGTAGGGATTATCTTTATAGTAGAGGGAGCTGCTGTACAACCACATGTATTTTCTACCATCAGTGCTTCCCTGTTTACCCACCTAGTGGGTATCAGAATAAAGTAAGTATACTTAGTGACAACACACAAGTTTATCTTTTATGGCAACAGAACCAAGACATGTACCTCTCCTCAACTGCCTGGTGCATGAATTTATGATGAAATGACCTCTCTGCTCACCTGCCTATGCTCTACTGCTGAGGACACGTCCGCCCGGTTGCTCAGCTAGCTGAGGTGAATGGAAAGGTCATGTTCGTGAGTGTGCTTTCTGAAGCAATCACACAGCACCTTCCTTGCTGGTTCCAGCCATCACTGTCCACCACGTAAGTTCCTGCCTGGACATGTTGTTACAATTGGGAAGTGTGTGCCAGACTGGAAGGAAGTTCAAATTTCCATATGGCTGAACTGGTCTGTTACTGAATAAATGTCAGTGTAAAATGTTGGTAAGGAATGGTAACAAAACAATAAAAAATGTTTCCATCTTCCCCCACCCCAAACCTCTGAGGAACTAAATTCTGCCAACGTTTGATCTGAATTAAATCTTAGTGCTTGTGAGAGTCATCAGCAGAAGGCTAGTAACCGTGGTGAGCTTGAGAGGTAGAAGGATGTCGCTGGCCTGTCTACTCAGATGGCTGCTTGATACTCATTCCGTTGTCTTGGAGGCCACCAGTCAGGACCTGTTCCAGGAGCAGACACTAGGACATATCTGCCTCAGTGAAGAGGATGATGGAGACAGCAGACTTAGATGAGGAGTCCTCAGCTGGTAAGTTAACATGGTACTGTGTAGTCATTTTATTTTGGGTTTTTCCCCTTTTTCATACTGATGAGGGAGGCATCAAGTTTCCTTTGCTCCTTCTATTTGCATGTGTCAATGGGCACAGAGAGTTGCACTGGTTCAGGGCTTGTCAGTGCTAGAAAACTGACGCCAGCACAAGGACAGCGCAACAGGAGCAGCATATGCCCTTTTGAAAGTCGTCGTCTTTCTCCTGCAGCTGACATGGGAATGTCCTTTCATTCCTTAATAACATTAGCTAACCCAGTAAAATAGGATTTTACGCCCGCGAGCATCAGCCCCGAGCTGCTTCCCTCTGACCCCGGACCCGGACCCGGAGGTTCCCGGCAACGAATCAGGAGAGGAGGGGGCGTAGCCGGAGGCACCGCGGAGGCACCGCGGGCGATTTAAACGCTCCACCCCCTGTTATCGTTGATAAAGAGCCTCCTGGAGGGCAGGGACCCTGCCCAGAGGGAAGAGGGAGAGGGAGACTCAGCAGTGCCTGTGTGAATCTGCAGTGACTGGGTGTGTCCCAGGGCAGGAGAGGCTGCAGTTGTTTGCAGCTCGTTGGGGAGGGCACTGACTCCCTCTCAGTGCACAAGGCGAGGAAGGTGCCAAGGAGCTGTGAACCAGGGGTGGCACCAACAGGTATTTCCCAGCTCAGTGAAAGAACAATGGTATCTACCCGGTGGAAGAAGACCAAAATGGATGTGGGAACCCAGACAGAGCTCCCACAGAAGGAGGCGATGGTGCAGGTTGCGGGCTGCAGGGAATGCTACAGCATCTCTGTGGTGTCAGGGGGCTGTGTGCGCTGTGAGCAAGTAGATGATCTGCTCGGTCGAGCGGCACAGCTGCAAAGTCAGGTTGAAAGGCTTCAAGCCGAAGTAGAAAGGCTTAGGAGCATTCGGGAGGCTGAAATGGAGATAGACTGGTGGAGCCAGGCTCTGCCCTCCCTGCAACAAAAATGGGAGCACCTGCCGGAGAGCTCCCAGGATCGAGGGACCCCTGTACTCTGCCCCTCTCAGGTGGAAAACGATAACCTAGAGGAAAGGAATGAGTGGAGGCAAGTCTATGGCCGTGGCAAAAGGCGAGTGCCCTCCTTGCCTACCTCGCCTCCACAGGTGCCTCTGAGCAATAGATATGAAGCCCTAGTGGAATACAGCCGGTCCAATGGGGATGTGGTGGAGAGGCAACCTATATCAGAGGTCCCACCACAGTCAGAAAAACCTGACAGGCGTATAGCTACCTCCTCCACAAGGAAGAAGAGAAGAGTTTTAGTGGTTGGAGACTCCTTCCTAAAGGGATCTGAGGGCCCAATATGCAGAGCTGACCCCCATCACAGGGAGGTCTGCAGCCTGCCTGGAGCCCGAATCAGGGATATCACCAGGCAACTCCCCAACCTGGTGAAGGCCACAGACTACTACCCCCTGCTGATCTTCCAGACAGGTGGGGAAGAAGCAGCATCCCGTAGTCTGAAGGGGATGAAGAAAGACTACAAGGCCCTAGGGCGGTTGGTGAAAGAGTCTGGAGCACAAGTTGTTTTCTCCTCCCTCCTTCCATTTTCAGGTGATGACGTTGTTTGGAATAGTAGGATTCTCTCTATTAACGCCTGGCTACGAGACTGGTGCTAGAGGCAGGGCTTTGGGTTCTTTGATAATGGCTGGTTTTATAAGACAACAGGCGTGACAGTGATACATGGGAAAGGTTTATGTCGTAGGGGCAAAAGGGTTCTGGGACAGGAATTAGCAGGGCTCATTCGGAGAGCTTTAAACTAGATTCGAAGGGGGATGGGGTGGTAGCTGGGCTTGCACCACTGGGGCAATGCTCTAGTGTTGAGGTAGACCAGGAGGCCTCCCATCCCCCTGGGGTGAAATCAGGGGGTGAATCTGGGATGAAATCGGTGTGCCCAGCTCGCTCCCTGAAATGCCTGTACACCAATGCACGCAGCATGGGGAATAAGCAGGAGGAGTTAGAAATCCGTGTTCGGTCGGGGGGCTATGATCTAGTGGCAATCACAGACACTTGGTGGGACGCCTCACATGACTGGAATGTGGTCATGGATGGCTATGTCCTGTTCAGGAAAGACAGGCCGCTAAGGAGAGGTGGTGGAGTTGCTCTTTATGTGAGTGAGCAGCTAGAATGTATTGAGTTCTGTCCAGAGGCGGATCAGGAGCGAGTTGAGAGTTTGTGGGTGCGAACGAAGGGGCAGGCTGGCAGGGGTGATGCTGTTGTGGGTGTCTATTACAGGCCACCGGATCAGGATGAGGAGGGTGATGAGGCCTTCTACAGGCAGCTGAGAGCAGTCTCGCAATTACAGGGCCTGGTTGTTGTGGGGGATTTCAACTACCCTGATATTTGCTGGGAGGCCTACTCAGCCAGCCATCCCCAGTCCAGGAGGTTCCTCCAGTGCATTGATGATAACTTTCTGATGCAAATGGTGGATGAGCCAACTAGGAGAGGAGCGCTGCTGGATCTTATCCTCACTAACAAGGAGGGTCTGGTTGAAGAGGTGAAGGTTGAGGGCAGCCTTGGTTGTAGCGACCATGAGATGGAAGAGTTCAGGATCTCATGTGGCAGGAACAGAATAGCTAGCAGAATCGCAACCCTGAACTTCAGGAGGGCCAACTTTGGCCTTTTCAAGCAATTGCTAGGGGAAATCCCATGGGACAGGGTACTAGAAGGTAAGGGGGCCCAAGATAGTTGGTTAGCATTCAAGGACTGCTTCTTCCGAGCTCAAGATCAGAGCATCCCAACAGGTAGGAAGTCAAGGAAGGGTACCAGGAGACCTGCATGGTTGAACAGGGAACTGCTGGGCAAACTCAAGTGGAAGAAAAGGGTGTACAGATCGTGGAAGGAGGGGCTGGCCACTTGGGAGGAATATAAGTCTGTTGTCAGAGGATGTAGGGAGGCAACTAGGAAAGCTAAGGCCTCCTTGGAATTAAACCTTGCAAGAGAGGTCAAGGACAACAGAAAGGGCTTCTTCAAATACATTGCAGGTAAAGCCAACACTAGAGGCAATGTAGGCCCACTGATGAATGAGGTGGGGGCCCTGGAGACAGAGGATAAAAAGAAGGCGGAGTTACTGAATGCCTTCTTTGCCTCTGTCTATACTGTTGGAGGCTGTCCTGAGGAGCCCCGGACCCCTGAGGCCTCAGAAGAAGTCAGGATAGAGGAGGAATCTGTCTTGGTTGATGAGGGCTGGGTCAGGGACCAATTAAGCAACCTGGACGTCCATAAATCCATGGGCCCTGATGGGATGCACCCGCGGGTGCTGAGGGAGCTGGCGGAAGTCATTGCTAGGCCACTCTCCATCATCTTTGCTAAGTCGTGGGCAACGGGAGAGGTGCCTGAGGACGGGAGGAAAGCGAATGTCACTCCAGTCTTCAAAAAGGGCAAGAAGGAGGACCCGGGGAACTATAGACCGGTCAGCCTCACCTCCATCCCCGGAAAGGTGATGGAGCAACTTGTTCTTGGTGCTGTCTCTAGGCACATCAAGGATAGGGGGATCATTAGGGGCACTCAGCATGGCTTCACCAACGGGAAGTCTTGCTCAACCAACTTGATAGCCTTTTATGAGGATGTTACCCAGTGGATAGATGATGGTAAAGCTGTGGATGTGGTCTATCTCGATTTCAGTAAAGCGTTTGACACGGTCTCCCACAGCATCCTCGCAGCTAAACTGAGGAAGTGTGGTCTGGATGATCGGGTAGTGAGATGGATTGTGAACTGGCTGAAGGAAAGAAGCCAGAGAGTAGTGGTCAGCGGGACAGAGTCCAGTTGGAGGTCTGTGTCTAGCGGAGTTCCGCAAGGCCCGGGCAGGGGCACCGAGAGGGACACTACACAGAAAATGAGATCTGCACAGTATCCTACCCCAGCAGAATTGGATGCTTATGCTAAGAAGGTCACCAACAATCCCCTGACTATAAAAATTTTTCCAAACAGTGTCAAGGTTCCCCAGAGGAAACACATACGCCGTACTGTGAACGGACTTGATACTTCGGGCCAGAGGTACAGTCCCTACCCGTCTCAGGCCACCACGAAAACAGGCCTCCTGGCGATAGTGAGATCTCCAGCGAAAGGAATTATCAAAGAACCGACGTTCTGGGACCAGTTCTATTCAATATATTCATTAATGACTTGGATGAGGGATTAGAGTGCACTGTCAGCAAGTTCGCTGATGACACAAAACTGGGAGGAGTGGCTGATGTGCCGGAAGGCTGCGCAGCCATTCAGAGAGACCTGGACAGGCTGGAGAGTTGGGCGGGGAGAAATTTAATGAAATATAACAAGGGCAAGTGTAGAGTCCTGCATCTGGGCAAGAACAACCCCATGTACCAGTACAAGTTGGGGACAGAGCTGTTGGAGACCAGCGTAGGGGAAAGGGACCTGGGGGTCCTAGTGGACAACAGGATGACCATGAGCCAGCAGTGTGCCCTTGTGGCCAAGAAGGCCAATGGCATCCTGGGGTGTATTAGACGGGGTGTGGTCAGCAGGTCGAGAGAGGTTCTCCTCCCCCTCTACTCTGCCCTGGTGAGGCCGCATCTGGAGTATTGTGTCCAGTTCTGGGCCCCTCAGTTCAAGAAGGACAGGGAACTGCTAGAGAGAGTCCAGCGCAGAGCCACGAAGATGATTAAGGGAGTGGAACATCTCCCTTATGAGGAGAGGCTGAGGGAGCTGGGTCTCTTTAGCTTGGAGAAGAGGAGACTGAGGGGTGACCTCATTAATGTTTATAAATATGTAAAGGGCAAGTGTCAAGAGGATGGAGCCAGGCTCTTCTCAGTGACATCCCTTGACAGGACAAGGGGCAATGGGTGCAAGCTGGAGCACAGGAGGTTCCACTTAAATTTAAGGAAAAACTTCTTTACGGTGAGGGTGACCGAACACTGGAACAGGCTGCCCAGAGAGGTTGTGGAGTCTCCTTCTCTGGAGACATTCAAAACCCGCCTGGACGCGTTCCTGTGTGATATGGTCTAGGCAATCCTGCCCCGGCAGGGGGATTGGACTAGATGATCTTTCGAGGTCCCTTTCAATCCCTAACATTCTGTGATTCTGTGATTCTTTCAGAATAGCTACATCTGTCTGGATTTTCCTCTGTATAGCTTCATCAAATGAGGGTATGATGTGTATCGTCATCTTAATACTCTTAGAGGGCATGGGTATGATGTCAGAACTTGCTCTAGGCGAGCCCTTGATTCCTTCCCAGTCCTGGCTGCATTCCAAGTTCCCCAGCAGTTCTTTTATCTCTCACTTTACCTGCCATCATTACTTTTATCCCCTCCCCAATTTAACATGTAACCATACCCTCCTGTTCTTACCTCTAAAGTTTCTCACATCGTACTTCAGATATGCAAATCTCTTAATAAATCGTTTCTATATTCAGCATCGTTTTAGTGTAGCGAAAGATGCCTTTCACCTTACTGAGGCATTGGATGAGTTGCATCTGTGATGCAGCGCACACAATCTATGGAAAATTACAAAAGATCTCATGCAGGGGAGAGGATTTGGTGATTCATAGGCATCATTTGTTTCTGTGCGAAAGCTACCGGCACAGCCCACCCTAAGCTAATACATTTATTATTGGTAATGACCAGTTTATTTAGAATTGATTTTGTTGTTGACTGGTGATACAAGATGGCTTTACAAGACAAAGCATACTGTATTTTCTCTGCATTTCTTGCCTTACCCAACAGCAAGTCTGATATGACCATTTGGGCAAACAGCCCTGTGATCTCTGTGGTGGTAGTCCCTGCCTTTGGAGATCTGTGACAGGCTGGAAATGCCTGGAGTGGTGCGAGTCTCATTTGACATGTCAGTCTTCCAAGTACTCCAAGCTTCTGAAATCAAGATTGATCTTTAACGCAGCAATAAAGATCCCTTTTCTGAGACTTAACACTGCCTGCTGTCTTGGCTGTGAATGCTGTAGCACTGAAATAATGTAATAAGAAAAAGGCAAAAAAGAGCCCCTCGCCCTCTGAGAAAAGGGTCCGCTCTGGAGGAGCATTAGGTTTCTGTGACTGTTACATTGGCTGTCGTTGCTGACTGGTACCTGTTTCTTTGGACAGTGCCTGAAGTAGATGTGCCTGGGTGGACTAGTGTGCAGTGCACTGGCCCAGAGCTTGGGGTATGTGACATAGTGTCACCATTTAAGGCTGGGCGGGCTGTTAAGCAGACAACAGACGCTCTCTATTAACCTTCTCCTTCCCCAGAGGGGAAAAGAGAAAAGGGAGAGAGACTTATGGGTTGGAAAGTTAAAACCGTTTTAATAAACAATAACGAGGGAAAAGAGTGTAATAAATAATGAACTATTACAAAACCACTGCTGAGCTCCCCCCGATGACAATCACACGTCACCACTGACGCTGCAGGGCAGGCGCTGGGCAGTCCCGGAGCACACGCGGCAGCACAAGGGAACTGGGTTCAGGAGCGAGGGCAGGAGCGCAGGCAGGGTCCTCCTAGGATGTCGGCTACAGGGGAAGAGACCCTCGTGGTCCCTCAGCTTTAAACTGAGTATCACGTGGGTGGGAGTACCCTGCTAGCCAGGTTTGGGTCACCTGTCCTGTCCTCTCCTCCCATCCCCTACAGGTCCTTTCCTTTGTAGAACAAAGAGACCCAACGGGGACCCTGTTTTCCATGGCAGCAGGCGCTCATGGTCAACTTCAGAAAGTACAGTCACTTAAACTTAACTGAAAAATCTGTCCTAGTCCAAACCAGGACACGTGGCCACAGAATTCCTGGGTTCTTGTGGCTCAGTCAGTCTACCACACACCTGAGTACCCCGTTTGTAAACATGGAGGTAGTATTATCCCTTACAGGGCTGTCATGAGGATAATGTTACAGGTTAGGATGTATATATTGCAGTAGAGCAGAGCCATATAGGTACAGAGAGAAAGGTATGTATTATGCTCATGCAGCATCTTCAATAAACTGCATAGGGAGATAAATAATTAGCTGAGAACACAGGACGGAGTAGAAGCAGCAGTTTAAAAGGATTATGCCCTCTCAAAGGAGGGATGGAGGGATATAAAAGACATTCTTCCCCCTGATGAGGAAGCAAGGAAGCTCGTGACGATTGCTACAAGCCAGTTGTCCTGCAGTATACTTCAAATGCTACAAAATTATGAGAATCACAAAGTACCGGAAAGTCCTGTGTGCTTCCCTGCACGATCTCAGCGAGGGGGCAAAGAACCTACCCTCTCATTGTGGCAGTCCCTGGCACAAGCAGGTTTTTTTTTTATTACCTTCAGCAATGTGGTGTTTAAAGTGTTTGCTGAAATCTGTACTGTTCAATAAAGCAACCGTGGTTATGTTTCAAAATGTATTTTCACATTTTTTAATAAATTTAAACATGCATCTGAACATGGCAGGTGAACAGATGCCTCAGGAAAGGCACCGTGTATTTGTGTAGTGCGTGGTGCAGTGGATGTCTTGTTAGGAGTTCGGACACTGTCACGGTACAGACTCGTGGTTCGGCACGGATAAAAGCCGTGCGACGGAGGAGTGAAGCGTAGCGAAAGTTACTGGGTTGTGGAGGCTTGCTGTCTGTGTGCCTACGTCAGAGTTCATGGCGGAGTTAAGTAGCTGAAGTTTAAATACCAGTTTCCTACACTTGACACCCCACCTGTGGTTCTAAAAAAGAAATAAATAAAATAATAATGATTGGAGGGGAAGGAGGGTGGTGATGGATTCTGACTTTTGGAGAGTGAGAGTGCGTGGTTCTTAAGGGACGAGACGGCGTGGTTGTGGGTGCCTGCAGAAGAGTGAGCGGGGGAAGGAATGACAAGGAAAGAGGAGAAGAAAAGAGATGAAAGAAGAATGGGGGTAGTAAAGGGATAAAAACTGAGGAAAGGAAAGACAAAGGTAGGGTTGAGACATTTATCTTGTGATAAGAAATGAAAACAAGCTCGGAAATGGAAGGGGTGGGAAAAACTTTTTGGGGGTTGGACTCTATGATCTCCAGAGGTCCCTTCCAACCCCTAACGTTCTATATGATTCTATGAACCTCAGCGAGAGACCTGCGCCGACGCTGTACGGGGTAATCGTACCGCGACAGGAATGAGCAGGGCACAGGGGGGCTGTGCGTGGCTCTGAGCAGGTACGGACACAGTTGCACTACTGCCAGCCCACGCTTCGGGCCAAGCTGCTGGCCTTGCTAGCGCTTTCTTCACTGCACATCTTCATCACCCTCCTCTTTCCCCTCTTGCTGCTATGCCGTTGATGTTGAAAGAGGCCCTCACTTTTCTGTATTTTTCTCAGATTGTTGCCCGTCTGAGACAGAGTGACTGCCCTTCACTGCCCTCTTCTCTAGTGATCAAGGATGCCTGTAGGGTGTTTTTTCTTTGCTATGATCCATTCATTTCAGAATCTGAGAATTATTTGGGTATATTTTACAACATACAGTGTTTAGTCATGGAAAGTTTAGGTGCATCTTACAATGAGAAGAAAGAGCAAATGAATTGTGAAGGAAAAAGGAGACATTCAGGAGGAAAAGAAATTACATAAATAATGTGAATGTTTTTAGAAGGACTGAGGAAAGGTGTGTTGCATTAGTAGGAATGAGGAAATGGAAACTTATACCTTAAACTTTTTTTTATGGAACTGTTAGGGTGATGTCTGATAGCCAGCACAGCACAGACCAAGCAATTCCAGTGAGCGTTCTGACCACTGTGATAAAGTCTGTGGTGAAGAGCATAACTTTTTTTTAAAGGTAAGCAAGACCTTCTGAGTTAAGCTGCAGTCAGTAGCAAACTTCCCCGTGGTTAGATTATAGTATATACCATACAAATGGTTTGTTGCTCAGCTAAAACTTGCTTAGGTGCAGCTTTATCTTGTTAGGCTTTTTGTTCTTGCCAGACTCTCTCTGGATGGTAATTCGTAGTGGTGTACTCAGCTTCCTTCCACTTTCAGTTGAATAGATAAAGCATCTGTATAACAGTTCTGATTAAGTCACTGTACTGTCAATTGTTCAATTTTCTCCCAATTTATTGACAAAACAATTACAGAACATTGGTCCAATAATAGATTTGCAGAGTGAAACATTTTGCTGGGGGTTTGGGAAATTATTTTGCCGGTTTTAGCAGGGAAGGAATTCAAATGACGGGGATTTGTCTCGTCAGTCCCCGTGGAAACCTGCCCAGCTAATGAGCCTCTGGAAGATCATTGCTTGTACGTGCTTCACTGGTAAATGATCCGCCGATTGTGTCTGTGCTGAGCGTCTGCTGGGCCAGGGCCGGAGCTGGATCACGCCTCTCTCCGCTCTGCTGAGAGCCGCTGGGAGCAGAGAGCTCCGAGAGTAACGAGGCAGGGGAGCCACTGGCCTGGCTGAGGGGCTGGCAGGGAGGGGAGGAGGCCCTGGGGAGAGAGAGTCTCTTACAGGGAGGACAGAGGCCTTTCCAGATGAGGGCATGCACGGGCATTAGTGATGGGTGGTGGCAGATTTTTACAGTAACGGCTGTAAAAACTAGAGCACAGCCCCTTTCAGGTTCTGTAGCAGAAGCAAACTCCTGCCTGAGTTTCTCCTGGTGCAAGAACATCGCTGTGAAATGTGGCCATAACCTCATGTGGGGTTGTTCTGCCCAGAGAACAGCGTCCTGCTGGTTTTTGTGCTAGCTCAGGTGCTCGCTCTCTCTAAAGGTGTCTAGCCCTGCTGAGGGAAAACTGACTGTATGCGGTGGAATTTGGGCTTTTACCAACTTGCGGTTTTGGAAGAGAAAAAGAAATTACATTAATGTTTTTTAAAACTACAAAGTCAAGAATTTAGAAGTCGTGATCTTCCAGGATTAATAAACTCGGTGTAAATTTGACATATTGTGTGCAGTGCAAGGACAGACACTGTTTTCCTCTGGAGGATGTGTCTTGTCTTCTGCAGGGGATGCTTTAGAGAGGAATGAAAAGTAGCGTGCTGCAGCGTGACCCAGGTTTCATTTGCTGTTCAAATAGAAAGGTTTGGAGTTGACGAGGCTGGGGATTGCGGGAAGGAAAATGGCGTAGTCTTGAGATTCCCATTCTGGATTTCATCCCTGCCATAAATTCCCTTTGTAAGCAATGATAATTTTCAGCATTGTGTCCCCATTGTCATCTGAGATGCTTTGTTGAGCTGTAGGGATGTAATCTGGTAGCGGCTGCTTGAACCTTGTGTGAAGTCTGTCATGCCGGACAAACGTGGAAGTATCAAATTTAGGAATGTGCAGACAGCCTTAATTTTGCTGCTTAGTAATTTATTGAGAATCTGATTTTGCACTGTTAACTGTCCGTGAATGCAGGGGGTGATGTGTATGTGCAGTGTGATTTCGTATCGGGGCACTTAAGGACACCTCCTGTCTGAGCATTTCTCAGAGATTTAAATTAGAAATGGCCACAGAAATCCATTGAAGCAACAGCTTGATTACTTCTAAGGATTCTGTATGTAACTTACTGTTTGTTTGTGTGAAAAAATTCTGTTTGTGCGAAAAAATAAGTTAAAGGAACATCATCTGAGCACCGTGAGGCCCACAGCTGTTTTTACCTCATACAGGAATTAATTTCATGGCCCGTGTGTAGCACTTGTTAAAACCTGCCCGTTGCATACAGACCTCCCGTGCCGGCTGATTGCTTTTCGGGGAGATGTCTCTGCTGTAGACACATGTGGCAGTGAAAATAGAGACAGCTGCCGGGACTGACGTGTTAGACAGTGTTGGTGATGGGTAGACACAGCTTCATTTACACTCCCTATGTGTTGGAGAGTGGGTTCAGGAAGCAGACATGCTTATGGTGTGGTTTTGAAGAGCTTTTCCCCCCACCTTTTTTTTTTTGTTTTTGTTTTTTAACTGCAAGAGAGTTGGCATTTTTATTAAAATTGGGTATAAAGGTGACAATAATCAAGCCTGGAATTCAGGTTAATGCAGTGACGCTAGATCTCAGTTTGATTAGACAGGCATGGAAAAATGGGAATTGTTTTTATCAGCTTTGTCAGTTGAGCATCTGGTGATGCCTAGGGGATGAGTAGCAGAGTGCATTGGAAATTAATTGACTATCAGCTTCACATTGCTGATTCAGAGCCCTACAAATATTTATTATTCACAATGTATAGTGGACAGACCACACTGAGATTACAGTGCAGAAGGCAGAACAAGGAACACGTGACAGGGGTTAAGACTGCTGTTCACTGCTCCCCGTCCTGTGTCAGACTTGATCTTTGGCTCTGCCCAGTGTGTCTCCTCTCCCCTATATGTAAAATGGATGCACTAAAACGGACTTAGTTTTCAGTGAATTAGCATCTGATCAGCTTTAATTTTTACATCCTTGTATAGAAATAACTAAATGGCATTATTTAGCAGCTCTTGTACTATTTTTTCATTACTGAATGGAGTTCTTAGATGGATATGTTGTATTATAATGACCGACTTCATTACAAATTTTGGTTTTCTGCTTTCTTAATGTAGGCCTATCTGCATGGCAGCAGTTTTCTGTTAACTAGTATGTATTATAGAACCATGCTCCTGGATTGAATCTATCATGTTTTTATAGTCTGTCTCCTTTGGAGTTGACAACAAATGCAAGCACGCTAACGTGCACCAGGAAAGGGCCTTGGGAATCGCTGGAGGGGTGCACGTGTGCTCTCAGTTAGCTTTGCTCCTGCCTTGGCATCACGGGCAGGAACCTGACTTCTCCATGTATCCTCCTTTCCCTGCAGGTATTGAGAACCTGCCGTTTGAATTGCAGAGAAACTTCCAGCTCATGCGAGATCTGGATCAGAGGACGGAAGGTGAGGATTAGAGATGGTTTTGTTGATGAGACAGGGAATATGCAGCTTGATCAGCTTGTCTTTCCTTTGCCTTTATCACGGGGATCTCGGGGCAGGGGAGGAAGCCTACAGCTGCACTGATCCTTCAGCCTCTCTTAATGGAGGGCACTCGTGTGTGTGTATGTATGTGTATTTATGTATCTAACGGTAAACTTGTTTCAGACCTCAAGGCGGAGATTGATAAGTTGGCCACAGAGTATATCAGCAATGCACGGACTTTGTCTTCGGAGGAAAAACTGCGGCTTCTCAAGCAAATCCAGGAGGCCTATGGGAAATGCAAGGAGTTTGGGGATGACAAGGTTCAGCTGGCTATGCAGACCTACGAGATGGTATGAAGGGAAGTGTCCAGTGCTTATTGTATGAAAGACTGTACTAAAGCCCCCAACCTTGGAAGGCCCTGATCTCTTTTTAGGCCCTACCCACTCTTGCTTCTCAGCTCTTAGTGCAAGCCCCGTGCCTTCTCCTCTTTGCCCTCTTGGGCTCTGTTCTGTGGTAACTCCTGGTCTCTGTCGTCTTTGCAGGTTGATAAGCACATCCGTCGGCTGGACACAGACCTTGCTCGCTTTGAAGCAGACCTGAAGGAGAAGCAGATAGAGTCGAGTGACTATGACAGTTCTTCCAGCAAGGGCAAGAAGAGTGAGTACCACCACTGGGCTGCAGATTGATGCAGGAGGCAGCCAAGTGACTATGGCAGTGGTGGGGATGAAGGCAGGCACTGGAGTGGTACAGATCAAAGACTGTTACGCTGGAATCTGAAGGACAGGTAAAAAGATGGTGACCTGGGCTCTTCTTGTGTGAGCATATTCAAGGACGCTAGATAAAATTAAGATGGGGTGTGTGGCCCAAAGCCAATATACACTCCTAAGTAGAAGTCTATTTTAGTGCTGGAGAGGTTGTTAGTATCAGGTGTCTATTTTGATGGGGTGGCAGATGCAACACCTTTTTCTCTTTTTACCAGAGGGCCGAGCCCAAAAAGAGAAGAAAGCTGCCCGTGCTCGCTCTAAAGGGAAGAATTCTGATGAGGAAGCACCAAAAACTGCCCAAAAGAAATTGAAGCTTGTCCGCACGTAAGTGTTTAAGAAATTTGCGGGAATGAGGAACAGCGCGACAAATCAGACCAAGGGAGGCCTAGCCAGACTTCCCTGCGAAGGATCTGATCCCCACCCAGACTAGACAGTGTGTCCACTGTCCCTTCTTGGCAAGCAAGAGGAAGGAGACCTTTTAATTCTTTCAAGGGAGTGTGGTATGAAAGGGAAAGCAGGTCACTTCAGTGGAGCTGGAGGTGTGTGCTTGAAAAAAGAGAAGAGGCCGTCTCTGGCAAACAAGGGCATTGTCTTGGGAGACGTGAAGGGACTTGAAGCCAGTTATTTTGCTGACCTACTTTATTCCTGTCCTGCAGTAGCACAGAGTATGGGATGCCTTCAGTCACCTTTGGAAACGTGCACCCTTCGGATGTATTGGATATGCCCGTGGACCCCAATGAGCCTACTTACTGCCTCTGCCACCAAGTCTCCTATGGCGAGATGATCGGCTGCGACAACCCAGACGTAAGAGCCAGCACTTGATGGAAGTGGGGGAGAAGGGAGTGGAGAGTGTCTTGCATGGAAAGTCTTGTCCTGCTTGGGTGGGGTCTGATGCAGCAAACAGTGACAAGAAGAGGGCTTACCTCAGGAAGTTTGGAAGGGCAGAGGGTGGCTTGCCATGACCTGTTAAGTGCCTCTTTCTTTAGGGTTTTCCTTAAAATGACAGGTTGTTCTCTTGCCACCGCACTTAGCAAGGGAGAAGGGGAGTTCTCCTTGCTAACAATGTGTAGGTTGGGTGTGAGCCTCCATTCCCTGATGGCTGGTAGGGGTTTAGGAGTTCGTGATAAAATGTTGGGAAACTCCGGTAGCCCAGAAGCAATGATTTCAAAAGAGAACTCTTTAACTGACTGCTCTCCATCCCCACAGTGTTCCATTGAATGGTTTCATTTTGCCTGTGTGGGTCTGACAACCAAACCAAGAGGAAAATGGTGAGTGAACAAGCAACGCGGAGGGCCCATTGGTCTTTGGAAAGGGGAGGTCCTGGGTGGCAGAAGGGAGAGTACTGTACACACTTAGAAGACCTCTTAAAAAGGAAAATTTGAATTAAGGCTTTGTCAGAGACCTTGGAAAAGGTCATTTGGGACTGTATGTTTGGGGTTCGTGTCATGCCCTAAATGCTGGCTTTTTACTTCACTTTCTACCAGGTTCTGCCCTCGCTGTTCCCAGGAGAGGAAGAAGAAGTAAAATCCCGTGAGCCCTCAGTACTGCTGCAGGAGCTCTCTTCCCCCTGCCAGGGCCTCGTCCCAGCTCCCCCAGCCCTTGGGGCCTTGGCTGGGGGGAGTCTTGCCCTGTTTGTGGTTTGGGCCATCCCTGAATGGTGTGTACCTTCACGGCGGTTCCTGTGTGTTCTGTATCCCTGGTGGCTTCCGAATCCCTAAGGGAGGCCCTCTCTGTGTACTATTCCAAACAGGTCTCTGAACCTCAAAGGGAATGAGTGAGGGCACCAGGGTAGCCACCAGATTCCCAGGGATTCAGGTAGCCCCTGATTTTCCTTGGCTTTCCTTCAGCCTCCTCAGAGTTCATTGCCTCCTCTCTGCTTAGAGAACAAGGCTGTGGGATGGGGGAAGGAAAGGAGGTAAGTCTTCGGCATTCTAGGTCTTTGATTTTCCTGGATCTTTTTCAGGAGAGAGGGAGTAACCAGGCCACATCTTAATCTAGTGGGCTGGTTGAGAGACTGAAAACCTATTGTACTCCCTATCTTTAACCATTCCACTACTGGCATTGAGCAGCCTCTTTTACTGGGGAGAGGAGGAGGAGGGAGGAGTGTTTAGAGCTAGCTTTGTCTCTCTTATTCCCGGGGTAAACCTGCTGGTCTGGGAAGCACATTGTGTGAAGGAGGAAGAATTTCTGACCACATGGAGAGAAATGGCTTGATCTAGCCTGTCTTCTGGCTCCAAAATTCTCCCTTCCTTTTGTGCAGTGGGGCTTCTCCATTATGTTGATGATGGGAAGTTTGGGGATTCAGGTCCCACTTGTATGATATGGAATTAAATAAAGGTCATTGAAACAAATACTCTTTGCCTTGCTGCCACCTCCAAAGTAAACTGCAGCAGTTGGTCTCTTTAGTTATTCTTTCTCTCTCAGCTCTGCTTTTATTCTAAATGACGAATGCAGTACAGCTTTTTCACGTAACAATCCTGAACAGTGTTGATAAGTGACATTCTGCCTAAGTCAGGCTTGAAATGTACCTAATATACTTGCAAAGGGTTACTAAGCTTTCTAGTGGCTGTGAAAAATATCTGCCCCTTTGGTCATGCCCTCACAAGAGGGTGGACATTTATTCACAATTTGTTGCATCATTTACTTCATCAGTTGTCTTCTAAATGAGGAGAGGTGGAGGTTATAGAAGGCGAACTCTCACTGTGGCTGTTGGGCAGCACGGCTGAGAAAATAAGTCATCAGGACAAACCACGTGCATCCAAGAAAGTGGATCGGTTTTTGCGGTGGGCTGACCCTGGCTGGACGCCAGCTGCCCAGGAAAGCCGCTCTGTCACTCCCCTCCTCAGCTGGACATGGGAGAGAAAATATAACAAAAGGCTCGTGGGTCAAGATAAGGACAGGGAGATCACTCAGCAGTTAATGTCGTGAGCAAAATAGACTCGACTTAAGGAAAAATTAATTTAATTTATTGCCAATCAAATCAGAGTAGGATAATGAGAAATAAAAATTAAATCTTAAAACACCTTCCCCCCACCCCTCCCTTCTTCCTGGGCTCAGCTTTACTCCCAAGTTCTCTACCTCCTCCCCCTGAGCAGCGCAGGGGGACGGGGAATGGGAGTTGTGGTCAGTTCATCACACGTTGTTTCTGCCGCTCCTTCCTTCTCAAGGGGAGGACTCATCACACTCTTCTCCTGCTCCAGTGTGGGGTCCCTCCCACGGGAGACATCCACCACAAACTTCTCCAATGTGAGTCCTTCCCACAGGCTGCAGTTCTTCACAAACTGCTCCAGCGTGGGTCCCTTCCGTGGGTTGCAGTCCTTCAGGAACAGGCTGCTCCACGGGGTCACAAGTCCTGCCAGCAATCTGCTACAGAGTGGGCTTTCCATGGGGTCACAGCCTTCTTCGGACATCCCCACCTGCTCCAGCATGGGGTCCTCCATGGGCTGCATGTGGATATCTGCTCCACCATTAACTTCCATGGGCTGCAGGGGAACAACCTGCCTCACCATGGTCTGCACCACAGGCTGCAGGGGAACCTCTGCTCCGGCACTTGGAGCAGCTCCTCCACTCCTTCTTCTCTGACCTTGGTGGCTGCAGAGTTGTTTCTCTCACATATTTTCACTCTTCTCTCCAAGCTGCTGTTGCACAGGTTTTTTCTCCTCAACTATGTTATCACAGAGGTGCTACCACCGTCACTGATGGGCTTGGCCTTGGCCAGCAGTGGGTCCGTCTTGTCGCTGGCTGGAATTGGCTCTTTCAGATATGGGGGAAGCTTCTAGCATCTTCTCACAGAAGCCACCCCTGTAGCCCTTCCCGCTACCAAAAGCTTGCCACGCAAACCCCATACAGTTCTCCAGATATCCTGATAAGTTGCCCCGCGGTGGGTCACTTTCACCTTGGATCACCTTGTTGCCAGAAACTCCAGCTGCTATTACCAAAATAATGTTAGACTCCAAAACAATTACTACACTTTGTAGTGTCCACAGGTAACTGTGAGGAGATGATCCATACTGAAGCTCCCCTTTATCAACTCCATTGGCACGGCCTGGAGATTGATGAGCTTGAGTCTCTTCTGGCTTGTTCTCTGCTGTTCAGGAGTGTTTAAGCTTTTCACCTGAAACATGAAATGTTTTCCTCACATAGATAACTTGTATGAGGACCGATGGAGCATTTTTGTTCTTGTAGTTATGAAGCCAAAGCTCTTCTAGGGGTTCATTATTAAAACCATTCAGAGGACTGTGTGGGTGAAGAGCAATGCCATTCTCACCTCGTAATTGTACGGGGACCCTGTCAAAGCCATCAGCACAGAAACTGGTGTTAAGTCTTCTGTTCAAGTGAGTTAGCATTGAGTAAGTCTTTGCTTTTCTATGGGAAGGGGTGCTCGGGTTCCCATTTTTCACAGAAAAAAACAGAGGTAAGTTCTTACCCTGACTATGGCTCAGATGGTTTGTGGTACCAATGCCACAGTCTGGATCTCAATCCCCAGATTATCTTAGACGATGTTCCCAGGGCTTCCCTCATTAAACACAGAGGAAGTAAATTCTGGAAGACGCTGGTTGTGTGTCTGGTACGGACTCTGTAACAGGAGACGCTGTGCCATCATCCAGTGGGTGAGAAGGCTGTGTCAGGAGAACAAATTTCTTCAGCTGGGGTTTATCCAGATATCAGCTGGGTGCTCAACTAACAGAACAAATGGAGGATGTGGTCTGAACTTGAAAAGGGGCTTTGGGCACAATGCAAGGGTGACAAAGGATGCAAACACTCCGCTAAGTGGTTTGGTTTTGATGGATTAGGACGCTGGATGGTAATGGCCGCCATTAGCAGCAAGCTCTCTAGGAACTGTGGGCTAGAGAGGTGTTTGAAGTGGTGGCCTTGTAATGAAGCCACTACTGATGAAGGATAATAAGTAGCTTATAAATGCATGTGGTGTAATATGAAAGCAGTGTGAGCGGGCAGGGGCGTGTCGCACACCAAACCAGGAAACAAGATGGTTCAGGTGCTGCTTACTGTGCAGGAGTAACTCTGCTCCGGGTAGCTCTGGTTTGGGAAACACAAGTCTCAGGTCTTCTGCAGTCAGCGCAGGTCGCTGAGACGGGGAGGTAGACCAGAATACTCCTGTTTTCAGGTGTGGTTTAACCCAGCGGGCAGCTAAACACCACACAGCTGTTCGCTCACTCCCCCCCGCAGTGGGATGGGGGAGAGAATCTGAAAAAAAGTTAAAACTCGTGGGTTGAGATAAAGACAGTTTAATAGGACAGAAAAGGAAAGGAAAATAATAATAATGATAAAAAGAATATACAAAACTGGTGATGCACAATGCAATTGCGCAGCATCCGCTGACTGATGCCCAGCCAGTCTCTGAGCAGCTGCCACAGCCCCCTGGCCAATTCCTCCCAGTTTTATCGTTCAGCAAGTTCAGCATGATGTCACATGGCATGGAATAGCCCTTTGGGGTCAGCTGTCCTGGCCATGTCCCCTCCCAGCTTCTTGTGCACCTCCAGCCTCGCTGGCAGGGCAGTGTGAGAAGCTGAAAAGTCCTTGACTTACTGTAAGCACTGCTTGGCAACAACCAAACCATCAGTGTGTTATCAACATTCTTCTCACCCTAAATCCAAAACACAGAATTATAGCAACTACTAGGAAGAAAATTAACTCTATCGCAGCCGAAACCACGACATCAAGGCTAAAGCCTGGCCACAGGGTCACTGCTGTGCTGCTTGGCACACTGAGAATTGGAACATTCTGATGACTTAACACAAACCACATGAGAAACACTTAGGCCAGGTTCTGATTCGGTGCCAGAAAAGGGTGGGGAGTGCTAGGTGGGAAGTTCCACTTACCCTCCCTTCTGCCATTGTGCCCTGCGTCCGTCCAACGAAGGGGTACTTCACCCAGCAGCATGGAGCGTCCAGGGGACATTGGCTGCAGCTGTGGGAATGCTCTGACTTACAGGAAGAGGGGAACTTAGACAAAAATAGGAATAAAAAAAACCCGAGAAGTTTTAAATGGCTTACAAGTATAAATGCAAATGAAAGGGCATTTGGAAGAGAGGGAATAAGGGCAGTAACTGTGCAATATTTAATCACCAAAGGTGGGAAATAAAAGAATCAGCAGAAGCTAGAAATGACAAAGTACAAAAATGAAGCCAGTAGGAACAAAACCTGTAAGCGACAAGGCTAGAAACATAAGCAGATTTTTTTAGAATGCCTTTTGTTTTTGATATAATTGAACATGGCACATGTCCATTACCAACTGCAGATAGCAGAATTGTTTGTAATGAGTCGAGGGGGAAGTGTTCTGTAAATATTTATTCTGTGGTGGTGCTAGTGTCATATGGGACGATGTACTTCCCAGGCAAACAGTAAGGAGGATTTTAAATAGCATCTATTGGGGCGAAGGCTTTTTTGATCACCAGTCTTCAGTAAATGGTGTTTGTCGTCCTGTGAAAGCCACCCGAAGGCGCCTGTGGTCTGCTCTCTGTCAGGCTCTGGACTGCTAGGGAAAGCCTACAAGGCTGGAAAAGAGCCAGCTCTGTGCTGGTCCTTAAGCATGTCAAGAACGCTGCCATAGCAGTCCAGATGTGAAATGCTGGAACAGCAGAGAAGTAAATTGCTTCTCTCTAAAACAAGCAAGAAATCCAGGTCGACAAAATAAAATCAGTTTGACTCGAAGTAGCAAAAAAAGGTCAGTCAAAAATGACTTGATTTTATTTCTTTTTTTTTAAAGATCACTGTTAATGGTTACTTGTATCCCTGTAGCGGTAACAGGATCTGAAAAGTTTACTTCTCCTAGAATTGAAGTGCTTAAAGAGGGGATACACTAAGTTAAAGTAGTCACTAACTCCTTTAAAGAACTGGCTAGCTTGCAGATTTCCTGGAACAGCTGTCAGAGCAACATAAACACTTTCTAAAATGGAGCTGGAGAAATTGCCCTTTTAGAGTGATTGGAAATAACCTAGGTGATGAGTAAAGTCAAGTCTGAGTTTCCGGAAGCTGGAGCCGTACAGCACAACAAGAGAGGAGACTTTTGCCAGCCTCTTTAAGCCCATTTATTAATGCTAATTGGTCATGCACACAAATGACGGGTTTATCTTGTCCAGCTGTGATTGCTCCAGCTGTGAGCATCATTCCAGGTAGCTGGGCAAGCGTGGTTGATGAGGCCGTTCAGCAAAGCATTCCCCTGTCCAGTGAACAGACACGCTCAGCAAGCTCCCATTCCCCTGGGCTCTGCCGCCGCTGTGTCCGCTGCGTGATGTGCACAGACGTCGTCCCAGCCACGACCGTTGCCTTCCGCCAGTGGGACAACCTTCTTCATAGCAAGCGATTAAAGTAGCCCCATAGCTCAGCAACATTCAGCCTTTCACTGAGCGCTCTTAAGGTAGCACATAATTCAGAGCTGTGTGGTAGACAATTTCTTACTGTCTATGGTTGTGTAAGGCTTCTTGTTGTGTGCTTAAGCAGACCACTTGAGACTCAATTGTAGAGTGTGTTTCAGTGCTATTCACTTAGATTATTTGGGATGAATTCTTACGAGACAATTACTGCACATAAATATACATATCTTTCTTAGAATTGGAAGCACTGATTGGAAGGTAGCCCCAGAGGTCATCTGGTTCAGCTTCCCCTTCAAAGCAGGGCTGCTGTCAGTCCTAAATCAGGTCAGATATATGCTGGGTAGCAAGACACTCTGTAGCAGAGCAAGCTAGGATAAGCAGCAGCAGTTGCATGGCTCCAAGTGAAAGGTGATGTTGCTGAAGATCTTAAGGCTCGATTCAAATCTGGCCAAATGAGTCCAGAGATCTCAAGTTGCCAGCAGAGAAGAAAAACATTCCCAAGAGATCACTTGCTTATACTGTCTGAAAAGAAGACCAGGTCCTCCCAGGTTGTTTCTCATTGCAGATATGCAGATATACATTGTCAGGATGTGGTAGTTACAGATGACAGCAGGATTGCTCCCCTCTGACATCTATAGAGACACGGGTGGCACTTCCTCCAAGTCCCCAGAAAGGAGGGGTACGAACGGTATCTAGTCATTCACTTGGCTAAGCGAAGCTTCAGCCAAAGCACAGCAGGACATTGAGATGACTGAGCCCACGCCACGATGCAACCACAGCGAACAGTCTTGTACAAACTGGCAACAGGAGCGCTGGTGTTTCATTTCTCCTGGCGCAGGGCAAGGCACACCAGTCATGTACCAAGCGCTCGTCGGTAGATCGTTTAACATAGCTTGATTATCCAAACTTCTGAACAAGCTTAGACCGAGGGCCCTGCACAAAGGTCTAAAACCTGGCTGGTTTGACAGTGTCTGTGCCATTGTCCTTTGTACAATCAACCATGGCTCTGCTTTTTCCCTGCCCTGTGAACCAGCAGGACAAACTGTGGAGGCGTTGACAAGCTGAGTGGCAACACCTGGGGAGCGTGTGATCCCTGACTGCTCTAAAGCAGTGGCAGTAAGCAAGGAAAACTGCAGCATTAGAAGAGTTAAAGACTAATAGAAGGAAACAAAATGTCCTGCTTTTCTTTCCAAAGACAACTGAAGGAAGTTTCTCCAACTCCGTTGCCTAGTAGTTACAGTATCAGAAGAAACATAGCTGTTTTTATCAAACAAAATGCATTTAATTTATAAAAATAGTCAAACATCTTGATTAATTTATGCTAATTTATGTTTATTCTTCTGAATACATAAAAGAAATATAAGTGTTAGTTTAAAAAAGGCATTTTTGCAAAGTCTTAAGGACAGTCAAAGCTGTGACAAACGCTTGAGCTTCTAAAGCCTACTGTGAAAAAATGCTCAGCAAGTTGCCCACTTCGGTCTGTTTTTGCAGATGCACAATTTAATTTCAGTGGTTTGGGCCACGGCCATTGAAGGAATAACTCATTCAAAGCTGAAAACCGGGCTGGGAGGAGAAAAGGCTGGAATTATTTTTTGCATATTGACAACAAGGGAGAAAAAAAAAGTGTGAGACAGTGAGATTTCCTCACTCCAAAAGCCTGAAGGATCCAGTCATTGAAAGAACCCATTTAGTTATCACAGAAAGATTTAGGTGGGAAGAGACCTCTCTGGAGCTCTGTAGTCCAAGCCCCTGCTCGCACTAGGGCTAACTTTATGGTTAGATCAGGTTGTTCTTGCACTAAACAAGCCTGCCTAAAAAGACTAGAGCAGTTCATTCAAGCATGCTTTTATGAATCCACTCCAGTTTAGGTTGTGTTATTAATTCAAGAAACCATTTTTAAATGCTACTTTTGCAATCAATTATATATTCCATTTTTTTAATGACAAGTAAAAAAATGCTTCATTCACTGTTTCCTAACAAAATAAAATGTAAATTATCTGAATTAATGCACGTTATAACTGTACAGTGCTTGTATAAATGTGAATAGATTAACATATCCACCAAGTTAAAATCAGTGCCAATTTTAATGTGAAGTCTATATTTATCAGCATATTCGCATAGCTCTCAGCCAGTGACAGTAAACCTACCAAAATAAAGTACAACTGCAGAATGAAGTTTATTTAACCTGTGATTAAAGTCAGCAATTCATATGATTTTGGTTTAAGTCAGCACACAAGCTAATGCTTTTTTCTGTGGAGATGGAGACCTCAGCCCTGCTCTGTGTGGGCTGGTACCCACATCCCTTCCCACAGGGCCAGAGCTACAAGGATGAAGGTGTTGAGCATTGGGCTCTTGAAGTAGATTCCGCTTCGTGGAAGACCTAGAGCTGAACTGGAAAAGGACCTGTTCTTGGCTGCTGTGCAATGGCTCTGATGGCTTCTTGGCTGGGCTGTCCACTCTTCCGTTAGTACCGGATGGCAGCTGGTCTTAGCAGCCCAGGCACACTCCTGAGATGCAGCTCCACATCCTTCAGATGCAGCACTGGATGACATCTAAATCCATGTCCTGTAGGCACTGGGGTAGGGACTGCTGTCTCAGCCAGTGACTTTGTTGTCCCACATCTCAGCCTAACAGTATTCCCGTCTTCCACCTTTCCTTGAGATTCCTTCACCAGGATGTTTGATTTCTGGGCAGACAGCTGAACTCTGGCTCTGAAGCTGGTTTCGCTTGTGACTTTATGGTCACTGGTAGGGCCTGTGCTGTGCACATAGACACTGCACAGGTGTGCGAGGAGGGGAGATCAGACGTATGATGGGCAGAGGGTTGCAGGTGCCAGTGGTGCTTTAGCGGGAAGGCTCCTCTGTGCTGTCCGACTCCTCATGTGAACAGAGCAAACATGCTCTTGTTGAAGCTGCTGCAGCCTCAAGTGAGACCTGGCAGTGTCACCAACAGAGTCACAGCCAGCATGGAGCAAGGGCACCTGTGCAAGCCCAACTTCCTGGGAGCTGCCAAATGATTGCTGAGATGGGAGAAAAACCAAATGCCTTGGGAACTGGGAATCTAGCAAGAAAGTGAGCCTGGTGGGCAAGGGGACCCCAAGGAGAGCTGAAGCCATTGCTGTTGAATGTTGTCATGTGTGGAGGGGAGGGGGCAGCATGCTGCTGGGGAACTGTGATGGGCTTTGGCCCCCTTCTCTACCTGTTCTCTTAGGTGTATATTTTAATACATGAAGGTATCACAGTTTTCCCTTTCCTTTGATGCTCTGTAAGGAATACATAACCTGGCATGTCTCAGGGGCTCTGTTGGCCCCTTCCTTAGTCTGCCCTAACAGCTACACAAGCAGAATTGCTCACGGCCTCCTCCATAAGCAAAGAGACTAGCGTTTCTTTTCTAGCAACATATTGACATACAAATATATTGCAGTTAATAGCACTGTTATGGCGGTACCAGTACTCTGATTTTTTTTCACTCCAGCTAACACGAGAAAAGAGATTCAGGTATTTTTACCAGAATTTCCTTTCTGAAATAACTTTTTTTCCCCCATAACAGGTGTTTTTGGAAGCATTTCTCTAGCATCTCTGCTTACATTTCAAATTATTTAAGACACATGCTTTCTAGGGATGCTGCTTGCCAGGACACTGAGTCTGGAATTCACACCTAATCTTTGTAGCCTTCATCTTCATGAATTTCTTGAGCTGGTCAGACATCCTTTTCTCCAGAGCTGACACAATCTAACAAGCATTAGCCATCATTCCTTCTTCTTCGGTTAAACGCTCTGTATGCCTGAGTGTGCTTTTTTCTTGGCAAGTTAGACTAGCGTGCATGTTGAGGAACCATGCTACACACCTCTGTGACCTGGCTCTACAGTCACCCTTTCCCCGTCGGTCCGGCACTCACTAGAGCCAAGGCCCGGCTTGGCACCGTGCTGCTACAGCAAGGTCAGCCTCTTCTGGCTCTATTTGCCATCTCTAGTCACGGCCCTTAGCTGTCCTGGGCTGAGGGACTGTGCACCTGCACAAGGTAGAGGGGAAGCAAAGGGTTGAGGGATTGGATCAGCACATCGTGTCCAAGATAATGATATTTTTGGGCGCTCACCTCAATCCAGTGATGTTTTCTATGAGCCTGATGAAGAAAGGGGCAATATAACCCTTGTAGCAAAGGAGGAAGGGTCTACGAGCCACCATCCTGGGGTTATCAAGAGGTTTTCAGACATTGCTGCTGGTGGTGATGCTTGTGGTGGAATATGCAGAGTGGAAAATGCTGAGAAATAACTGAGGTATTGAAGACTAACTGGGAAGAGGAGATTGTCTGCTGAAGGGTGGTCCCTCACAAACCAGACAGGCTCTTCCAAAGCTCAGAATTGACATGGCAATCAGATAGCAACATGGAAAATGCAGCTCCTTTTCTTGTCACAGCAGCAAGTTGTTACCCTGCTGTTACACGTAACTACTGCTGGAGCAAGGCACGCTGTAGACCTTGGGGTTACAGCTGCCTACATCAGCCCACGGAGCTCAGGCTAGCGCAGGAACACCGTCTGCAGGAAACGCCATTTTGTGGTGGCTCTGAAAAGAAGGTTGCAAATCTGCAACTGTAAATTACACAGCTTGTAATGTGTCATGGGTAGTACAGCCTTAAAGGTGCAAGTTAAGCCTCAGAAATCAGAAAACATTGGAATTAACATCACCCCTGTGCTGTGCATTACTGACCACTATAATTGCTTGATGCCGCAGCAGGGAGTAGAGTCCCCCACAGCTAACCACCTTCTTTCCAAATATACAGTAGCTCCCCACAGGCATTGCTACTAGAGCATCACCAAGAACGATGTCTTTGGCAGTTCCTTCACCTTCTGCCTTGTGTTTGAGTTCTCAGTATATGTCCAGAGACTCTGGTCCATTCATTCTTGTTTCCTGATTTCATACGCCATAAAACTCTTGCCAGCACACGTAGATGCAGGCCGTGTAGCCAGCACCTGCCAGGCATTAATAACACTGCATGACATGCAGTGTCGGCGTGCTTTCTCCTAGGTCATACATTTCCATCAGCCACTGAGGTCAGCATTGAACTCCCCTGGAAAGCTGCTCAAGTCAGGATGGCAGAACTCAGCCTGGACTCTGTTGTCATGGGGGAGCAGAGAGGATTAACACAATTAGGGAGCTGAAGGCCCTGGAGTTGTCTAAAATCAGCTAATAAGCAACACGTCTCAAGCTAAGCAATGGAAGACTGGGAACTGGCTAAAATTTGCAAGCCCCAGCAGTGCTGCCTGTTTTAATGTGAGTGACAAGAGCTAGCTGGAAAATGTCTCCTGTTTACTGTCTTTCTAAGAAGTTGCAAAAACATCTTAAAATCAGTGCTGCTGTTAAATGGTCAGGCTTCAAGCTTCTCAGAAATGTTACCTTCTAACAAGACATCTTAGAGCAAGCTACAGCTTG
The DNA here is from genome assembly GCF_013368605.1 of Nyctibius grandis. Lineage (NCBI taxonomy): Eukaryota > Metazoa > Chordata > Aves > Nyctibiiformes > Nyctibiidae > Nyctibius > Nyctibius grandis. The sequence continues at coordinate 90,685,399 of NC_090662.1, forward strand.
TCTCCTGCAAGGACCCACGTAGCTATGTGCTGTTGCCAGACACCTTTCTAACGGGCTGCAAGGCTGCGGTGATTTGAGCTTTCACCTTGATCGCCTGTATGGCCACTCAGGGTACTGGCAGGCAATGTGTGAGCCTTGCAATCGCAGCCGGCACACCCGCAGCGCTCTCCGTAGCTGTTGCGTACAGCAGAGCTGCTCAGATCTCCCAGGATTTGTGACAGAAGCGACTTCTTCAGCAGCATCCTGCTACGCTGTCAAAAACTTTGTCTGCATCTCCTCTTTGGTTCTGCAAGGGTGTCATTTGGCAGCTGAGCTGAGGCTGTGGAGCGATGCAGCGGGCACACAAAGTCACTATGCCACCCTGCGTTTTGCTTAGGGATGCAGTTCTTGGAGCTGCTGTGCCAAGCATTTTCTTTCCAACCACCCTGACAGCTGCTCGCCTGTGATGGTTATGGTCGTGACTTTCCCTCACATCAGAAAGTGCCCAGCCGTGGGAAACGCTGTGTCAGCTGCGATCCATAGGGTGCACGTGTGGGTCTCTGTGTCTGCACCCCACGCTTTGGTCTCTGTAGTAAGAGCCAGGCACAGGCATGTGGGTGTGGGTCTCCCTCAAAATCAGCCCTGTGGGGGTCTGTACACCTCCATACTGGTGGCCCCAAAGCCTCTTTTGCCGGCACCATTCCCCCTTTTGCCTGGGAAGGCTTTAATGTGCAGAGAGCGGTGCGCAGGGCACCCACACCGGAGGCAGAGGAAGACCAGCTCCCGTGACTCACTGGGGGTTCAGAAAGTGGCACGGCTGCCCGGGAGACACCAAGCCAGCTTCCCACCGCATCCCGAAGCAAGTCAGTGCTGAGATGCTCCACAGGGAGGCACGGGGTGCGTCTCAGTCCCCGCAGGTGGAACAGATTTTGTCCCCTTCCTCTTGCAGAAGAGTGCAAAATGCTTTGGGGCGCAAGGTACCCCAAAGGTACTGCTTTTGGGGTGCCCTTAGCCCGGGGGTAGCCTGGCCAAGCCTCAAATGCTGTTGCAGGTTGTTGCCAGTCACCACTGTGTCCCCGAGCAGAGGGGGAAGCTCCCAGTTTGGCTCCCGCTCCTCCTGCTTGCCTTGCCCCCATGGCCCCAGTGTCTTCCTTCCTCATGGGCTGCCTGTCTCCCCTCACCCCTCCACAGGCCTGTGCCTGTGCCTCGGCTCCCCTCCACCATTGCCCTTGGCAACGGTCACCTGGAGGGGCATTGTGACCCTGTGAGGAGCACTGTGGCCTGGCACCCACCGGCTCATCCCCTTCTCATTCTAGACTGCCAGTGACACAGGGCAGACATGGAGAGGTTTCTCTGCCTGATGGGTGAGTGATGCCAGCTCCCGGCCCCTACCCACTCTGCCAGGGCCACCTCAGAGGCTGCTGAGCACAAGGGAGGCAGGAGAGGAGGGGCCCAGCTGAAGGCGAAGGAGGGAAAGGAGGGGATGGAGGGATGTCCCCGTGGAGGGGTACAGCCCTCGGCGTGGTGGAGGGGGCAGCTCACAGGGGTGGGCAGCGGGGCCTACCAGGGGCAAGGCTCGGCTTTTGTGGGGAAAAAAACAAAAAATCAAAACCCAAAACAATCCCTCCCTCAAACCAAGCCAAGCCAAAACAACTGCCATTCAACCCACAAAAAAACCCAACATCTAAATTTTTAAAAATTTGTTCTTATTTTTCTGTTTTGTTTTTTACTTTTTCTTTTTTCTTCTTTTTCTTTATTATTTTTTCTTTTTTCTTTACTCTTTTTTCTTTTCTTCTTCTTTTCCTTTTTTCTTTTTTCTTTGTTCTCTTTTTTCTTTTTTTCTCTCTCTCTCTGGGCCCCCCCCCCCCCCCCCCCCCCCCCCACCTTTTCCCCTGCTTTTTCACTCTTTTCCCACCTTTTGCCATGGGGCCTTGCAAGAAGAGGTGATGGAGGGAGACCTCAGGCCAGCTCATCCCTGTGCCCTGCTCAGCACCAGCAGATGGGAGTGGGCTGCCCCACCAGACGCTCTTTTGTTTCCACCCACTGTGTGCCCCTGTTGTTAGGAGGGTTAAGCGTAGCCTGTTTTCTGCCCCAGGTCTGCTGACCTTGATGACGTCCACCATCGCTCCGCCGGTGCCTGTCGCTCCAGGCACCCCTCTGTCAGGCAGAGAGTACCAGGCCTTCTTTGCCATCCTGCATCCCCCCTGGAAGGCAGAGGCAGCCTGCCAGCTGCGCCTGGTACACGGCTGCCTCGCCCCCGCCATCCTGAAGCTGGACGAGGAGGAGAACCACGGCCGTGTTCCCAAAGGTAAGGACATCATCCTGCCTCCAGGGGCAGAGGCAGGCATCCCCCAGCTGGAGCAGCACTGGCTGTTTCTCTGCTCCAAAATGTCACAGGATTGTGAGAATGGTGGTGGGATGGGTCATTTTGGGGTCTCTAGCACAAAGTCCAGCTCAGATCAGGACACTCCCAGCACTAGAGCACCCTGGCTTTGTGCAAGGGAATTTGGTTTCATGGCCTCTCCGGGCACCCCTTCCAGTGCTGCACCGCTTTCCTGGAGAAAAAAAGCTTCTCCTAATGGCCAATCCTAAGCTCCCAAGCAGGAATTTGCAGGTTTTTTCCCTCTTATGTTGTCTGGCACCACCAAGAGGAGTTTGACTTTGTCATCTTGTAGCTTTCCTTCAGGTCCCTGTGAGCTGCCGTTAACTCACCTCCCCATCTCCTCTTCACCCAGCTGAACAAGCACAGCTGTCCCAGCCTCTCTTCATGGGTCAGAGGCTGAAAGCCATGGCCATTTCAGTGGCCCTTCACTGAGCTCTTCAGTTTCTTCACATCTCCGTTGGTGGGGTGGCAGGGGAAAAAAAACTGGCCACAGTTTTCTGAAGCTCACTGAAGCTCATCATCTCTTCCCAACAGTTCGTCTTACAACTTGACTGGCTCCCTCCAGCTTGATCTGGAGTTTAATGCAGCAGCTTGGCTCATGGGCTCTCATGGGCCTTTAGGAAAGCTTGAGCTGATAAGCTGCTTTTTAAAGTGTTTAACATTTCAGGATCCAAGAAACATCCCAGTTCAGAAAGTGCCATAGCAACAGCACCCTTTAAATCTCTGCAATCATACTTTCCCTGCACCCCTGCATCAGAGAATTTAAGTGGCATAATTATATCTGTGCAGCTGAAAAACTTGGGACTACTTCTGTTGTATTTTTCTTCAGAGGAAAAAAAAAAAAGGAACAATTTTCTCATAAAAATTATGTCTTTATATTTAGCTATGAACGTCAATGAACTGAATGATCAGCCAACTGTGCTTATTTGGATGGCAGCTTGAAGGCTATTTCTTGCTTGCTTCTGCAGCTGTGTCAGTGGAAGGGGTCCCACCTCACATCACCAGACCCAGGGATGGGTCCTGGGCCCCTCACTCACTGTGGGCATGTGCAATCCATGACACCGTGGTGCTAGGTGCACCTGAGGTCTGTCACTGGTTCCTCTCCTGGTGATCCCAGTGCCCTGGCACTGCTCTTTGGTGTATTCAGCCACGCTCCCACTGCTGCTGCCTTCAGAGGCTCAGCTCTCAAGAGCAGGAGTACCTGGGAATGCCAGGAGATGGGACAATTTTGCGAGATGTCCTCTTTGCCTTCTTTTCCTCCATCCCTCAGCCTAACAGACCCATCCGGCAGACTTTATTCCACTCCATGTTTCCTTCCTTGCAGCTTTGGGGCTATTTTGGCACATGTTGCGGCCAGACTGAGAGGTCAAGCGGACACAGCAGAGCATGTGCCTTCACATGTTCTGTCTCCACTGTCCTCACAGATAAATGGCAGTGCTGTCTATGTCCAAATATTAACGAGCATTAATTGTGCCTCTTCAGGTGTGGCGCTGAGGAAAGCAATTACTTTGTGTTTTAAACAAGGGAAACCTACAAGTAACCTTTCAATGCTCTTTGTTGTGGAAGGTGAGAGTCAGGAGGATGCTTTCTGATGAGTATATGCAAATACCTTGGCTGGCTCCATCTTTTAGTGACGATGTAATTGTTTGTTAGTTAATTGTGCGCCCCCCCTTCCCCCCCCCGCCCCGCTGGGAGCTCCTGTGGGTGGACTTGGCCACAATGCCCAAGGGGGTGGCTTCCTGGCACCCCGCAGAAGCTGTAGCTGTTTGCAATAAACACATGGGCAGGAGGAGCAGAGGAAAGAGGCAAAAGATCATATTGATTAAACTAAGCAGCTGGTGCTGGGAAGGGCTCCCCTTGGCAGGAAGGTCAGAGGATTCAAAGACAGACGAGTATTTCCATAAGGAGGATGAGCTGAGAGAAAAGAGGAGACAGGGATTGGTGCTAAAGGAGGCAAGCTGCTCATCAGGCCATGCCATCAGCATTCAACAGGCTGTGGGAGAGCTGAGCCATGGTGAAAATCAAGAGACCAGCAAAGAGAGGCCATGGGAAACTTTATCTGTGCCAAGTTTTCCTTCACTTCCCAGATGCGGGAATGAATATGTACCTTTCTTCTCCCCCCCATCTCAAAAAGGAAAGCTTCCGTATATCAGAGGAACGGTTTGTGACAGGACGCAGCAAGCTGTAATACTCCAAGTCTGGCCTGGTATGCGCTGCTAGGGATGCAGTCCTGGCCCAGGAGATCCAGGCTAATGCTGGGGTTAGCAGGTGGTTGGGCTTCCTTCCCTGCTCAATGGCAGCAATGCTCCTTTGCAAGCAGTGGCTGTGTGATGGAGTGTAACTCTGCAGCTCTCAGTCCACGTGCACGGGCATTGCACTGGCCAAGTTCATGTCCCGCACGTCCTGGAGGGATTTCACAGGGCATCACCAAAGGACAGGGTGGGGGTCTGGCTTGTTCCCTACAAGTTAGGTATTCTTCTGGGCTTGGATCCTGGTGGATATCTGAAATTCTACTTTTGCTGGTGAATCCGTATGCTCAGCACAAGAGAAGAAGCGTGTACAGGGTAAAAGATGGTGTTCAAGCAACTAACAGGAGAGCAGTGCAATTCCACTGCTAAACTCCTCTGCCTCCGCCAGCACTTAACCTACTTGGTGTGCGCAAAGGGCTGGCTGTGCTAGCTGGGCCATGCACTCACTGAGCACAGGGAGCACAAGATTACCCCCTCCTCAAATCTCCCAGGGTTTTCAGCTCTCCTGCATGATCTTGGCCATCCTGTGATCACTTCAGGAAGAGCTGCAGCTTTTGAGCCAGTGGTGTCAGCAGTGCTGGTCAAGACTATGGTGCACATGTGTACAGGCACAGGCTTTGCCAGCAGCACCTTGGCCCTATGGACTTTCCTCCATCCCCTGCATGGCTGGAACCACTGTCAAATTATTTTGCCCTGAAGAGGTTGTCTCCTCTGGTGGAGTCCTTATTGGATCCTGGAAACAGGAGGTTTGGGACTCTGTGAAAGGGAAGATAACTGTGTGAAAAAGGGCAGAAGGGTGAACCAAAACCCTGGGTGGTTTGGAGGGAAAGTGCATGAGGCACTTGGGATCGGGAGCTGTAACAGCACAAGGCTGTGATCTCCACTTGGGAGTAGACAGCTTTGGCTTTCCCTTCAACCACAAGTTGCTCTGAAAACATCCATCTGAGAGGTCCTCATCTCTTGTTGCACCCAGGCCAAGGGGGGAGATGACTAAACCTGCGGCCTGCCCTCATCCTGCATCTCTCTCTCACTCCTCTCCAGGGCCGGTCTGCTCCAACTTCCCGGAGGTGCCGTGGTTTCAATCCTTCTGCCTGTTTGCCACTTACCGCTGCATGAAACGCCAGTTCTACGCCAAGGTGGGGAGCAGGTTTTGGGATGGGGCAGGGGGGAGTATCTCTTGGGAGGTGGAAGGGGTGAAGAGGAACGGAAGATAACATAGCAGGACTTGTGTTTCTCCCTCTCTCCTCTGCTCAGCGAATCCCATGTTCGAGTTTGACGTCTCCAAAACACGTTCTCCTCCCAATGGAGCAATCCCATGCTGTGGGCTCTGGGACAAAGGGCAAAAACCCCCCTATGGAAGAAGGTATGTTTGCACTGAGCTGAGCTGGGTGCCCCTGCTCACCTGTTGATCTCCCCTAGATACTCTTCCCCTCCATCAGCTTTATGGCTGGCCTCAGAATGGTCCCCTCAGCCCTCCCCCCGTCCCGCTCTCTCCCCAGCTCCGGGGCAGGCTTCTCTCTCACCTGCTGATGCCATGCTGAATGCCAACGTGGAGACTCTCCTCAAATATTCCTATGCACTGTCAGGTCAGAAACCGCTGCCGAAGACGCTCCCGCCGCCCACACCAGAGTTGCGGAGACCCTCGCAGGGCAACAGACTGCCTGCGCTCCCATCGACACTGCGAGTCCTGGCTGACCCTGCTCCTTCACCTCCCGGGCTGGGATCCCTTGACCAGGCAAAGCAAATCTGGGGGCAACGCCTGCAGAACAGCATCTGGCAGCTGATCCGCTCGGCCATCTACTTGGAGGCGTCCTTAGGCATCAAGGGCTCTTCTCTGGACCCCAGCAGCAAGATAGAGCCAGGGAGCATGCCAGGCAGTGCCGAGAAAGTGGTGCAGAGAACTGCCCCCAGTGGCAGGTGAGAGAAACACCCATCTCCCCATCTGGTGGGGTACTGCATGCCACTCGTTCAGGGTTGTCCTCACGCATTCTGGCTGGTAGCCCCATGGCACTCATGCTCCTGCCCCGAGCAGCCGGTGAGTGCAGGCAGGAGCCTGTGCAGTGCAGTGCAGTTCTGGAGCAAGCCATCCCATACAGAGCAGGAATGTACTCGGGGAGCCCCTCACACACCCCCCACTCCAGCACAGAGTCATCAGGGAGAGGGTGACGCAGCACTGCTAGCACCTGACAATGTTCCTGTCCTTGCATCCTGAGCAAAGTGCATTTAGGCTGGGCCTTAGCTGCAGGCAGGGCTTTATCCCATGCACGTGTATTCCCACACTGTGACCATCTGCAGTGTGCAATCACCTCTGCACTCATCACCCTCCCAGCTCACGTCTCCTGGGAGTCTGGATGACCTGCAGAAAGAGCTTCCTTGCAAATACAGGTCCTTGGGACACTGGAGTAATAGTGTGTCTCGCTGTGCTCCTCTCCTCTCCACATGCAATGTGAAGCAGATGTTTCTTTAAACAGCCTGACCTGAGGAGTGCTACCATTATCTCAGGTAGAGCAAAAGCAGCCCCGGGCTAGGAAACAGAGTCCGGAGCGCAGAGCCTTGCTCCCAGCTATGCAGGACCACTATTTCTCGTTGAGCACATACATCTCTCTGTGCTCTGGATCTGGGCATTGTTCTTCCTAGGGCATTTCTGGTTCCCCATTCTGGCTTTGAAAGCAGTTGCGTGCCATTTCAGCACAGGGCCCTGCGACAGTCCAGCTTGCTGCAATCTTTTACTCACCCTTCTTAGTTCCTCTGTCCTAGGGATGCTTTAGGAGCTTGTCAAGCATCTTGAGCTCTTCTTAGCTGATATGTCAGGATCCATTCACCTCCATGCTCAGGCAGATGGGGCTGGTGAGCCCAAACAGAAAAGATATGCAAAAGGATCACATGTTTTCACTCAAATTTACTTTTTGATCCTTTAGTTCTTTGTGGCTGAGGATCACTTGCTTTAATTGAGATGCAAAGATTATTTTGCTTGCCAAGAGCAAAAAATAATGCTGTCTAGATGTGTTTTCAAAAAGAAGTCATTTTGGTTTCACTCTGTTGCTGGCCAGTGATGTTCCTGTAAGCGCATAGGTTTTGTGCACATCTGTGGTTTCTATTAAAAACACTGCATACTACTACAGTTGAGCCAGAGATCCCACTTTTGCATGCAAAAATGAATTGCATCATGTTATTAAAGCTATAATCGTTCTCTTACAAGGCTGTAACTTACGTCATCCTCCTTCTTAATATTGTAGGAGGCTTTTACTACGTGGCAAATTTTTCCTGATGTTATGTACTCTAAGGCAAAATTCTGTTTCATTGAGGTTATGTTCATTTCCCTGCCCCTGAAATTGAGCCTTGCTCTGATTTAGTTATATTTGGATTATTGAGGAACTGCTGTGATTGCAGACAACACTTGCTAATCTGCTGCAGAATTTCTCAAAGACACTAATGCTGACTGTGTCTGTAACCTGGCAGCCGAGCCCCATCAATCATGCTAGGCAAAGCTTAAACTCAAGTGAGGATAAAAAGGCGAGACAGACCGTGCCTGTCGGCTTTGCTGCTTGCCACATCCAGCCTCCTCTCAAAGGGACTTCAAAGCATGACCTAAAAAGGGGCAAAATGCTTTGAGGCATTTCCATTCTGGCAAGAGGAGCAGTGCTGGGTGGGACTGGTCGGTGTGCACAGGTGCCATTCAACATCTGGTTTAACACAAGGTGTGCACAATTGTGACAGGCACCAAACCCAGGGCTGCGTGTCTTCCCTAGGGTCTTATGTCCAGCAGGACATCCATCCCTTCTCACTCACTCCTGCTTGTGGCAGCTGCTCTGGTAACTCTACCAGCTTTCATGGTAACTAATGAAGGTAGCTGTGACCTTTAGAGAGAGACATGTCAGTGGCAGCAAAATAACGAGGAGAACTGGCAGCACACTTTTGTGGTCTTTCTGCTAGCAGTGAATCATCATAGGGGGAAAAAGTGTCTCTTATTGCATTTATTTTCAATGTTTAGTTCTTACTGTGCTTTTTGCCCCCTCAATTAAGGAGCTATTTATTTCCCAGTATTTCCTCTCCTCGAAGCTGCCTATATGCAATGATTCAGTCTTGCAGGAAGCTGAACAGAGCTCCTTAGCCCATGTTATAAAGCCTGCACAACTTATTTTCTGTGGCAATTTTCAGTGTCCCTTTAAAACATCCACACGCTGCAGGTCTGTGTGCACCATTCAGTGATGGGTTTCAGCAGTTGGGTATGCAGAAGGAGGTCAACCTCCCTTCCCTTCTCAGCTCTTCTGTTTGCACACAAGAATTGCGTTTGCCCTTTTTCCCAGGGCTTCCTGCTGTTGTGTTGTTTGTCCACTACAACCCCTACATCCCTCTCAGGGTCACGGCTGTCCTGGATACAGATGCCATCCTGTTGGTATTCGTGTGTGGATGCTCGTGGTTCGTGTGAGCCCAGCTTCCCCAGCAAGGCTGAGTCCGGCCCTCCCGGTGGCTGCACCCTCCTACTCCTGCTTTACCCCTCCAAATAGTCCTTGTTGTGCTTATGTACTTCATCCCCAGTGGCTTTAATTTTAAGACCAGATCCTTCGTTAAAAATATTGTCCCCAGAAAAACACTCTCTTTGAATCATCACCTGTTAGCAATTACTTTTCCTTTTCTACCCTGGGTCTGGTGGTGTGGGATGGGGCCCTTTCCCCTGACACTTCTCAGCTGCTTTCAGGAACTAGATGTCACTTGGGGATGACGTAGAGGTATCTTTTGGCTGTTGAGTAAGGCTAAGGTGCAATTTAGTGTCTCCATATTGCTACCGTGCACGGCTACCTGTGAGTGGGGAGTCGTGACAAGGCAGGTTGTCCTCTTGCCACCAGGCCAGAAGTTCAGGTGCTCTGAGGCTTTTGGGTATCTCAGAGCAGGGGGCTCTCAGTGTCCCAGGGGGGCAGAGGTAAAAAGCTGCAATATCATGCAGGTCAGCAGGAGAGATATATTTACAAAATACAAATTTTCCCATGCTTTGTGTCCCCCGACCCTTGGGCAGGTGTTATGTTCCTGTTCTCCCAATGGCTCCTGCATTGGATTCCCTGCTGGGTTTGATCTGTCAGGCACCTAGCCAGCCTGCCTGCCTTCTTGGCATGCAGGCCAAGATCTCTTTTTGTTTTTGAAACTGTTAAGAATGGCTTTTTCCTTAGTGGTTTGAGTTTCCTGCAGCAACCCCTCTGAATCAGAAATTACAAAGCGCTGGAAAGCTGCTGTTTGCTCTTATCTTCTTTCCTGCTTGCCTCAGGTATTCACTCCACCTCACACAGCCAGCCAACATCGGGGAGGTTCAGCAGTTGAAAGTTAATGGACCAAATCCTTACTGTTACGTTGAGGGAGAGGTGGATGTTGTTAACCAGCACTCTTCAGAGACACTGCTAAAGTAGGCTCTATGTGTGTCACTCCGTGTCTTGAGATGCTGAAGTAAGATAGGCTGTTATCTGAAGTTTTCTCTTTTTGCCTTTGAGCAACTACTGATCTTGGCCCACAGATTCTTCTTAATTATACTTTTTTACATTCCCTTTGAAACATTGCCTCCCAGTACCTGTTAGGCTTTTTCCAGGGCAGCGGTTAGGACATAAATGTGCAGAGATACTAAGCTGGGGAGGGATTTGCATTAGGAAATCGCTTTAGACAGACCGTTCAGTTTCCCTGATGCATGGGGAAGCTTCTGCACATCCACAAACAGCTCAGCAGTGTGCCAGTGAGTGCAGCGGACCAGCAGCAGTGCTGTGCTGGGCCTGTACCCTTTGCCTGTGGTGCCTCTGTGATGGGACCTAAAGCCCCAGTACTGCCGTAAGGCAGCAGCAGTGGGAGAGTGGCTGGATAGGCCAAAGAGTGGTGCCAGGGTACTGGGAATCACCAGGAGAGAAACGAAGAACAGCCCCCAAGTGCACCTAATGCCACGGCATCATAGATTGCAAGTGAGGGAGGAGCCCAGGACCCGTCCCTGGGTCTGGTGATGCAGCGTGGGACCCGTTCCCCTGACACTTCTCAGCTGCTTTCAGGAACTAGCTGTCACTTGGGAATGATGTAGATGTATCTCACTCACCCAGAGGTGGTAAACCAAATCATAAATTTGCAACCGTGAGGCCAGAAAGCCTCACAGCAGAGATGGAGAACAGAGACAGAGGAGGAAATGGATGTGACAGAGAGAGCAACAGAATTTCTTGGTAACCTCAGGCTGATGGCACAACTCAGTTTCCTGGGTGAGTGAGTGGAAGTTATGAACCCAGTTCACGTGCATCTGCATATATGGCCAACAGCAACGTGTCGGTAGGTGGTGCGTAGGGTTGTGGGGCTTTCTGATCTGTGTGTGGTAATCGTATCAAATACAGTCTATAAATCTAAAATTTGTCATGCAACAGAGGCTCCTACCCACATCTGACTTTGTGTCTGTTCTGAGCAAGTAGGTCATCAATGCTCAGCGGATGTTTTATTGCTACTTATGAGCTACTTATGGAAGCACTCTTTTTAGAAAAGGCTGGAGCCGAGTTCCCTTTTACTGCCCCTTTTGCCTATAATCCTCTATTTGCATCTTGTCCGGGTTGCACTTGTTGGACCAGTATGTGTGTTGGAGAAAGCAACGGCTGTTAAACCCATTTATTAGCAGTTGCTTTCTAAGCCTCAGGTTGTTGTTTATTTGCTATTTTTAAAAAAGTACAGCAAGCTGGACAGTTTTCTTCTTTTTTTCTACCTCAGTGATGAAAATATCAGAGCTATTCATATCATTTTTAATGACTGTTAATGTGCCTCTCACTTTACTGGCTTGATCATCCTGATGTGATGAAGAAGCAATCAAATCACAACGTGCCACTGGAATAACAAGCAAGCAGTGGAACAATAGCCAATAATGATATATTTATGGATACATTCTTTCAGATAAGTTTGGAGAATAATATCAGGGTCATTAACTTAAATTTTTGAGTCCCATCAAGATGACCCAGCCAGTTTACCAAATCTTGAAGGTGAAGATCCAACTGTGCCTAGGCAGTCAAACATCTGAGTGGTGGCAGAGACTCCCTTTGGCTGTCACAAATTTATCAGCAAAGTGGACCGAACACTTGTTCTCCTGGGCTACAACTGCTTAAGAGAGAAATTGTCAGTGTTAGGTAATCCCCACACAAAGAGCAAACCTTCACAAAAGAGAAATGCTAGGTGTGCCTTGGGTCATCACTCTTCCATCTGCTGATGAAGAGAGCTTTCCAGCTGATCCCCATCTTGGTAAAGGTACAGACTGACTGAGTGGCCACCCACTAGTGCCTTTGCTCAGCTAAGTAAAGGTTCTTCAGTTCCTTCCTCCAGGTGAAATTTTTCCAGGCTTTAGGAAATCCCATCTTCCTGACCTTCCTCCAGGTTCTCCACCTCTTTTTTTTTTTCATTCTTTTAAGGATAATCTGAAGGTCTCCAAGAAGTTTCAGCCATTCTTAGGAAAACTTCTCCATACAGTTTAGCCCATGCGTGGATTTTAAGAGCATTTTAACATAAGCAATTGCTGCTCTTATCTTTTCTTACATTCTGCTAGATCAAAGTTTGTTCATTTATCATTGGTTTTGTTTCTAGACACAGAAGACAAATATTTAATGGTCATTTTTGCCTCTTCTGCATCATTGCTGATAGTTCATACCATCCCTGTCTAATAACAATTCTATACCATATGTACAATTTCTTCTGTTCCTGAGAGATGTAAAATATTCTTACTGTCCTTAAATTTTCTACCTTTAGCTTCCTGTGTCGGTTTGGATGAAAAATTAATTCGTTGTTACCAATTTTTTCCCCTTTCTGTCAAATACATCGTCTCAAGCAGAAGGGAGGCTTAATAAGTTATATATTCCAGGCCCAAATGGGGCTGCCCCATGGTCAACACTCAGCAGACTCGTAACAAACACCTCCTTGCTATGCACTCACATGGACAAAACTAGGCAGCAGCTGCTGCAGGGCCCCTGGGAAAGTTCTTCAAGCTGTACTCTTTGTCCAGTCCCTCTCATGTGCTCCCAAATGCACACACACCCCCACCCCACAGACTCTGTGTTACACAGGCACGTACAGACTCTGCAGACATCCCCGTTCCTCCGTGCAGTTTGGCTGAGAGTCCAAGGTTTCTTTGGGAAAAGATTTTTGCTGTGCGTTGGGGTTGTTTCCCTCCCTTTCAGTTTTTAACTAAAGGTCTGTCTCTTCAGCTTGTGACAAGAGATGAGACTTTACTTTCTCCTTCCCTTTCTCTGTCAGCCTTTTAGCCCTGAAGAATGACGAGGCAGTGACAATCCTGTGCAATGCAATTCTGGAGGGAAACTGTCTCTCATCGGTGGTGACCCACGCCTGGAAGGAGATGGAAGAAAGAATCCTTGGGTTTGGAGATTTGGTAAAGATGCTAATGTCCACCTTTGACCCCCACTGTAGGCAGGGCTCCCTGCAGTGCTGACCACAATGCTCCAGTGGCCAGAGCTCATCAGCACTGTTCTTTCAGGTGCCACCTCCTGGGAGAAGCTGACCTGGGTGACCAGGGAGGCAAGCTCCAAGCCAGGGGTATGGGAGCTCCTCAGCCTCCTTTTTCCCCCCTGACCTCCCCACTGCATCCACCCTAGGTGTGCGACAGCCTCGGGCGGTATCACAAGGACCTGTGCCCCAACTGCGCTTTCTGCTCGCTGAAGAGAGAGCAGTGTCGGAACATCAATATCCTGAACCGTGTTCGCTGTGAGACAGACGACTTCATCACCTACATCAACCCTCAGATCTCAGCCCAGTACCAGGCTGCAGGCAACAAGGTACCGAGTGTGCTGCATCTCCAGCCAGCCTCTAAGGAGGAGCCTGGACTGGGTGGTGGGGAAGGGGAGGAAGAAGCAGAGCTCTCTTTATTCCACCCCTTTGCAGACCAGCTCCCCAGCGACGCTGGAGCACTATGGCATGGAGGGTTTCAGACGGCTGAGTCCGGAGTACTGGTGCAGCCAGATGGCCACCCATGGCTGTGAGAACCCTCGTGTGTCACTCTGGCTGAAGACAGAGTATACCACCTTCCACGATGGAGATCTCCCAAGCCAGGTGGGTGCCTGGTAGGTGCTCCCAGCCCTCCTTCTCCTCTTCTTTCTCTGGTCTTCATTCCCATCTCCCCAGATCTGCGACTCGGGCGGAGTTCAGCACCCCAGCTACTGTGCATTCAAGAGCCACCAGTGTCTGCAGCAGACCCTCTACAACCACAAGGTGAGAAGCAGCCTGCAGTGCCCTTTACACAGCCTTCTCCTCCATGGCTACCTCCTCCACAGCCAGCCCCGAGTCCCTGCAGGACTCACTGGCCCACTGCTTGTCCCTCCAGTAGGACACACTTGGCTGTGTTTGGGGGGGGGGGGGTGACAAAGAGTGACCCGAGCACAGCTGGGATGTAATTGAGGCAGTAGGATTTGCACAGATGCTATAAGAGGTGGCAGCGGAGACAGACACTAATGTTGAGACAGAGGAGCTGTGGGGAGCCTCCTACCCATCAGGGTATCCCTGTGTATCCCTGCGGGGAGGGATCTCCACCATCTACTGGGTGCTTCCTAGGTGGTAACAAAAAACAGAAACACCAGAGCAGGACAGAGGGCTAGCCCGTATCTATCATCCTCTGCCTCCCTCTTCCCAGCTGGTTCTCCTCTCTTCCCTCTGGTGCTCCCATCATCCCAGCCTCCAGATGCTGTCTATCATGGGGGTCCTCTTTCCCTGGGGGAAGGATGGGCAGTGGTATCAGCCCTATGAACTCAGGCTCTCCTTGCAGGTGTCTCGCCGCGCCTGCCGCAGAAATGAGACATATCAGGTGCTGAGTAAGAAGGAGGGAGAGGAGGAGGTGCGGCTGTGGCAGCAGAGGTTCCTCAGCCTCACCAAGGCGTGATGCACAGTAGCGGGGGGATGCACGGGAAATGCAGGGCTCCAGAGCAGGCTCTCTGGGCCTGTGGTGGGCCAGAGAGCCTTCATAGACTTGGACAGCTCTTCCCAGACCCCTTGCTGGCCAGCCAGATCATCATGGTGAAATCTCCCCCTCTGAGCACCTGCTCTGCACCATCGGCAGTGGCACACCAGGAACAGAGCCTCACTCAACAGCATTTCACTGAGGCATCTGCTGGAACTCCTCCTGAAAACATTTTCTCCAGCCAAAGGAGCAGCTGAGCATCAGAGAAGGCATCAGCCCTGAGAATCTGGATTTAGAGCCACCGGCCCAAGCGTCCTTGTCTGAAGTCCCCAGCCATCTCTTGCCTCCCTCCACCTATACGAATCAGTAGTTCTCCCAAGGATGAGTTTTATTGAATAAAGAGTTTATTTGTTCCACAAACCTAATTTGCTCCCTTCTCTCTGCTGCTTCCACTCTATTACACCCCTCAGTGACTCCTTTCACACCCGAGGTGGGTCCCTGCTCGCCCCTGCTCCGCTCCCTGGTGTTCCTCGCTCGCTGCAGCCCATGAGGCTGCTGAGCACGGGGACTCCAGCGTGGCCTCTTCCCATCCCAGCCCACAGGAGGGAGCAGAGCCAGGTACCCTCCAGGTCCCAAGCGCCACACATGAGGAAGGAGCTGACATACACACTTTGCTTTCCATTGCAGCTGGTTTATTTCTAAAGTTTAGGGGTTTATTGGGCCTGTGTCCTCTGACCCTCCATCTGGAAAAATAATTCAAACCACAAAAAGCCCCATGAGGCTGGCGGGAGGGTGCTGTGTGGGGCGCACACAGGAGCCGATGGCACCCTTGGAGCCTGGGGCTGCTCTCTGGCAGGGCAGCAAAACCCTCCTGCTCCCTCTCAGGCTGTGTCTCCCCCACGCCTTCCCCTGCTTCCCTGTATCTCTCCCCAGGCTGTCCTCTCCCCAGCTGCCTCCCAGTCCCCCGGCAGCCCCCGGCAGCCCCGCGCGCTCCCCCTCAGCGGCAGCTGTGCACCTCCACCAGGTGCCGGCACTGCTTGCACTTGACGGAGCAGCACCAGCAGAACTCGCAGCTGCATCGCTCCACCACCTCCGCCTGGGCCATGCGGAAGCCCCTTCCGCAGCACAGGAACTCGCAGCCGTCCATGGCCGGGGACGTCCGGTTGCACTGGCGGCCAGAGGTGCCGAAGACCCCGTGCCGAGGGTCCCGGTCGCAGAAATCTGGGCTGGCCAACAGGTAGACCAGGTCGTGAGCTGTGTAGGGCTTGAAGCGAGAACTCTTGGGCACCAGGAGCTTGCGGGAACTGACCCGCTTGGGTTGAACCTCTGTCGCCCCCTCAAACTTCTCCTTGAGGACGTTGCCCACCTTGCGGAAGGGAGGCATGACCTACCAGCATGTGCGCACCTCACAGGAGCCTGACACACCATGGCACTTGCACTCCACCTTCATGTGGGCCAGGAGAGCCTGGGGAGCAGGAGGAAGCTGCCAGCCAGACCCGGGACACCCTGCCCTACACCTCCCATGCCTGCAGGCACCCCAGCAGCCGCCGTTCCCCCCCAAACCCTCCTACAGGACCGGAGGGCAAGATCACCGGAAGGGAAGGGAGAAAAAAAGTCTTTTTAAGCCAGGGCAATATGAAACAGAAGGGGATCCACTCTGTGGGAAACAGGCTGGCTTGGGTCTGTAAGAAAAATCCCTGAGGCAGGAGAAGAGATGGGGACCTGCTCTGACCCATGGAGCTGTGGGGAGGGGAACAGATCCACCCAGAGCCAGAGGATGTTCAAGGGACCAGATCCGACAGCGGCCACTGCAGAAAATGGTGTCTTTGCTCAGGGGGGGCTGGAGGGACAGGGGAGCCCTTCAGAGCAGAACAGAGAAACTAATTTCCGTTGCAGAAAAGGCCAAGGAAGGTAAAACACAGCTGGGCTCTGTGAGGAAAAGGAGAGTGCACAGAGGAGGGCAGGGGAGGCTGGGACCCCACTCTGCAGGTGAGGAGCCAGCACGGCGTGAGTGGTGCAGTGCTGGGCTGAGGAAAGGCATCAGGACACAGACCCTCTCCGGGAACCCGTGGCTGCCCTGAACTGCTCCTCAGGGTACGGGGGCGCTGGACCGTGCTCAGCCTAGCCAGGGAGAAGCTCCTGAAGCCAGGCTTGCTTCCCAGCCCTTGTTCCTGCCCTTACCTTCCTCCCAGCCTCGTTGTTGTGCAAGTTCATGAGCGCTCGGCTGGAGGACACACCATGGCTCCTCTCTGGGTTGTCTATGAAGGCTTGAGAGAAGGCAATCCCATAAGACAGGTTATCAGAACAGCCCGACCATTGGAAACCTGCAGAGGGAAAGCGGCTATGAGATGAAGGACGAGGAGCCCTAGGAGGAGCTCCCAAAGGGCTGAGGGCTGTGGAGAAGGGAGGTATCTCCTCCCCTGGTGAGGGTATCCCCCATGGATCTTCTCTGCCATCCCTCACTGCCACCAGCCTCCTCCTTCACCTTCAGGGCTGATTCCTCGGATCCTGCGGTCGCAGCCACACTTCTCCAGCTCCCCACGGCTGCAGGCACGAGTCACAGCAAAGGCAACGCCGGCAGCGGAGATGGCGTGGATGAAAGCAGACTCCCGTGTGCCTGCAGCGGGGCGAGAAAAGGCACCAGTCTGCGGAGGGGGAAGGCACTGTTGGGACACGGCGTGGCAGGAAAGAGGCTGTGACTGCCTGCAGGAAGGATGCATTCCGATGGAGACTGCTTGGGAGAAATCTCTGTCAGGATGTTCATCTAGTGCTGCAGTTCCCGAGGCCTGGAGATGGCTCTGCGGAGTCCTTCTGGCTCAACGCCCTCTCCTTTGGCACCCTCAGTTCCTGGGCCAGGCATCCCATTGAGGGACAGAAGTCAGCAGCCCCCAAGGGAAGCGAACAGGGAGTCGTGGTGGGGGAAGCCAGGGGCTGAGCCTCCCACAGAGAGGGGTTTGTCAGGGAGGACCCTGCCGCCTTGTCTGTAGGAGCCAGAGAGCCCCTGCTCGTGGCTCCTCCCATCCAAACACATGCAAAACCTTTCAGTGCTGTTTTAGGGGCACAGGCAGATCCTTCTTCCTTGGTCTGCAACAAAAGAGGGACTGCAGACTCAGAGCAAAAGGTTTGATTTGAGCTGCTACTCTAAAGGGCCAGGCTAGTGGCAGGTTGGGGGAGAAGATCTACCAGTCTGTAGAGCTGGTACCCAGAATGGGCCAGATGGGACCTAAAAGCCAAGCCTGGCTGAATGAGGAAGAAGTTTAGCCAGAATATTAATATTTGTAACAGCACATGCATTTGTTTCAGTTTGCTCTGTTTTAACAGCTATGTTAGCATGTGGAAGAAGGCACTGGCCACTCCGGGGCTGGTCCCAGTGTGACACTTGCACACTAGCCTAGGAAAAGCCGATGTGTCAAGGGGATCCCATGGGCCTACTGAAAGGACTCCTTGCCAGCTCTGCCCGCCCCGCCTCCCCCTCGCTGACCTTGGATGGTGACCTTGCCGAAGACCTGCAGCCCCTGCAGCGTGGAGCAGTTCCACCGCCGAGAGTGAAACTGGTGCTGGCACTCCTAGACAGCCAGCTCCGCGCCTCACTTCACCGCATCCATGGCTTCCACCTGCCGCCGGCAAACCCGGACCTGCTCTTTTACCAGTCCCGTCAGACCCTCACAGCCACTGGGGTCCTGGAGGACTGCCTGCAGAGAAGGCTGCTTGGCCAGGTACCTGTGGGCCAGGGGAGAGATTTAGTCATAGATGGGATAGAGCCAAGGCTATGTCTGAGGGGACTAGCCCTCTATAGCCTTATTTTAGAGCAGAAATGGGGTAGGGAAGGGGATAAGCTGCCTCTTGTCTGTGCCAAATTGGACATTCATGCTCCCCGTCCTGGTCTGCACCTCTTCAGCTTCACCGTCCCTGTCCCTTCATGCTCCCAGAGATGCCCCTTCTAATGTGCTGCCTTAGCATTGCCCAGGTTCCTTCTTCCACCCTTTTCTCACAGACCTGCCTGTTCTCTTGGGAGACAGCACCTCCCCAGGTGACTTTCCAATCCAGACAATATAAGTGCAAAGCATACTTACAGCCAGGTCACAGCAAGGACGTGCTGCACAGGGATCAGCACCACATACAGCCACACCATCTCCATCCTGTCCCCTGCAAAACTCCACCTTCAGCCACAGTGCAGCAGCCACCTGAATCCCCTCCTGCGACCTCCCACTGCCTGTGCTCGACAGTCACTCTCACAGCAGCTCCAGCCCACCACTGCAAAGCACGGGTAGCCCCTGCCCTGGGCAATGACCATGGGCTGTCCTGGTGCGCCTGACAGCATCGGAGACCCAGTGGCCTGCAAAAACCTGCTGGGTTGGCCCTGCGAGGGCGTCCACGCTGGTGCTGTTCCCTACCTACAACTCAGGCAGCATCGTGGGAGAGCTCTGAACTAGGGCTCTGGGGCGTGCATCCGTCAGAGGCAGCTCACATGGCTGGGGACAGCATCAGTGTCAGACCCCCAGTCTCTGCTGTCCTGTCAGCAGACGATCTGGTTGTCTTCCTCCACGGTCAAGTCACCTCATCAGCAGGAAGCAGCTCGAGACCCAGTCAGCCGCAGAGAGAGCCTTCCACACAAGAAAAACCTGGCAGCACCAAGCAGCTGTCGTTAGACCCACCGGCTCGTCATCACTTTGTCACCAAGCCCTTTGGGGAGCTGGAGAGTTTCCCTGCAATGACAGCTCACAGGAGCAGAGAGGGGAAGACCTGCTGCCTCCCTCATCCCCAGCCACCGTCCCTGAGGACCCTCCCTCATCTGCCTCCGTCAGGCTGGAGATTCTTCTTTCCTACCCTGCAGCCCACATAGCTACAGCAAACAGACCCAGCCCAGCTGCTCCCTGGCTCTCTTAACTCTTTCCCTGGCATGTCTCCCTTCACCCCCTTCATGTTCTTCTCCATGGCAAGAGGGACAGTCCTTGCTCTTCTCCTAAGCAGGCATAATGGGGTGGCTGCCCCTCTTCTCAGTAGGTAGCCCTTTCCTAAAGCCCCTGAGAGTCCAGGAAAATGTGAGTTGTGTGACCGGGGAGCTGAAACACCCTGGGAGAAAAGCCTGCCATTCCCCCAGCAGGCCTGGGAAACACCAGCTGTCCCCACCGCCCTGGAAGGTGAAACTCCTCATGCAGCCCAGAGGTTTCTGCTTTTCCTGTCTGAATCATTCAGAAAGTGAAACACGGCTGCTCTGCCCCCGCTATGGTTCTTCCACCACGGCCCCACATGTGAGTTAACCGCTTTGCTGTGCTCTTCCACTTTTCCTTGCACAAAGAGGTCTGAAGAGCATTGGGCTTTATCAGTCATCCTTTCAAACCTGAGCAGCCCCTCTGTTGTAGCATGCTTTCCACCTCTCTCCTTGCCTTTCCAGCTCCCCGTGTCCCTCGTTCTGTCGGGTCCCTGCTCCTGCTTTCTGGAGCCAGCGCTCTGGGGTGGCAGGCGTGTTGGGATCTGCAGCATCAGGGTGTAGCCTCCAACACACACCCCACTAATCTGGTCTTACCTGCTGTCGACTCACACAGCGGTGAGGGAATGCCAGGGGTTGCGCTGCTCTTCCCCACAAGCTGAGCCCCCAGGAAAGAGCGAGGGGTGAAGGTGTGAGCCCACCCGGGCAGTGAGGAGCCGGAGTTTGCGGGCTGATGCACCAAGACCCGGTGAGGTGAGTGGACCTGGCTGGGTGAGGGATGCTGTGGGGCAGCGCGGGATCGCAGGCTAGGCTAAGTGCCATTGTGTCCTCCTCTTCTGACACACACGGTAAAGCCAGGACTTCCAGGCTCAGCCAGGTATGGGCACATGTGTGCAAGGGGCGAGGGCCGCAGGGGAGGGGAAAGTTCCCACAGAGGATGTCAGAGACTCCTTTTGCAAAGGAGGACACCACCCCACCCCCCCGCAATATATCTGCAAGCCTTTATCAGTACCAGAGCCTTGATGGGAACTGAAGAGACACAAAAAAGCTGTGAGAACAAAGATCCCAGCAACTAGGAAGTGAGAAAGAGGGTTTGGTTAAAAAAGAGAGGCACTAAAAAGCAGCAGGGTGAGATCAGTGGTTCGGGTGCTATTGTGCCCTCCAAGGATTTATGAGCAGCATGAACATATATCCCTTGGCGTGTCACTCCCTGAATGAGAAGGCAGTGATGGCAGAACAAGGGACGCAGGGAATGAGAAAGTCAAACACCAGCAGCAACAGCCAGCAGCAGTGGAGCCAGGCAAGGGCTGCAGAGAAAATCCGTGGGATTGACAGGACTCTGAGCCTTTGCGCTGGCTAGTGATCAAATCGACTTTGCTCTCACTTCCCATATTTCACTTCTACCTCCTGTTTGGCAATATTTTGGGGAGGGGGATGTTTTAATTTTCCCCTGACAGTCCTGGGGGTGGCTGAGTTAGCATGTGAGCAAAGACAAGCAAGTATTTGGCACTATGACTCAGGGCAGGTCTCCTCAGTTGCAAGGACACCTGGGTGTTGCTTCTTTCATGATTACGTTTGCTTTCATAGGATGTGTTTTAGCTTATCAGCTTTGGATAGCAAAGTTCACGCTTTGTGGCCAGCCAGAAGTGCATCAGGAAGTGAGAAAGGAGGGGAGATGAACTGCAGCATGACAGACGTAGGACCAGCCATGGCGCGGTAGAGGACGGCTGTGGTTTGGATAAACAAGTAGCCAAAGAGCCTGCCTGGTTCTGTTTTGATTCAAGCTGCTTGCAGTTCTGGTGACTGGATCGAGACCTCTGCAGTGACAGCGATCGCTCGCCGGCAAGCCCGCGTGCACCCTTGGCTCTTCACCAGCAGAGAGGTAAGTGAGACGGAAACATCTGGAGAGCTGGATGGTCTGGGCGCACCGGGCACTGGTCCCCGTGAGCTGCTGTGCATGTGCGTCTAGACCTGACCACAGGGCACTTGGGGAACCCTCTACGCCTCTTCAGTTGCCTAGAGGTACAGGGCACATCTCAGTATTTATTCAAATGGAGGCTTCCTTTGGGATCCTGTGATACTAAAACCATGGGCCTCCTGCAAGGCTTACTTGCCAAGGTGCCCACAATGGAAGTCCTCTCCCATGGGGCCTTCAGGAGATTAAGTGGGGTGACACCTCTAGGGAGCAGGCAGCAGCAGTGTGATCAGACCTCGTGAGTTAAAAACAGAGGTCTCAGCTTTGGTGTCATGTATCTCATTAAAAACAAGCCACCCTAAGTCTTGAATGTCTTCATGGTTCTAATCATCACAATAATCTAATTTCTGAGTTAGAAAAAAGGAGAAAAGTGGGGCTTAAATATCACCTACAGCAGGTAAAAAGCACCCACATTTATGAAAAATTATACCTTCCATTTCTAAAGCAAAGTTGGGTGTTTTTTTTGAGGTTTGGTGCGTTCTTTGTTATTTCCTCTCTGTTTCAGATTTACTAAGCGAGCTTGTGCAGTTTGTGTTTTCAGCTGCACTGCTCTGCACCCTGACGCTGTGTTCTCTGTCTGCATCCCCAGGGCAGCCCCAAAGCACGCCAGGATTTAAATGACAAGTCTCTCTCTCAGAAACACTGACCCTGCAGCATGCTCAGCAAGATTTTTCTAGCTGTCTTTTTCCACCTCATTTCTCAACCCCATGCATAACGCTGTGTCCCACCATGCTGTGCTCCTTTGTCATTTCTGCGGTGCTAGGAGGCAGCAGCTATTGGTGAGATAGTGTCAGGAGAGAAGATGCCCAGGACCAGGCAGCGAGATGCCAGGCACACATCTCATCTCAGGGCACACCTGCCTGTTCCAGCCCCTGCATGCAAGTACAGCTAGGGTTTTCCCACACCCCAAAAAAAAAATTTCAAAATCCCCATGTGTTTTGCATGTCCTGGGGGGCACTTCTTGCTAGCAGCTGTTTTCCTGCCTCTGGCAAGAGGTGCCCACCTTGAGCCCAACCTCTGGCTCGTCTCAGTCCAGCACCCCACGCCAGCCAGGGCCCTGGGCAGCTCCTGAGCGCTTAGGGGAGGCAGGTGGCTGTTGTCCGAGTGGGGTGGTCACAGGAGGAGGTGTATGGCAGGGGAGGATGGTGCATTGTTTTTCAACTGTTTTTTTGGGGGGGGATTGTCTGCCCATCCTCCAGCATCACTTTCTCCTCTCCCCTCACACAACAACAGCAGGCAGCGTTGCCCCCATCTCACACCTATACCAGCACCTCTTCCTCCCTCACCGGTGTTTTTCCTTCCTTATAGTTTCTGCAGCCTCCCCTGCAGCAGCTGCTCAGTGTGTGTGTGTGTGTGTGTCTGTGTGTGTGTGTATATACACACGCACATGTGCACATGTGTCATGTCTATGTCATTCCCCCTGCCCACCCCCCAGAGCATGAATACTAGCAACAAATTCACTTTCCACCTGCAAACAGAAAGAAGTACCTGCCTAAGTTGCAGCCGTAGTTTGAATTGCTCTTTTCTACCCCTGCTGGGGAAAAGTCCATGGTCTGGGAAGATGGCCTTCAGGGGCTCATACTGATCTTCACTGAGAGGTAAAAAGATGCTTCCTCCACCTCCTGGGCCACATAAGGTCAGTCACCAAACAGAAAGTTCCCTCAGGATTTCAAGACAGCATCTCATCGTGAGGAGGAGGATGATTCAGCTGCAGTACCTTTGCCTCCTTATGTAGCTGATGACTTGAGACCTCTCAGAAGCTTTTGTGTAGAGCAACGAGTACTTGAGGTTCTTGTAGAGGCAGCCACAAAGAACATGGCCTGTGGCGCTCAGACATTAACCAACAAGGATAATTCAACCAGTTTCAGCTCTTCTGTCTCTCTGCTACCAGCCTGCTTTACCCATAGCTTTCCTCTTCAGTGAGGGACAGTCAAAACAGTACCTCCAGAGCTCTGCGGAGAAACGTTCCATTCCCACAACTTCATCTTTCCAAAGACCGTGCATGTACGCAGGTCATTTCAGGTCTCTGAGATCTTGATTACAGTATCTGTTATGTCAAATTTGAGACTATCAGCTTAGCTTCAATAACACCACTGTTAGTGGATTCTTGCTTCTGTCTTTCCATCCACCCACAAAAAAAATCCCCTCAAAAACCCCCAGTATGTTTTCCACTCTCAGTGATGTTTTCTGCCTGTTTAGAACTCTGCTGTTCGGTGTCTCGAAGGCTGAAGGGCTCGTATCTAAGGAAAGACCACTCAGAAAAAAAGAAAAGGGGATGGTGGGCAAAAAATTAAACAGATTTCTTGCACTGGTGTTCATGGCAGGAAACCCTGGGAGATTTCCATGCCAGAAACTCTCTTTACAGGGAAATTCATCAGAGGACTGTCTCTGATCAAAACAGTGGTAGGAATGGTTATGGAGCAGCAATATGAACTAAGCAATGTCTGAAACCACACAGCTCCTACCCCAGAGGTCTGAAAACAACTGAAGGGTGTAAGACCTGACTAACTGTGGTGTAGAAACATTTGCTTAAAACTGTTTTTAAAGGCTCACTAGCAGACACAAATTGAGAAAAGGTTCTTGGGGGATTTCAGACCAGGGAGCCTGATGTCTCTGCTGAACAAATTAGTAGAAGCTATAATAAAGGAAAAAATCAATTGGCATGCAGTCACCTCTAATTACTGGGGAAGAGTCGTCATGGCTTTTATAAAGGGATGCTGTGTCTCACAGTCCTTCTTTGAAGGAGTCAACAAGCACGTGAACAGTGGCCCATGTGGATTTCCAAAAGGTTTTCAAAAGGGCTCTCACCAATGGTGCTTAAAGAAATTTAGAGAAAAGGTTCCTACCTGGATAAAAAGTGCCTAAAAGACAGGACAGAATGAGGGTAGATGGGTTTTCTCAGTGGAGTTATAAGACACCAGTGCTGGGGCTTGGACTGTTTGACTTATTCATCAGGGATGAATAATAAAATAACAAATCCGTTGGAGATATAAAATTATTCAAGTTAGAAAAGATGAGGGTTGGCTGCGAAGAACTGCAGAGATTAAGAGAAGTGTGAGTGGCTGGCCTTAAAATAACAGCTGAAATTTCACCTAGCAAAGTGATGAGAAAAACCAATCTGAACTGACCATTACCCCTTGCAAATGAGTTCTACGCCTACTCAGCCCAGTGCAGCCACATCAATGACATTGTGTACATCTTGAGCACCCCACCATAGGGCTCACAAAGGCTGTAGCAGAAGTGGAAAGGTGCTGAGAAGGGCAACAAGGACAGAACGGCTCCTCTGTGAAGAACAGCTATGAAGACAAGGACCATTTAGCCTCAAAAAAAAAAACAAACGGTTACTGAGGGGGAATATGGTAGATGTTTATAAAATCATCAGTGATAAGGTGAAGGTGAATAGGGATGTTTTTTCCACTGTCTCTTCCAGCACTAAAACTAGGAACCACATCTAGCAGGTGGTGATTCAAAAATTAGTACAAGGAAGTGGTTCTTCGCCTGAGATGAGATTAAGCTGTGGAATTCCTTGGCACTCCTGGCACTGGATGTTGTAGATGGTAAATTTTACATTAACTCAAAAAGCAACTGGAAAAAATCATGAAAGAAAAGTTCCCTGAGGACTACTGAATACAAATAGGTCACCTCTGGCTCAGGAAATCCCTGGACTACAACATGCTGGAAGCAGAAAGAGAACTTTAGGGAGCATAACTACATGATTGCACTGTTCTTACATTATCCCTTCACCATCCATGATTTGAGATAGAATACTGGTTGTAGATAGACCACTGATCTCACACAGTATGGATAGTGTTTACATAGTATATTCTCTAGAGGTGTTCATTGAATACCTCTTGATAAAAAAAGCTTGTCTGTGGAGACAAGTCATCTTCACGTGACACCTGGCTGGTCTGGGCACACATGTTAGAGCATGTCATGTTCTCTCACAGAGTCTCAGTCTCACTCACTTTGTCTCTGTCAAGATGGAGGTCTCGCCAGTCTGTTCAGTCTGCAGTCATTGCAAGGTTTTGGCTCTAGCAAAAGCTGGCGTATCCTCCTTGAGACTTTTTGAGACATCTAATAATTTCACTTGAAACCAACAACATTCTTGCACATTTGCCTTGTCTTGCTGGATTAACTTATACTTTGTTCACACAAAGTTTTCATCCATCATTATCAAAGAAGGGTGAAAGCCACTCAGATGTAGCTTGACAAACCAGTAGAAAAGTTCCTCGAAGAAACCTGTCTTGGTGGCAGACCTGCCCAGCACCACAAAAGGATGGGCAAATTGATAGCTGTCTACCGTCTTGTAATAGACTTCCACTTTCATTGCTTAACATATTGTTGCCAGAATGAATCTTTTCTTATCTATGTGGTCAGCACACGCTGCTTCTGTCTTTCATAGATCCTCCCTCTAGATCTGTGCATTGCCCCACGATGCCACCCAGAAGGTCTGACTTGCTTGTCATGCCTGTCAAGTTGCTGATTAGCTTCCTCTTACATTAATATCAACCTTATGTAAAGCTTTCCTCTAGACAGAAAATTCTACTATCCTTTTGAGGTGAATCACACTCTACATGGGCTCTGTGAAGGAGTCCCTATACTAACTCCTGAAAACAGCTGTGGGGAACTGTGTCATACTTGCCAACCCCTATTCCACTGTGACAGCTTTGAGAGCAGATGTCTAGTTTTAGGATCATAGAATAATTAAGGCAGTCTCTAGCCCAACCTCCTACTCAAAGCAGAGTCAGCTATCAGATCAGATAAGGTTACTCTGGACTTTACAGAGTCTGGTTTTGAAAACTTCCAAGGATGGAGACTCCACAACCTCTCTAGGAAACCTGTTGCAATACCTGACTGTCCTCACAGTGAAAACATTTTTTTCCCTATATCCAGTCTGACTATCTATTACTTCAGTTTAAGCCCATTGCCTCTTGTTCCCCTGCCATGCCTCACCGTGAACAGCTAACTCTGTCCTCTACCAGTAGCCAAATTGCAGGTTTGGGGAGGGTGGAGGGTTGACTCCGGCTGGACAGCTGCCCAGCAAAGCTGCTCTGTCACTCCCCTTCCTCAGCTGGGCAGGAGAGAGAAAATATAACAAAAGGCTCGTGGGTCAAGATAAGGACAGGGAGATCACTCAGCAGTTAATGTCACGGGCAAAACTGACTTGACTCAGGGAAAAACTAATTTAATTTATTACCAATCAAATCAGAGTAGGATAATGAGAAATAAAGACAAATCTTAAAACACCTTCCCCCCACCCCTCCCTTCTTCCTGGGCTCAGCTTTACTCCCAAGTTCTCTACCTCCTCCCCCTGAGCAGCACAGGGGGACAGGGAATGGGAGTTGTGGTCAGTTCATTACACGTTGTTTCTGCTGCTCTTTCCTCCTCAGGGGGAGGACTCTTCACACTCTTCTCCTGCTCCAGTGTGGGGTCCCTCCCACAGGAGACATCCACCACAAACTTCTCCAATGTGAGTCCTTCCCACAGGCTGCAGTTCTTCACAAACTGCTCCAGCATGGGTCCCCCACAGGGTCACAAGTCCTGCCAGTAACCTGCTCCAGCTTGGGGACATCCATGGGCTGCATGTGGATATCTGCTCCACCATTAACCTCCACGGGCTGCAGGGGAACAGCCTGCCTCACCATGGTCTGCACCACAGGCTGCAGGGGAACCTCTGCTCTGGTGCCTGGAGCAGCTCCTCCACTCCTTCTTCACTGACCTGGTGTCTGCAGACTTGTTTCTCTCACATATTCTCACTCCTCTCTTCTGGTTGCTGTTGCACAGCAGTTTTCTTTCCCCTTCTTAAATATGTTATCACAGAGGTGCTTCCACCGTTGCCGATGGGCTCAGCCTTGGCCAGCGGTGGGTCCATCTTGGAGCCAGCTGGAATTGGCTCTATTGGACATGGGGAAAGCTTCTAGCATGTTCTCATAGAAGCCACTCCTAGAGTCCTGCTGTTACAAAAACCGTGCCACACAAACCCAATACAAGTAGGCTGCTATTATATCCCCTGGAGCCTTCTCTTCTCCAGTTGAACAAGAACAGTTCCCTCGGCATCTCCTCATAGGGCAAGTGCTCCAGCCCCCAGATTACTTTGGTCACCTTCCACTGGATTCACTCCAGTTGATCAATGTTTGGTGGGACAGTGCTATCATTAGTATCTAGAGTGGTTACCAGCCTCACGCTAACTTGGAGTCACAGATATGTTTGCCCACATGAATCCCATGGCCCTTCCTTCTTTGCTGTGTCCTCCCTTACCTGGCTGTACTGCTCTGTGTTTGTGGGACTTGGCCTGCTTCATTCTTTATGGTGTTGTAAGCAGGAAGATGATCTGAGGACATGCAATTCAAATAGGCACCACTGGTCCCATTCAAAAGAGAACACCAATGGAGCTGTATGAATGTAAGCAATGTAAGGAACTCCAGCTAGCTGGGACTCAGGTTTGTGTGAGTTGTTCCACCTATGAAAAGGAGCTAGGGTGGAGTCCAGTCTAACTGCAGTGTAATTCTTTTTATCTGCAATGGATGTACAAAGTCCTATTTCTCTGATATGAAACAATACCATGCAGTTTTTATTTTAAGTTCCTTCCAGTCAGCATTTTTCCCTCAAAATGCTTGCTCTCTTCTTTTTCTTTCTCTCTCTCTCTTTTTCTGGAGCTGTCTTGACTGCTTTTCCTGTGTGCTCTTGTGCTGTCCCTTTCTTGTATACATGTGCTCTCAGCAGTGATCAAAGCAACGTGCATTCTCTGGGGCTGAGCAGTAAATAATTATGTACAACAATTACCTTCTCTGTGCTCTGGCTTCTTCTGCCATGTAATTACTTTTCTACTGTCCATTTTTCTTAGTCTTTTGGTTTCTTTGTGAGCTCTTGCAGCAGAAGCCATCATGGTGGGATTTTGACCTTTCAAGAGGTTTCTCCCTCTAACTTAAACTCTCCTGTCTTGGTCTTCCACTCTGACCAGGAATTGTGCTGACATTCAACGACTGGCAATGACCCTCCATCACATCAGCATCCCCATAACCACTGGAAAGAATTGCTGAAGTAGAGGCAGAAGCTGACTACATTACCATCCCTGCCAGATGACCACTGACCAACAATCCAAAGTAGCACCAGTCAAGAGAGAGACGTGCCCATCTGTCTCCCAGCTGCAGATGAGGGGAATGACCTGCCCATAGCTTCTTAGAGGGGAATGACTTCTCTCAGTGCTTTTCTTTGTGCCTCTTTAGCCCACCAGCAGGCTCAACCATCTCAGCGAGACCCTCCCCTGATCCCTGCTGGGCATGTCAGCTTCCAATGCGTCTCAGACATGCAAGGATTACACCTTCAACCACCACCTCCTCCTGCCTGGCTACATCCTGATATTCATTACAGGCTTGATACTGAACGTGATGGCCCTATGGATATTCATTCGCTACCTGCGCCTAAAGTCTGTAGTGATGATCTACATGTTCAACCTGGCCATGAGCGACCTCACCTTCACACTCCCTCTGCCGCTGCGACTCTACTACTATTCCAACCACCACTGGCCCTTTGGTAACACCCTGTGCCAGGTCTCTGGCTCTGTCTTCCAGATCAACATGTATGGTAGCTGCCTCTTCCTCATGTGTATCAACCTGGATCGCTATGTTGCCATTGTCCACCCACTTCGCTGGCGCCATCTGCGGCGCCCCAAGGTGGCCAAGCTCCTTTGCCTGATTGTCTGGGTTGTGATCTTCACGGGCTCCATCCCGACAGCCATAGTCCACAAGCAAAACCACTGTGAGGTACACAACCAGACCATTTATCTGTGCTTTGAAAGCTTTAGTGACAACATGTGGCAGAATAACCTCTTCCCACTAGTTGTCCTGGCTGAAATCTTGGGGTTTCTCCTGCCTCTCAGCTCTGTGACATACTGCTCGATTCGGATCTTTCAGGAGCTCTGCCAGGACAGCCAGACAAAGACCTTGCGACAGCAGAAGACCGTCCGTCTCCTCTTGGTCAATCTGGTCATTTTCATCATCTGCTTTGTGCCCTACAACACTACCCTGGCAGTTTATGGGATGATAAAGGCCCAGGTGATGAAGGTTGATAAAGAAACACAGGCCTCCGTGCGTCAAGTGTTAATTACGACAATGCTGTTGGCCAGCATGAACTGCACGCTGGACCCCTTGATCTACTACTTTAGTACTGAGGGTTTCCGTAACACCTTTAAGAAACTGCGGCGGGGACAAGCCTGGGACTCAGATACAGGGACGCTTAAGAATCAGGTTGTGGAGAATAGGTCGACCCGAGACCATACTGTCTCAAAAGTAAAACAGTTCCCAGGTAAAAACTTTATCCGTCCCAATGAATCTTTGCCATCACTTCCTACTGCAGTATTTTTGAACGGCCCTATTGAGGACTCGGAAATATAACCACAGAAAGGTCATACCATTGCAGAGTCACCCATTCAATAATTACAGCAAGACTGTGGGAAACAGCCCAGGGTAACTCAGCAAACTGTTTGAGGGAGCACCGCAGACTGTATGTGGGTGGACGTGGTGATACAAAGCTGAAGGATGAAAGGTGGTTTTGAATAAACAGAGATGTCTTGGTGACATGGTACCTCTTGACTCTTTTGGTACAGGAAACACAGTGGGGAACAAGGACTTGACACAAACCTAGTGTGTCTAGGTCTGGTCAGCATAGATTCCTACAGCAAGTCCATCCTGCCTGAGCACCTCCTGGCTGCACTGTAACGTGAGGCAGTCCTGGGGTTAATTAGAGAGCAGACGTGGTACTCACTGCTGACAGAGTGAAGTTAGTGGTAAGGACTGAGGGAAAATTTGGGGTGTTTTTTTTTAACTAGATGCTTCAATTTGCATCTTAAATCCAGCTTGGGACACCTAAATAAGCGTCTTAATTTTCCAAAAGAGTTGAAGCATTTAGCAATCCTTGTTGGGGTCAAGGAGATAGCTGGGTGTTCAGTACTCTTGCAGAAAATAGGTTCCTAACTGTATAGTAAGACCTTAGCAAAACGATCTTTAGAAGGTATGTCAAATGTGCTTGTACAGCTGTACACACTCACACATGCAGCACAATGGCTATACATTTACCAAAAGCAAAACGGCTTGGGAAACACTAGCGTACTTAAAAATACACCCAGCATTCGTCACGGCCACAGAAAAAAGAGGATACCAATACTGTCGTAGTTTCTGAAGCTCACACTGGTGTTAGTGCTTTGCAATTTCTTGTCACTTGGCTGTAGGGTGATTGATTTAAAGTCTGAGAGATTTTCACTGTTAAAAAGAAATGATGTCACAGAATGAGGCTGCAGTGAAATGTATTTGCTTGCGCTGTTTGTACGTGCTTTTTTAGCATGCACTGTATGCGAAAGCCCTATAAATCTCCCCAGAAGTGAGAGACTCAGCTGTACACAGGCAGTGCCAGAACCCCCAGTTATTCGCTCCTGCTAGTGACCAAGGGTTGCCTTTCCACTTGCACTGCACAACAGCCTCTCTGTGTCTTCCAGCAGGACTCAGGCTATCCCAGAGTGGGTCCATTATGGTATATTTTATTTTTTTTTAAATGTTAAAGGAATGGCAAGGGAAAGTGACAAGAAATGCTGTTCAGAGTAAAGTCCTGGTTCTTAGACTTCTAAATTAGCCACGAATCTTATTTCAAGTCCCTACCTCATGACTGCTGCAAGAATAAATGGATTGCAATGCATCATGGTTTTCTGTTCACTACAGTTTAGGAGATTTTAAATCCATCTTTCCAGTCTCCCTTGAAGACCTTCTCTCTTACTACAGGTGACTGTAGAAGCAGGTCTTCAAGGAGACATGCAGAAGATGCTGAGAATCTCCACAGAGAGATCCTTGAGTCACAGGCTGCCTTGGGACATGTACGCCCCTAGGTAGGCCAGCTCCGTCCCCTTTCTCAGCCCGTGCATCACCAGCAGACCAGCCTCGAAATACAACTGCAGATGAAGGACATTTAATGGCGTCTGAGAGATGCAGTGAGAGAGGTGGAGGAGGCTTGCAGGGCAGTAGGTATTTCTATTTTGACAATTCAGGACTGACATGTGAACGCGAATCATTTGTGACATGGTGCAGCTGGAGAGGAGAGTTGTGTGCATACCTTCTGCTAGGGTCTGATGTTACCCCTTTGTTCTGGGATTTACAGAGTAGTGGAGTGATATCACAGCAACTGCACTGCTGCCCATTTCCACGTCTTCCTCCACCTGCCTCTTTGCTAGACCCCTTTCCTTGTCCCTGTTCCTCTGGTCCTTTCTCCCTTCCCCAGATATAATACACCATGCAGCTAAGCATCAACACAATGTCTTCACCGCTATGTTTTCTTCCCTGCCCAGAGAAGTTGATTTTTTCTTTCCTTTTAACTTGGCTAGAGAACTGTCATAAATTCACAGAAAGATTTGGTTGGGAAGGGACCTCTGGAGGTCCCGACCCCAACTCCCTGCTCACAGCAGGTTGTTGGGGGCAGTGAGGGCTGGCTGCTCCCCAAAGGAACAGCAGCTGAGAGCCAGGGGTGGTAACAAGGCAGGCAGAGGAAGCTGTTTCCCCAGCAAGGGGAAGCACCCACGTAAGGAGAGCAAGGCAGGTACAGTGATGCTAGCCAGGTTCAGCTGAGAATCCAGATTGTCAGACAAGCCTGTGGTGACGAGGCAGGTCCAAAGTCAAACTAAGAAGTCAAGTCAGTTTCAAGATCAGGTCTGGAGGCAGTAACCAGGGTGAGGCACAGTCCAGCGATTGCCAGACAAGTCCATCGTGACAAGGCAGGTCTCGGGTCAAGCCAGGAAGCCTATCCATGGATCTAGATCAACACGAGTGTGTGGTCACGCACAGGCAATACTGCTCAGGCAGGAGCCAAGGACAAGAGCACCAGCTTATAAGCAGCTCCTGGGGCAGGGGGTCAGCCTGGCTAAGGCTCCAGCAGAGCTTCCTGCAAACTCTCCCCAAAGTCACCAGAGGGAAGGGGCAGTCTTCAGCTGCACTGTTTCTGACCTGGTCCCAATCTCACACAGTCAAAGCCCCAGGAGCAGGGAGGATGCCCTCAGGACCCTGAGCTAGTTCATGTTGCTCAGGGCCTTGTCCAGGTGTGTCTGAGCACCTCCAAGGATGGAGATTCCTCTGCCTCTGGGGGCCCCCACGCCAGTGCTAAAACATGCCTTGGGGAGAGGCTTTTCCTAATGCTCAGCAGGAATCTCCCTTGTTGCAAGTCGTGGCTGTTGCCTCTGGTGCTTTCTCAGGGCCACTGGGAGCAGAGTCTGGCTCCATCTTCTCTTGGCCAGCTTGCCAAGTATGAATGCAATGTCAGGTGGCAGATGCCACTCCTTTGGAAGAGGCTGCTCCTCTGCCAAAGTTACAGTATCCTCCCCCCCAAAACACCACACAGAACTTCTCAAAAAGAATATCAGGAAACATAATCTTTTCTTATAGTTTCATTCCTGAAAATAGTGGAACTATTTTTACCTGGAACATTTTATAAATATTCCACCTCCAGCAGAGGAAATTTTAGCTCAAATATTTTGACAAAGTTACAAATAACTGAAAAGCTGAACTCTTAATGAATCTCATCAACCAGTTTAACAACAAAGGGGGTTGCTGGTCATGCTACACGCAGCAGAAAAGTTCCTGACTTTGGGTTTCTGAAGGCTTTCCTTAATTGTTATATATAGGCAATGGTGTGCTTGGCGTGGGCTGCTGCGTTTTGTCCTTTGGGTTTTCAATCGTTTTCAGCTTGCATTGGTTTTGTTTCATTTTGGAGGATTCTAGTCAAATTTAATTGCTTTGGATTCTGGAGGGGATTTTGGATATTTTTTATGTCTGCCAGAGAGAGCCAGTGTTAGCTAGGTCCTCCGCTTCTGCGGTTTTGCCTTTGTTAGCCTGGTTTTTTTTTATTCCATCACGCGGTGATAAAGAAGAGAACACGCATGTACGTCTCTCAGCAAAATGAGTCACTCACCCTATCTTGCTTTATAGCTTCTGTTTAATGAGCATGTATAAAAAAAGCCAAACAAACAAACCTGAAAGTCCTAGGGTTTGACAGTGTCCAACAATACCAACTGCTACAAAACGGAACCACTTCAAAGCATGTGTTTTAAACAACATGAACAAATTACACCAAGCAATGGTATTCAAGAAAGGAAAGTTAAACGACAATATAAGCTCAGCAAAGCCTTTTCAAACTTTGAAATTGACCCTCTACATCCTACTGCAATAATTCTTCAATTAGTATTCTTGCTAAGTATGTCAGGGGTAAAAGATGCCATTTGCTGCTTCCCTGCGCTTCGTGTCATTCGCAGATGTGAACATTAAACAAATTTCGTCTTATCAAGCAAGACTAAACAAGTGAAAGGTCAGAGAGATGGCAAAGAAGCACAGAATGGTTATTCTATATGGATCAGACAGGCTATCTGCAAAAATGCATAAATTAGGATTTCAAGTCTTTTGACTTCCAGAAAAGACATGCCAGTCACTTTTGGAAATGGTTCCTTATTTGGATGATACAGAAACATTGTTATGACTATTAATCATGATCTTAAATGTATTTTATACTTTCTAGAAACCCACTGACCCTCTGGGTTCTATAAGTCAGCTTGAAAAGATGTTTCAGAAGTCCCAGAACAAGCCAGATTTAATCTTCAAATGTTTTTTATTACGGCTTGTATTCCTCCCACCACGTACTGGCTGTATGCCTCCCACCGTTTGATGTATCCCTCCAACAAAACATGTATATTGTATTTCAAACGCCCTGAGCAACTTAAGCTTTGAGCTTGGGAGGTTATCCCTCCCTTCTGCTCCCCCTGCCCAGTCACAGGGAGTTGAGACAGATGTCCTCCAGAGGTCCTTCCAACCTAAATAATTGTATGATTCTTTGACCTTCTGTTTTAGATACTGATCTGATATCCCAAGCATTTTTTCAGCTTCTTCATTACCATTCCCTCTCAGAGTTGTTCTCGCTTGGATTACACTTTGCGTACCCTGCCTGCCTTCCAGCTGCAGCCAGAGCCCTTGATCCTGTGGCTGAGAGCGGTCAGCCTAAGCTTCACATTTCATGAGTTCCTTTTGAAGCCTTTCTTTCACAGTCTTGTATTCTGCAGTGCTAACAGAATCTCGGCAGAGGCCGGGCTGCTGCTGTGCTGATACCGCCGTACATCCTGCTGACCAAAACCGTCTCGGGGTTTCCTTGTGGTTTCCCACATTTCCATGTCACCCGCTGTCTCTGCTCGTTCACGCAAGGAGACCTTTGGGCGTGGATCATTTTTTGTTTGGCTCGCATAGCACCTTGATCAGCGAGACAGTGGTCTCTAAGGGCTCCCAAACAAAATGAGAAGAAATAGCGTAACATCACTGAAGAACCTGCTATGCTGCTGATTTTGTTTGAGGCTATTTGAGAGTCTGGATGTGCTAAAGCCGGACGTAGCTATCCCTGCTATTTCACTCTTTCACTCAGGTAGTAACAGCGACAAGGGATCAGTGATCTAGTCATCCATGCCAGCTGTAAAACCTCCCTGCCCTACAAATACCGTCTCCTGAAGCGCAGGCAGTCACTCTCCACTTCAGTCCCTGAAATGCAAGGGAACAAGAAAGTACTTTTCTCCGGGAGGGCAAGAGGTGGAGGGGAAGGATCAAACTTTTCACCACAAAGTGATGATGAAAGAGCTTGCCTGACTTTGGAGGGAAAAAAAAAAGAAAAATATAAAGGAAAAAAACGAAAAAGGTAAAGAAAAAATATTAAAAAGTGAGAAAACCAGTACAGACACCACTGAGCTGTAAAGCAACCTGTCACTGCATCAGGTGTGGACTCAGATGACAGGACCAAACCCTCAGCACGGTGTGACACCTGGAACAGCCTGTCCCAGCTTCAGAGGGCTGCCTGCAGGCCCTCTCGGCCTCTTGTTCTTTGCCCTCCCAGGAGCCCAGGAGCGCCGGCGTGGGTAAAACACACCGAGCCAGGCCAGGCCAGGGCTAGCTGAAGGGAGGGGGCTGCTTTCACAAAATGATTTTGCGACGAAAAATTCCGTTTTGACCAACATCACCGTGTGCTTTCTGATTTGGGTCGGTTGGGTTGGTTTTTTTTTATCTAAAACAACACAAGAATTTCCGAATCCAACCCAACGTACCTACGATGGCAGCTACACCTCCCTCGGAGGCCTCGCACACGAGCACGGGCACACGCGCGGAGGGTCTGGCGGTGGGTACAAAGCGGGGAACGGCCCCCCCGGTGCCCGGTGGGCGGGGAGGCTGCGGGCCGGGCGGAGGAGGCTCCCGCCGCCGCTGCCACCTCCCCACGCCGCTCCCCCCGCCCCGCTCCCCGCCCCGCCGCCCGGCCCCACTCGCGCTCGCCGCGGCCAACAGCGGCCCCCGGCGGCGGCGGCGCTGGCGCTGCTCGGGGCCGAACCGGCGGGTCCCCCCGGCGGGGGGTTCCCGGCACCCGGCCCACGCGGAACCGCCGCCCCCAGCGTCTCGGGGAAGGACCGGGGGGCTCAGCTCCCTGCAGCACCGACCCCCTCCGAGATGTCCCGGGTACCGCGCCGCACCGGGGCAAAGCAGCGGGGCCGGGCCGAGGTGACCCACCGCCTGTCCCCGAGAGGACGAGGCCGTCGAGCCCCCGCCCGGCGGCGGAGCCCGCCCGCCGGGGGCTACCGGGGCAGCCGCTACCGGGGCAGCCTCTCCCTGCGCAGCCCGGCGCCCACCACGGCTTGCCGCTCGCAGCGACCCTTAGGACGCAGGAGCGGGCTTTATGGGGCGGGGGGAGCGGGCATCCCGGTTCCCCGGCGGCTCCCCGGGCCTGCTGGGGCCGGGGGGACCCCGTGCCCGCGGGGCATTACCGGCCGGCGCGGCCAGCCGGGAGGCTGGTTCCCAGGAGCGCAGCCGTCGCCGCCGATTGCCCGTCGTTACCATGCAGCAGGGTACGGCTCTGCTTCTTGTTCCCTCCTCCTCTCAGCCTTTGGGGAAAAGCAGTTTTAAAAAAATGGTATTAAAGAAAAGCTGCTGTAAAACAGAAGGAAGTGAAGGTGTGAGTGCTTCTTCCCCGGGAACGGGGGGAGAAGGGCAGTTAATTTTGTTGTCAGGATAGCAACACCCCGGTACGAGATGAAGAACAGAGAAGCAACAGCAATAAAAGCATTTGATAGTAATCTCGCCCATCACACAGGCCAGTGGGTTCCGTGAGGGTTTTACCTGATCAGAGCCTGGCAAACGCTGAACGTGCACACCCCGTGAAAACGCACACCCCAAACAGGTTTCGAAGCCCCGCACTTTGGGTTCAGAAATGCCAGACTCAGTTTGGGCTACTTGTGCATAGGTGTCACGGTTGTCCTTGGTTACGCAATGACAGATTTTTTTCCCCACAAAGTCCCTTCTTTGTTCCCCGCGCAGGAAGAACGCTGCTCACAGAAAGAGGAAAAAAAGTAGCTATTTGCTGTTTTTCTTTTTTTTTTGCCTTCCACACGCAGTGTACAAATCCATCAGCTGTTTACTGCACATATCTGAACTCCAGTCTGCAAACAGGGCTACTGATCTTCTCGTGATTTTCTGTAGTATTTATCATCCCTGCATCCAACGGCTTCATAAATCTGAATTAACTTCTTTCCCAAGAGGCCCATAAGCCGATATGGTATTATTACTCTTTTATAGGCAGGAAACTTAGTAGCTAAAATGTATGTTCTGAATTACTTCGGATGTCACTTTTCGGAGTGCTATATAGCACGTGTACCTTCTCTGTGTCACTCCTACTGATTTCAGTCACAAATACAAGCCCTAAGCAATTCTGCGAATCGAGTGCCAAAGTCTCAAGCCAAGAGCCTTTGCAAGAAGGGGCAAAGGACTGGTGGCTTTGGGGGACAACGTGGTGTATGTGCTGATGCCCGGTATCACCTGGGGGCTCTGGGGCAGAGGCAGGGGCTGCTAAGGTGGTTGGCAAGGGGTCCACAAACACTGTGTTGCAAGGAGATGAATTTTTCAGATGATTCTATATCAGTGTGCGACATCTAGATAATGAGCAAGGGGAATTAGAGTTCTCATTGATGAGCATGCATTGATATAATTAGCATTACAAAAAACCCAGTGGGACAATTTGCATGATTGCAGCGCTAGAGTTCCCATTACGGCCAATTCAGAGGGGACAGGGAGGTTAAAGAAAAAAAGTGTTGGGGAAACATGCTGCTGTGGCTTAGGGACAGCAGTCGCTGCTGTACAGCTGCTGAAGGCATCGCCATGTGCCCAGCACGCTGCGGAGCTGGGGGGGCGGCAGGGTGGGGGGGATGCTGTGGGAGACTTGAATCTGGGTGCTATGAGAGACGTGAATCTGGAGGACGTGCGGGAGACTCCTGCAGCCATAGTAAGGATGCCTCGTTAGCACTTGCCAAAATTATTGGAGACAATTTGTAAGCAGGGAAAGGATCGGCACTGCCACAAGCTGGCTTGGTTTTGGGGTGCGTTGTGATGGGTAGCGAGGCATTAGTTGTTGGCCTGGGAATCAGAGGTTTGTCTTCATGACCTGATTGCCTTGTTTGCGCATCTGGAGCGTAACCTGAACCACCAACACGCAGGCTTGTTGCTCCAAAAGGACCTTCCTCCAGAGGAGGGAGGTGATGTGGGGAATTAGTCGGGATGAAACAGTGACAGAAAAATACCAGTGAGATCTGGCGGTTGGTTGCGCCAAGTTTATTACCTAGCCAAAGAGCCCACAGCTATAATCAATGGGAAAATGCCATCTTAGTTCGGAGGTAATATGAATGAGAAATTTAGAAAGTAAAAGGGTAAGTCAGTCAAAAAGGTGACATGGGTCATTCTGCCATTCTGCACTTCGTACTTTCTAATGGTGAGGCACAGGAAAGCCAGTGGGTGAGACACCGTGACTTACCGGACAAGGAAGAATTAAATATAGGAGAAGCAATAGCAAAATTATCTGGCTACTTAATTTAGAAATGGTATTTATTGACTTTAGCTGTTTCAGAGTAACTGCCAGTAGCACTATATCGTCAATCTGATAAGTAGATCATTGCCACAGGCAGGGTGACATCGATGCTTCAAAGGAAAATGGCCAGGCTCATCTCTTGAGCTATTTTTGAAGCCTGGGAGGGCCCTGTCATACATACAATTCCCTGTTTTGCTTTCTTCAAACCTGACCCTGCGCTACTCTGTTCCCTCCATGCTGTCCTCATGTCATTTTCTAGACATGGAGTCTGAAAGCACTAAGAAAAACTATTCTCTTCCAAAAACCTGAGGCACTTTGCACCAAAAACATAATTCAGCTGGGAGAGCAACTTCCCAGGGACACCAAAACATGGGATGAAGCTGATTGTGTCTGCCTTTTCCAGCACTTCTATTTCTGTCCTTGGGTTGGTTTCTGTAGCCTTCTATAGGGGGTAGCCTTCACCAATTTAAAAAATAAAAAATTATTTTTTAAAAAAAGTGTTTCCTACTGGCTTGGGTTCAGCATAGAGATGGTGTTCATGGTCCTGAGAAATAACCTCCTCAGGGCTGATGGTTTGATCCAGCTGAGCTTTGTACCGCTTTTCCTGCCTGTCTGGCTGAGCAGGGCGATGGGTGAGGATCTCAGTCTGACAGACAGCTCTTCCCCGTGCAGAGTTTCTGGTAGCAGCTGAATGCTGTGGAGGGTAGTTGCCCTGCTTTATGTTTCAGATTGCCAGGGTTGCCTGTGAAACATCAGAAACTGCACTGCAACAAAGCCTGAAAAGAACAGGCAAAAGCTCTGAGACCTACTAGAGATGTTTGTGCTCCTCACCAGAGGAACATTTTGAAACACTGACAGCACAGTGACCCTACCAAGAACACAGGATTTTCATAGCACTGTGTCTCTGTGCTTGGATGCCAGGGAAAATGTCCAGAACGGCCTTTTGTCTCGGCTCTTTGGACTCATGCCACAGTGATGGATGCTTTTGGAATCTGAGATGGAGCTTTGCTTGTGCCTGAACCTGCAGCCACTTGACGCTTACAGCTTCCCGATCTCATGTAGCTCATGAGTGCCAGTTGATACTCCTTGTCCTGCACCAAACCTGCATCAAATCCATCTCAAGTTCCTTCCCCAGATAGCTTAGGGAGTGATTCCCAGGATATAATTTTGAAGAGAGAGCTGGTCAAGGAAGGTCAGCATCTCTTTCTTGTATTTTGTTGCTCCCACAGCTTCTCAGGGCGGGGGGGTGGGCGGTGGAAAAAAAAAAAAGGCAAAAAAAAAAAAGCCTGAGCATCCATAAAAGGGGGCAATTACAGAAAGAGAGATTCCACTTGACTGTACATGCAACTACTGCAGGGTAAAATGGAAACTTTGTTGCTAAGGTGCAATGTCCTTGTTTTGGCTGGTTGGTGTAGTTTATTTGGCTGTTGAAGAAAGAATTGTTTTAAAGAAGGTGGTACCACAAAGACTTGAAGAGCAACTTTAACATCTGACATTGTTCCTATGTGCAGCTCTGGGGGGTTTCTTAATGCCATCCTTGTTTCTACTTCAAGTCTAGGTGACTGCATCTGTCATCAAACATACCAGGTGTTGTAGAGAGAGAAACACATCTGGAATGGCACACCTTGTAGAGCTCGGTCACTCGCAGCCTTTCCCACTTTATCCTCCATGGCATCATAGTTTTTGAAGAGGGTGGGTAAAGGAGAAGAATCACTGCATTCAACAGATTTTGGATGGACCCCATCCAGCTCTGGCATCCCAGTCACCTGCCCCATCAGCAGTTCTGGTGAAACCCCTTACAGCCTGGGGAGTAAGCCAGTGGGGAGGGCAGGTATGGTAATTGTAAGGGGAAGTGGGCAGAGTGTGTAGGAATTAGGAAGAGGTACAGCACAGACCTCTGGAGCACCTTACCCTTTTTCACCTATAGAGCTTTCTGTCTGGTCTGCTAACTCCTGCCCCCCCCCTCCAAAAGAAAAAAAAAGTGTAGGATTTGTTAACCAAAGACTTTAAAAGAGATGTGTCTTCATTCATTTGGTTCAGTCTCTGTGACATTACCAAGCAGTCTGGAAAGGGAGTGGATGAGGATGTGAGGACCAGGAGAGATGCTCTTTTGCCCATAACATGGTGTCAGGATGCCATTTATCAACTTATGAAGGAGGCAGATCTTTTTTAGGAGTAACTTGTTTGTGTTTTTTCATGTGGAGAATGGCAGCTCAGCTCAGAAGCTGTTGTAGAATCCCCTCCATCTTACTCTTTCTTCTTTTTCCTTCTCTCCTTTAGCACTTCACCGTAGCAGTGCTACCAGCCTCAGCATTCCTGAATCAGGAATGAGATGCAGGAACCTGAGAGTTTGCTTAAGCCCCTAGAACAGGATAGAGACGGTGCTTGCTTGGCCAGCTCCTTGCCCACCCTTCCTCCTCAAATCTCTTTGCCCTGTTATCTGAGTGCTCTTCCTGCCCTCTGGCTCCTTATTGAGTCTATCACAGCTTGTTCTTTCCTATCTCCAGGTCCAGTGTTGTTAACAGCCTTCCCACCGCTTTTAGCTCCCTTTTTCTCCTCATTTCACAGGCTCCTTACTCCTGCTTTCTCCATAGCTCCCAAGACTGGCTTGCTTGTTCATCTTGTCCTAGTCTTCCCTCTCTCTAGGCTCTGCTTCTACTACAGCTATCAGTCTTGACTTTTTTTTAACCCCTTGTACTCTGACTTTCAATCTAGTCATGTTATTCAGCCAGTCAAGGTTCTTTTCTCCCTTTTCCACCCCTTCATCTTCCAGTAGCTCCTTCTGTCTTAACCCCCACATCATTAGGCTCCTCGCCCTCATCTATTCTCCATGCTTCCCTTCCCCAGGGGACATGTTGTCCTCCTTGCATTCACCTGCTCCTCCTTCACCCTGCCTGGACCCAAACCAGTCAGCAGCAACTGGGTGCTTGCTCTTGGCAGGGCAGTGGTTGCAGAAGATGGGCGGCTTTCCCCCGCAGCCCTACAACATGCATGTACCCCGTGCTTATCCCACCTTTGTGAGGCAGTGCTCAGTGAAGGAAGATCTTTGAAGAACCGCACGGTGAAAGTCTGAAGTGTCCCTACAGAGCCTGTGTGAACCCGATTTTTTTTTTAAAAAAAATTATGATTTGTCAAAATATCACATGGATTTTTCTGGGGATAGTGAGTGGTGTAGCTCTGATGCGAGGACAGCTCTCCTTCATAGGCTTCAGCTTCCTCCTTCAAAGCGGTTGGGCTGGAGTTGTTCACAGTAAAGGGCTGTTCTTTTTAACGTACGCTTTAATGGTCTAAACCAAAATGGTTTTCTCTGCTTTTTTTTTTCCCCTGAGTAGATTAAATGTTCATTCAGGCTGAAGCCATATTTAAAAATAAAATAAAAAAATTATAACAAATCAGATGTAGGCAGACAGCCAGAATGGAAAATTTCAGCTCCAGTCGTGGAAGTTATAAGCAACTGAGCAGTCTGCAGCAGGAATGCCCAGACGGTCTAATTCCAGCTCTGCTGGTAACTTTCTCCTTGGTTCATCCACAGTTTGAGCTGCCACTCAGGGATCAGTCACTTCGCTGTCCCTAGCAACTTCAGAATAAGGCAGGGATACGGCACTTGCTGTCGATCATGCCTTGTCAGCAGCTTTGTCTGAATTGCGAGGCAGACGGAGAAATGAGGCCTGATGACTGGAAACAGCCACTTTACACACAAAGCCTGCGATATTTCTTTGGAAAGAGAGAAGGGCGAACCTGAAACGCCGAGTTTTTCATGGTATGGTTGGTCTGTTAGCAGTGTCACCAGTGTAAATCAATCCATTTAAAAACAGTCTCGTTACACCTCTAAAAACCACTAATGTGGACGTGTTCAAGCCGCACCTAAGATGGAACATTTGGAAGCGGTATAATTAAATTTGATGAGTTCTTAAAGTAAAGGATGAGGCACCTGTTCACTCAGTGCAATCAAACTGAGAGCCTGCGGGCTGGCGTGGCTCGCTGTCCGGGACTCTAATGCCCCTCCGAAGGCTGCACAGCACAGGACCTGCTGTGGGGGCTGAGGAGGATGAGAGGAGAGGAAGGAGGGTGTGCAGGGGAGAGGAGGAAACGGCTGCTGGCAGTGCAGGCAGGCCCTGAAAAGAGGGATGCCCCAGTGAGGTCCAAGCACGGCTGCTGGGACCAGCTTCCTTAGCTCAGACCTCCTCCCGCAGCTGTCGTGCCATCAAGTGCTGGACTGCGCGCTGGAGCAGGCACCGAGCATGCACATCTTGTGCTCTGTCACCAGAGCCGAGAGAGGAGCAACTTCTACTGCAGTAGGTCAGTAGTGGACAGCCAGGAGACAGGAGCACCCAAACTGCAGCGGAGTTCTGCTAAGTGAGCGTGTGCCCAAACTACAGATCTATCCAATTAAAGCCAGGCTTGGAACAGTTTAAGTTCCTCCTCTGCGTTAGGCGTTCTCGATGTTTTACTGAACAGATGTAACATTGATCTAAACACGTCACATGCAGATGGTATAGAATGGACCATACGTTGTAAACTAAAGCTCTGTGCTGCCCAGGGAGGCTGTGGAGTCTCCTTCTCTGGAGATATTCAAAACCCACCTGGACGCGACCCTGTGCAACGTGCTCTGGGGGAACCTGCTTTGGCAGGGGGTTGGACTAGATGATCTCCAGAGGTGTCTTCCAACCCCGACCATTCTGTGATTCTGTGATTCTGTTAGCTCAGCCTGACACAGCCTCACTGGGCCCTTCAGTTACTCTCTATGTAAAAGAAGCGAAAGAACAGCTATCGTCCCGAGAACACAGGTCTGGAACCTACTTAGTGGGTGCCCAAGTGCACGGAAACATGAAAAACAGTGAGCGGGAAGGATTGTCAGAAGGACTCAGCGCTTCCAGGCTCGAAGTCCAGAGCTCCTTCTCCAAGACCGTGGAGCACCGCATGTGTTCACTTGCTCGCTTGTTTCTAACCGATGCCAGAAGATCATCCACGAACAAAATGTATGACAGGCAGAAGAAAACGTGCGGCACTTTGCAGGCTGCATCCTCCACCACCTCGCGCTCCCCTGCAGATGCTTCCCCTGTGAATGTGCCTGCCACAGGGCGACTCCCTGTAAAACACGGAGTTTGCAAAGGGGGTTCCTGCATCTGCCACCGCCAGAAAGCCACCAGACAAAGGGACCACACCTCGCCAGTACTGCCAGTCAGGGTGACGGGCGTGGGGGCTCCCAGCAGACCCCTTCTCCGGATTCACCAGCATGAGGCCGGGTAGAGACCCTTCCCCTTGAAGCAGTGGCAGCGGGTTTCTCACTGGGAGAACAGGATCCTTCCCACCGTTCCTCGCAGTGGTGCCCTAATGTGCTGCTGCTGCTCTAAAACCTCGTCCCCGTGCGTGTTCTGCAGGAATCTGACCGAACGGACTCGGGCAACTTGGCGGTGTCCCACCCTACTTACCGCCAAGGAAACACCTCCCTACCTTCTCACCGCGTATCACTCTTTCCCAGCCTGCCTCGATACTTTTAACCCACAAAGTCTGTAACTTTGGAGCCTTCATTCAGGGTGTGGGAGATTATGGGGGTTTTTTTGATTCTCTTCTGCGTGCAAACCTTTTACATGTTGTTATTTCAGCTTTCGGGGTTTATACTTTCTATTCCTCCCTTAGATATTGGGGTAGTTTTGCTGGCTTTAACAAGAAGTAAATGTTGCAGGTGCTGAGCCGTACTTGTAAGGATGGGTAGCGAGTATGTCCAGTAAAACCACCGAGCAGCTCAAAAACACCACCATGAGCCCATAATAAACACTAAATACAACAGGGGCACAAGAGCAGTGATGGGGCTGAAAGCAAAGCTCACAGACAACGGTAAAAACCGTGTTCAGAAGTCAAACACGCTGACGTGAGCAGAGGGCAAGATGAGGAGTTATCTGCCACGGTAGACGCGCGATAACGCAGATGTGAGCAGATAGCAAAGCTTTCTGTGAGCTGACCGAAACGCGGCACGCGGGGGCTGCGGGTGAGGCGCAGGAGGCCTTCTGGACAGCGGCACAGCACCCGGCAAACTAGGTCAGGGCTCCACAGTCGTGAAGGCTGTGCCAGCGTGGCCCCAGGCCCCACAGCAGCAGGGGCTCCAACCATGGGCACACGACCACCTTGCCGTTGAGCAGCACGATGCGGCTTTGTGCTTTTCTGCTGACTCAAGGGTGGCCAGGGGACGGCGGGCAGTGCCCAGGCCGGGGCAGCAGAGGCTGAGGGCTGGGTGGGTGGATTGGCAGGGAGGGCACCAGGGCGAGGGGCCCAGCGCAGGTTGGGGGTGCCCCGGGCAAGGCTCTGGGAAGGTGCGGGCCCGAGGCGGGCTGCCCCAGAGAGCTGAGGCAGCGGTGGGCCCGGGGGCACAGGCAGGGCCGCCTGCCCGCCAGGTGAAGGTGAAGGCAGGCCAGAGC
Source organism: Nyctibius grandis (assembly GCF_013368605.1). NCBI lineage: Eukaryota > Metazoa > Chordata > Aves > Nyctibiiformes > Nyctibiidae > Nyctibius > Nyctibius grandis. The sequence continues at coordinate 90,730,125 of NC_090662.1, forward strand.
CGGGTGGCGAGGCCGGGGGCCAGGCAGCCCGGCGGCGGCGGGGGGCAAGGGGAGGCAGAGAGGGGGTGCGGGGGACCGGTGGGGAGCCCGGCCGGGCGGCGGCCGAGCCGAGCGGGGCCGGCAGGGTCAGGCCTCAGCCGCGGCTCTTACGGGATGGCGAGGCCCG